>NW_027175215.1:0-315530 GCF_028021215.1 Eschrichtius robustus
CTTCCAGACAGATATCAATACATAGGTTTTAAGATTCTTACTAGTCACATATATTCTTGTGCGGTGAATAGGGGGTGTTGAGTCCAGTTCACTGAGCAAGGAGTCGGTCTTTTCTATTACATATTGGGTGTATGGAACGGTATCTGAGCCAATTTGAAACCCTTGTTTTATGCATCACCCCACCTCACCTTTCCCGTTAAGCAGCCATAGTGTGTTTTCTAAAGGTGTGACTCTGTTCTGTTTTGTAATTCAGTTCAAGTGTAGCGGTTTTTACATTCCCTCTATAAGTGATAGCTTATGATAAGTGTCTTTTTCTGTGTGACTTATTTCACTTAGAATCATCGTACCTAAGTCCACTCATCTTGCTTCTTCTAGCCTTATGACATTGATTTCATGTCTGAGTGATATTCCTTTGTACATAAGGACCACAACTTCTTTATCCATTTTTCTCTTTCCTGGGATATTTAAGGTGTCATGAAGTGGAGGTTCTTGTCAACAGAGCAGCCCTAAACTTTGGGGTGCCTGTGTCTTGCTGATTTTTAGTTTTCCCAATTTATACGCCCATGAGTGGACGTGCCCTATGCTCCCTAAGCTGTGTGTTTTAGATGTTTCAGGACACACCGTACACTTCTCCAGAGTGGCTGTTGGCAATTTACATCCCGCCCATCAGCGTAGCAAGGCTGCCATTTCTCCATGGCCTGTCCTGCATTTCTGGTTTTGAAAATTTTTGCAGCATGGCCCTTTTGACCGATGGGAAGCGAGACTAATTTGTAGCGCTGATTTGCCTTTCCAGGTTGCTTGGTTGGCCAAAAAGGGCGTATGCGTTTTTTCCTGAATATATTCAGGAAAAAACGCATACGCCCTTTTTGGCCAAGGGCATTATTGTTGACGTTTTGAGACTTTTCATGTGCTTTAAAGGCGATTCGAATCTACCTCCTGAAACCTGTTTCCTGCAATTCTGCCTTGCTTTCAAATCCTCTTCGTTGCCTTCCCTCAATATATTTGTGGACAAGAGTTATCATTTATAACTCTGCGGGTTTGTGAATGGCAGTGTCCCTGGGCTCCATTTTTCAACTCCTTTTTTTGGGAGCTGGCCTTAAGAGCGCGGGGTTGCCTCAGGCCCTATTCTGCTTCTGGGAGGCAGGCTGAGCCTGTGGTTAATTCTTCTTCCTGATGGGAAAATAGAGTGACCTGTGCCTGTCCCAACACCTAGATCTAGTCTCTCATTGGTTGCCCCTCTTCCGTTCATCCTTAGGACAAATTGCAACCTGTAGGGAACAGGAGGTTAAAGGTGCTGATTCTCCAAGTAGGGAGATTGCTAGTAAAGTAGCTGGAATGGCGAACCCGAGCACAAGGAGATGAGAAATGAGGTGCGTTTTAGAATCCTTTCAAAATCACACGGTGTACCACCTTCTGGGTTTCTCATGCATGTTTTCGATGTAGGAATATGCCCTTGAACCTGGAGATTTGGGACCCATGGCATGGGTACCAGGCAGTATTACTTTAAAGGGTCTGTGTTTGCTCACCCAACCTCACCCAACCTCTCAGCCCCAAGTGTGTCCACCCTTATGTCTCATCCAGCTGTGGGTCTAGATATGGTCAATCCAGGTTGCATCACAGCCTCTGAACGAATTTTGTAAGAATTTCTCTCTCTTTCACTGTCTTTGTTTTACGGGTTTTTAAAAGTAATTTATTTTTATAATGGGGTATAGCTGCTTTTCACGGCTGTGTTTATGCGGCTTTACACCCACTTGACTCACTTCCAGACAGATATCAATACATAGGTTTTAAGATTCTTACTAGTCACATATATTCTTGTGTGGTGAATAGGGTGTGTTGAGTCCAGTTCACTGAGCAAGGAGTCGGTCTTTTCTATTACATATTGTGTGTATGGAACGGTATCTGAGCCAATTTGAAACCCTTGTTTTATGCATCACCCCACCTCACCTTTCCCGTTAAGCAGCCATAGTGTGTTTTCTAAACGTGTGACTCTGTTCTGTTTTGTAATTCAGTTCAAGTGTGGCGGTTTTTACATTCCCTCTATAAGTGATAGCTTATGATAAGTGTCTTTTTCTGTGTGACTTATTTCACTTAGAATCATCGTACCTAATTCCACTCATCTTGCTTCTTCTAGCCTTATGACATTGATTTCATGTCTGAGTGATATTCCTTTGTACATAAGGACCACAACTTCTTTATCCATTTTTCTCTTTCCTGGGATATTTAAGGTGTCATGAAGTGGAGGTTCTTGTCAACAGAGCAGCCCTAAACTTTGGGGTGCCTGTGTCTTGCTGATTTTTAGTTTTCCCAATTTATACGCCCATGAGTGGACGTGCCCTATGCTCCCTAAGCTGTGTGTTTTAGATGTTTCAGGACACACCGTACACTTCTCCAGAGTGGCTGTTGGCAATTTACATCCCGCCCATCAGCGTAGCAAGGCTGCCATTTCTCCATGGCCTGTCCTGCATTTCTGGTTTTGACACTTTTTGCAGCATGGCCCTTTTGACCGATGGGAAGCGAGACTACTTTGTAGCGCTGATTTGCCTTTCCAGGTTGCTTGGTTGGCCAAAAAGGGCGTATGCGTTTTTTCCTGAATATATTCAGGAAAAAACGCATACGCCCTTTTTGGCCAAGGGCATCATTGTGGACGTTTTGCCACTTTTCATGTGCTTTAAAGGCGATTCGAATCTACCTCCTGAAACCTGTGTCCTGCAATTCTGCCTTGCTTTCAAATCCTCTTCGTTGCCTTCCCTCAATATATTTGTGGACAAGAGTTATCATTTATAACTCTGTGGGTTTGTGAATGGCAGTGTCCCTGGGCTCCATTTTTCAACTCGCTTTTTTGGGAGCTGGCCGTGAGAGCGCGGGATTGCCTCAGGCGCTATTCTGCTTCTGGGCAGCAGGCTGAGCCTGTGGTTAATTCTTCTTCCCGATGGGAAAATAGAGTGACCTGTGCCTGTCCCAACACCTAGATCTAGTCTCTCATTGGTTGCCCCTCTTCCCGTTCATCCTCAGGACAAATTGCAACCTGTAGGGAACAGGAGGTTAAAGGTGCTGATTCTCCAAGTAGGGAGATTGCTAGTAAAGTAGCTGGAATGGCGAACCCGAGCACAAGGAGATGAGAAATGAGGTGCGTTTTAGAAACCTTTCAAAATCACACGGTGTACCATCTTCTGGGTTTCTCATGCATGTTTTCGATGTAGGAAGATGCCCTTGAACCTGGAGATTTGGGACCCATGGGATGGGTACCAGGCAGTATTACTTTAAAGGGTCTACGTTTGCTCACCCAACCTCACCCAACCTTTCAGCCCCAAGAGTGTCCACCCTTATGTCTCATCCAGCTGTGGGTCTAGATATGGTCAATCCAGGTTGCATCACAGCCCCTGAACCAATTGTGTAAGAATTTCTCTCTCTTTCACTGTCTTTGTTTTACGGGTTTTTAAAAGTAATTTATTTTTATAATGGGGTTTAGCTGGTTTTCACGGCTGTGTTTATGCGGCTTTACACACACTGGACTCACTTCCAGACAGATATCAATACATAGGTTTTAAGATTCTTACTAGTCACATATATTCTTCTGCGGTGAATAGGGGGTGTTGAGTCCAGTTCACTGAGCAAGGAGTAGGTCTTGTCTATTTCATATTGGGTGTATGGAACGGTATCTGAGCGAATTTGAAAACCTTGTTTTATGCATCACCCCACCTCACCTTTCCCGTTAAGCAGCCATAGTGTGTTTTCTAAACGTGAGACTCTGTTCTGTTTTGTAATTCAGTTCAAGTGTAGCGGTTTTTACATTCCCTCTATAAGTGATAGCTTATGATAAGTGTCTTTTTCTGTGTGACTTATTTCACTTAGAATCATCGTACCTAAGTCTACTCATCTTGCTTCTTCTAGCCTTATGACATTGATTTCATGTCTGAGTGATATTCCTTTGTACATAAGGACCACAACTTCTTTATCCATTTTTCTCTTTCCTGGGATATTTAAGGTGTCATGAAGTGGAGGTTCTTGTCAACAGAGCAGCCCTAAACTTTGGGGTGCCTGTGTCTTGCTGATTTTTAGTTTTCCCAATTTATACGCCCATGAGTGGACGTGCCCTATGCTCCCTAAGCTGTGTTTTTTCGATGTTTCAGGACACACCGTACACTTCTCCAGAGTGGCTGTTGGCAATTTACATCCCGCCCATCAGCGTAGCAAGGCTGCCATTTCTCTATGGCCTGTCCTGCATTTCTGGTTTTGATACTTTCTGCAGCATGGCCCTTTTGACCGATGGGAAGCGAGACTTCTTTGTAGCGCTGATTTGCCTTTCCAGGTTGCTTGGTTGGCCAAAAAGGGCGTATGCGTTTTTTCCTGAATATATTCAGGAAAAAACGCATATGCCCTTTTTGGCCAAGGGCATCATTGTCGACGATTTGCGACTTTTCATGTGCTTTAAAGGCGATTCGAATCTACCTCCTGAAACCTGTTTCCTGCAATTCTGCCTTGCTTTCAAATCCTCTTCGTTGCCTTGCCTCAATATATTTGTGGACGAGAGTTATCATTTATAACTCTGCGGGTTTGTGAATGGCAGTGTCCCTGGGCTCCATTTTTCAACTCGCTTTTTTGGGAGCTGGCCGCAGGAGCGCGGCATTGCCTCAGGCCCTATTCTGCTTCTGGGCGGCAGGCTGAGCCTGTGGTTAATTCTTCTTCCTGATGGGAAAATAGAGTGACCTGTGCCTGTCCCAACACCTAGATCTAGTCTCTCATTGGTTGCCCCTCTTCCGTTCATCCTCAGGACAAATTGCAACCTGTAGGGAACAGGAGGTTAAAGGTGCTGATTCTCCAAGTAGGGAGATTGCTAGTAAAGTAGGTGGAATGGCGATCCCGAGCACAAGGAGATGAGAAATGAGGTGCGTTTTAGACACCTTTCAAAATCACACGGTGTACCACCTTCTGGGTTTCTCATGCATGTTTTCGATGTAGGAAGATGCCCTTGAACCTGGAGATTTGGGACCCATGGGATGGGTACCAGGCAGTATTAATTTAAAGGGTCTGTGTTTGCTCACCCAACCTCACCCAACCTCTCAGCCCCAAGTGTGTCCACCCTTATGTCTCATCCAGCTGTGGGTCTAGATATGGTCAATCCAGGTTGCATCACAGCCTCTGAACGAATTTTGTAAGAATTTCTCTCTCTTTCACTGTCTTTGTTTTACGGGTTTTTAAAAGTAATTTATTTTTATAATGGGGTTATCTGCTTTTCACGGCTGTGTTTATGCGGCTTTACACCCACTTGACTCACTTCCAGGCAGATATCAATACATAGGTTTTAAGATTCTTACTAGTCACATATATTCTTGTGCGGTGAATAGGGGGTGTTGAGTCCAGTTCACTGAGCAATGAGTCGGTCTTTTCTATTACATATTGGGTGTATGGAATGGTATCTGAGCGAATTTGAAACCCTTGTTTTATGCATCACCCCACCTCACCTTTCCCGTTAAGCAGCCATAGTGTGTTTTCTAAACGTGTGATTCTGTCCTGTTTTGTAACTCAGTTCAAGTGTAGCGGTTTTTACATTCCCTCTATAAGTGATAGGTTATGATAAGTGTCTTTTTCAGTGTGACTTATTTCACTTAGAATCATCGTACCTAAGTCCACTCATCTTGCTTCTTCTAGCCTTATGATATTGATTTCATGTCTGCGTGATATTCCATGGTACATAAGGACCACAACTTCTTTATCCATTTTTCTCTTTCCTGGGATATTTAAGGTGTCATGAAGTGGAGGTTCTTGTCAACAGAGCAGCCCTAAACTTTGGGGTGCCTGTGTCTTGCTGATTTTTAGTTTTCCCAATTTATACGCCCATGAGTGGACGTGCCCTATGCTCCCTAAGCTGTGTGTTTTAGATGTTTCAGGACACACCGTACACTTCTCCAGAGTGGCTGTTGGCAATGTACATCCCGCCCATCAGCGTAGCAAGGCTGCCATTTCTCCATGGCCTGTCCTGCATTTCTGGTTTTGACACTTTTTGCAGCATGGCCCTTTTGACCGATGGGAAGCGAGACTAATTTGTAGCGCTGATTTGCCTTTCCAGGTTGCTTGGTTGGCCAAAAAGGGCGTATGCGTTTTTTCCTGAATATATTCAGGAAAAAACGCATACGCCCTTTTTGGCCAAGGGCATCATTGTCGACGATTTGCGACTTTTCATGTGCTTTAAAGGCGATTCGAATCTGCCTCCTGAAACCTGTTTCCTGCAATTCTGCCTTGCTTTCAAATCCTCTTCATTGCCTTCCTCAATATATTTGTGGACGAGAGTTATCATTTATAACTCTGCGGGTTTGTGAATGGCAGTGTCCCTGGGCTCCATTTTTCAACTCGCTTTTTTGGGAGCTGGCCGCAAGAGCGCGGGATTGCCTCAGGCCCTATTCTGCTTCTGGGCGGCAGGCTGAGCCTGTGGTTAATTCTTCTTCCCGATGGGAAAATAGAGTGACCTGTGCCTGTCCCAACACCTAGATCTAGTCTCTCATTGGTTGCCCCTCTTCCCGTTCATCCTCAGGACAAATTGCAACCTGTAGGGAACAGGAGGTTAAAGGTGCTGATTCTCCAAGTAGGGAGATTGCTAGTAAAGTAGCTGGAATGGCGAACCCGAGCACAAGGAGATGAGAAATGAGGTGCGTTTTAGAAACCTTTCAAAATCACACGGTGTACCACCTTCTGGGTTTCTCATGCATGTTTTCGATGTAGGAATATGCCCTTGAACCTGGAGATTTGGGACCCATGGGATGGGTACCAGGCAGTATTACTTTAAAGGGTCTGGGTTTGCTCACCCAACCTCACCCAACCTCTCAGCCCCAAGTGTGTCCACCCTTATGTCTCATCCAGCTGTGGGTCTAGATATGGTCAATCCAGGTTGCATCACAGCCTCTGAACGAATTTTGTAAGAATTTCTCTCTCTTTCACTGTCTTTGTTTTACGGGTTTTTAAAAGTAATTTATTTTTATAATGGGGTTATCTGCTTTTCACGGCTGTGTTTATGCGGCTTTACACCCACTTGACTCACTTCCAGACAGATATCAATACATAGGTTTTAAGATTCTTACTAGTCACCTATATTCTTCTGCGGTGAATAGGGGGTGTTGAGTCCAGTTCACTGAGCAAGGAGTAGGTCTTGTCTATTACATATTGGGTGTATGGAACGGTATCTGAGCAAATTTGGAAACCTTGTTTTATGCATCACCCCACCTCACCTTTCCCGTTAAGCAGCCATAGTGTGTTTTCTAAGCGTGAGACTCTGTTCTGTTTTGTAATTCAGTGCAAGTGTAGCGGTTTTTACATTCCCTCTATAAGTGATAGCTTATGATAAGTGTCTTATCTGTGTGACTTATTTCACTTAGAATCGTCGTACCTAAATCCACTCATCTTGCTTCTACTATCCTTATGACATTGATTTCATGTCTGAGTGATATTCCATTGTACATAAGGACCACAACTTCTTTATCCATTTTTCTCTTTCCTGGGATATTTAAGGTGTCATGAAGTGGAGGTTCTTGTCAACAGAGCAGCCCTAAACTTTGGGGTGCCTCTGTCTTCCTTATTTTTAGTTTTCCCAATTTATACGCCCATGAGTGGACGTGCCCTATGCTACCTAAGCTGTGTTTTTTCGATGTTTCAGGACATACAGTACACTTCTCCAGAGTGGCTGTTGGCAATTTACATCCCGCCCATCAGCGTAGCAAGGCTGCCATTTCTCTATGGCCTGTCCTGCATTTCTGGTTTTGACACTTTCTGCAGCATGGCCCTTTTGACCGATGGGAAGCGAGACTTCTTTTTAGCGCTGATTTGCCTTTCCAGGTTGCTTGGTTGGCCAAAAAGGGCGTATGCGTTTTTTCCTGAATATATTCAGGAAAAAAACGCATACGCCCTTTTTGGCCAAGGGCATCATTGTCGACGTTTTGCGACTTTTCATGTGCTTTAAAGGCGATTCGAATCTACCTCCTGAAACCTGTTTCCTGCAATTCTGCCTTGCTTTCAAATCCTCTTCGTTGCCTTCCCTCAATATATTTGTGGACGAGAGTTATCATTTATAACTCTGCGGGTTTGTGAATGGCAGTGTCCCTGGGCTCCATTTTTCAACTCGCTTTTTTGGGAGCTGGCCGCAGGAGCGTGGGATTGCCTCAGGCCCTATTCTGCTTCTGGGCGGCAGGCTGAGCCTGTGGTTAATTCTTCTTCCTGATGGGAAAATAGAGTGACCTCTGCCTGTCCCAACACCTAGATCTAGTCTCTCATTGGTTGCCCCTCTTCCGTTCATCCTCAGGACAAATTGCAACCTTTAGGGAAGAGGAGGTTAAAGGTGCTGATTCTCCAAGTAGGGAGATTGCTAGTAAAGTAGCTGGAATGGCGAACCCGAGCACAAGGAGATGAGAAATGAGGTGCGTTTTAGAAACCTTTCAAAATCACACGGTGTACCACCTTCTGGGTTTCTCATGCATGTTTTCGATGTAGGAATATGCCCTTGAACCTGGAGATTTGGGACCCATGCGATGGGTACCAGGCAGTATTACTTTAAAGGGTCTGTGTTTGCTCACCCAACCTCACCCAACCTCTCAGCCCCAAGTGTGTCCACCCTTATGTCTCATCCAGCTGTGGGTCTAGATATGGTCAATCCAGGTTGCATCACAGCCCCTGAACGAATTTTGTAAGAATTTCTCTCTCTTACACTGTCTTTGTTTTACTGGTTTTTAAAAGTAATTTAGTTTTATAATGGGGTATAGCTGCTTTTCACGGCTGTGTTTATGCGGCTTTACACCCACTTGACTCACTTCCAGACAGATATCAATACATAGGTTTTAAGATTCTTACTAGTCACATATATTCTTGTGCGGTGAATAGGGGGTGTTGAGTCCAGTTCACTGAGCAAGGAGTCGGTCTTTTCTATTACATATTGGGTGTATGGAACGGTATCTGAGCCAATTTGAAACCCTTGTTTTATGCATCACCCCACCTCACCTTTCCCGTTAAGCAGCCATAGTGTGTTTTCTAAAGGTGTGACTCTGTTCTGTTTTGTAATTCAGTTCAAGTGTAGCGGTTTTTACATTCCCTCTATAAGTGATAGCTTATGATAAGTGTCTTTTTCTGTGTGACTTATTTCACTTAGAATCATCGTACCTAAGTCCACTCATCTTGCTTCTTCTAGCCTTATGACATTGATTTCATGTCTGAGTGATATTCCTTTGTACATAAGGACCACAACTTCTTTATCCATTTTTCTCTTTCCTGGGATATTTAAGGTGTCATGAAGTGGAGGTTCTTGTCAACAGAGCAGCCCTAAACTTTGGGGTGCCTGTGTCTTGCTGATTTTTAGTTTTCCCAATTTATACGCCCATGAGTGGACGTGCCCTATGCTCCCTAAGCTGTGTGTTTTAGATGTTTCAGGACACACCGTACACTTCTCCAGAGTGGCTGTTGGAAATTTACATCCCGCCCATCAGCGTAGCAAGGCTGCCATTTCTCCATGGCCTGTCCTGCATTTCTGGTTTTGAAAATTTTTGCAGCATGGCCCTTTTGACCGATGGGAAGCGAGACTAATTTGTAGCGCTGATTTGCCTTTCCAGGTTGCTTGGTTGGCCAAAAAGGGCGTATGCGTTTTTTCCTGAATATATTCAGGAAAAAACGCATACGCCCTTTTTGGCCAAGGGCATTATTGTTGACGTTTTGAGACTTTTCATGTGCTTTAAAGGCGATTCGAATCTACCTCCTGAAACCTGTTTCCTGCAATTCTGCCTTGCTTTCAAATCCTCTTCGTTGCCTTCCCTCAATATATTTGTGGACAAGAGTTATCATTTATAACTCTGCGGGTTTGTGAATGGCAGTGTCCCTGGGCTCCATTTTTCAACTCCTTTTTTTGGGAGCTGGCCTTAAGAGCGCGGGGTTGCCTCAGGCCCTATTCTGCTTCTGGGCGGCAGGCTGAGCCTGTGGTTAATTCTTCTTCCTGATGGGAAAATAGAGTGACCTGTGCCTGTCCCAACACCTAGATCTAGTCTCTCATTGGTTGCCCCTCTTCCGTTCATCCTTAGGACAAATTGCAACCTGTAGGGAACAGGAGGTTAAAGGTGCTGATTCTCCAAGTAGGGAGATTGCTAGTAAAGTAGCTGGAATGGCGAACCCGAGCACAAGGAGATGAGAAATGAGGTGCGTTTTAGAATCCTTTCAAAATCACACGGTGTACCACCTTCTGGGTTTCTCATGCATGTTTTCGATGTAGGAATATGCCCTTGAACCTGGAGATTTGGGACCCATGGCATGGGTACCAGGCAGTATTACTTTAAAGGGTCTGTGTTTGCTCACCCAACCTCACCCAACCTCTCAGCCCCAAGTGTGTCCACCCTTATGTCTCATCCAGCTGTGGGTCTAGATATGGTCAATCCAGGTTGCATCACAGCCTCTGAACGAATTTTGTAAGAATTTCTCTCTCTTTCACTGTCTTTGTTTTACGGGTTTTTAAAAGTAATTTATTTTTATAATGGGGTATAGCTGCTTTTCACGGCTGTGTTTATGCGGCTTTACACCCACTTGACTCACTTCCAGACAGATATCAATACATAGGTTTTAAGATTCTTACTAGTCACATATATTCTTGTGTGGTGAATAGGGTGTGTTGAGTCCAGTTCACTGAGCAAGGAGTCGGTCTTTTCTATTACATATTGTGTGTATGGAACGGTATCTGAGCCAATTTGAAACCCTTGTTTTATGCATCACCCCACCTCACCTTTCCCGTTAAGCAGCCATAGTGTGTTTTCTAAACGTGTGACTCTGTTCTGTTTTGTAATTCAGTTCAAGTGTGGCGGTTTTTACATTCCCTCTATAAGTGATAGCTTATGATAAGTGTCTTTTTCTGTGTGACTTATTTCACTTAGAATCATCGTACCTAAGTCCACTCATCTTGCTTCTTCTAGCCTTATGACATTGATTTCATGTCTGAGTGATATTCCTTTGTACATAAGGACCACAACTTCTTTATCCATTTTTCTCTTTCCTGGGATATTTAAGGTGTCATGAAGTGGAGGTTCTTGTCAACAGAGCAGCCCTAAACTTTGGGGTGCCTGTGTCTTGCTGATTTTTAGTTTTCCCAATTTATACGCCCATGAGTGGACGTGCCCTATGCTCCCTAAGCTGTGTGTTTTAGATGTTTCAGGACACACCGTACACTTCTCCAGAGTGGCTGTTGGCAATTTACATCCCGCCCATCAGCGTAGCAAGGCTGCCATTTCTCCATGGCCTGTCCTGCATTTCTGGTTTTGACACTTTTTGCAGCATGGCCCTTTTGACCGATGGGAAGCGAGACTACTTTGTAGCGCTGATTTGCCTTTCCAGGTTGCTTGGTTGGCCAAAAAGGGCCTATGCGTTTTTTCCTGAATATATTCAGGAAAAAACGCATACGCCCTTTTTGGCCAAGGGCATCATTGTGGACGTTTTGCCACTTTTCATGTGCTTTAAAGGCGATTCGAATCTACCTCCTGAAACCTGTGTCCTGCAATTCTGCCTTGCTTTCAAATCCTCTTCGTTGCCTTCCCTCAATATATTTGTGGACAAGAGTTATCATTTATAACTCTGTGGGTTTGTGAATGGCAGTGTCCCTGGGCTCCATTTTTCAACTCGCTTTTTTGGGAGCTGGCCGTGAGAGCGCGGGATTGCCTCAGGCGCTATTCTGCTTCTGGGCGGCAGGCTGAGCCTGTGGTTAATTCTTCTTCCCGATGGGAAAATAGAGTGACCTGTGCCTGTCCCAACACCTAGATCTAGTCTCTCATTGGTTGCCCCTCTTCCCGTTCATCCTCAGGACAAATTGCAACCTGTAGGGAACAGGAGGTTAAAGGTGCTGATTCTCCAAGTAGGGAGATTGCTAGTAAAGTAGCTGGAATGGCGAACCCGAGCACAAGGAGATGAGAAATGAGGTGCGTTTTAGAAACCTTTCAAAATCACACGGTGTACCATCTTCTGGGTTTCTCATGCATGTTTTCGATGTAGGAAGATGCCCTTGAACCTGGAGATTTGGGACCCATGGGATGGGTACCAGGCAGTATTACTTTAAAGGGTCTACGTTTGCTCACCCAACCTCACCCAACCTTTCAGCCCCAAGAGTGTCCACCCTTATGTCTCATCCAGCTGTGGGTCTAGATATGGTCAATCCAGGTTGCATCACAGCCCCTGAACCAATTGTGTAAGAATTTCTCTCTCTTTCACTGTCTTTGTTTTACGGGTTTTTAAAAGTAATTTATTTTTATAATGGGGTTTAGCTGGTTTTCACGGCTGTGTTTATGCGGCTTTACACCCACTGGACTCACTTCCAGACAGATATCAATACATAGGTTTTAAGATTCTTACTAGTCACATATATTCTTCTGCGGTGAATAGGGGGTGTTGAGTCCAGTTCACTGAGCAAGGAGTAGGTCTTGTCTATTTCATATTGGGTGTATGGAACGGTATCTGAGCGAATTTGAAAACCTTGTTTTATGCATCACCCCACCTCACCTTTCCCGTTAAGCAGCCATAGTGTGTTTTCTAAACGTGAGACTCTGTTCTGTTTTGTAATTCAGTTCAAGTGTAGCGGTTTTTACATTCCCTCTATAAGTGATAGCTTATGATAAGTGTCTTTTTCTGTGTGACTTATTTCACTTAGAATCATCGTACCTAAGTCTACTCATCTTGCTTCTTCTAGCCTTATGACATTGATTTCATGTCTGAGTGATATTCCTTTGTACATAAGGACCACAACTTCTTTATCCATTTTTCTCTTTCCTGGGATATTTAAGGTGTCATGAAGTGGAGGTTCTTGTCAACAGAGCAGCCCTAAACTTTGGGGTGCCTGTGTCTTGCTGATTTTTAGTTTTCCCAATTTATACGCCCATGAGTGGACGTGCCCTATGCTCCCTAAGCTGTGTTTTTTCGATGTTTCAGGACACACCGTACACTTCTCCAGAGTGGCTGTTGGCAATTTACATCCCGCCCATCAGCGTAGCAAGGCTGCCATTTCTCTATGGCCTGTCCTGCATTTCTGGTTTTGATACTTTCTGCAGCATGGCCCTTTTGACCGATGGGAAGCGAGACTTCTTTGTAGCGCTGATTTGCCTTTCCAGGTTGCTTGGTTGGCCAAAAAGGGCGTATGCGTTTTTTCCTGAATATATTCAGGAAAAAACGCATATGCCCTTTTTGGCCAAGGGCATCATTGTCGACGATTTGCGACTTTTCATGTGCTTTAAAGGCGATTCGAATCTACCTCCTGAAACCTGTTTCCTGCAATTCTGCCTTGCTTTCAAATCCTCTTCGTTGCCTTGCCTCAATATATTTGTGGACGAGAGTTATCATTTATAACTCTGCGGGTTTGTGAATGGCAGTGTCCCTGGGCTCCATTTTTCAACTCGCTTTTTTGGGAGCTGGCCGCAGGAGCGCGGCATTGCCTCAGGCCCTATTCTGCTTCTGGGCGGCAGGCTGAGCCTGTGGTTAATTCTTCTTCCTGATGGGAAAATAGAGTGACCTGTGCCTGTCCCAACACCTAGATCTAGTCTCTCATTGGTTGCCCCTCTTCCGTTCATCCTCAGGACAAATTGCAACCTGTAGGGAACAGGAGGTTAAAGGTGCTGATTCTCCAAGTAGGGAGATTGCTAGTAAAGTAGGTGGAATGGCGATCCCGAGCACAAGGAGATGAGAAATGAGGTGCGTTTTAGACACCTTTCAAAATCACACGGTGTACCACCTTCTGGGTTTCTCATGCATGTTTTCGATGTAGGAAGATGCCCTTGAACCTGGAGATTTGGGACCCATGGGATGGGTACCAGGCAGTATTAATTTAAAGGGTCTGTGTTTGCTCACCCAACCTCACCCAACCTCTCAGCCCCAAGTGTGTCCACCCTTATGTCTCATCCAGCTGTGGGTCTAGATATGGTCAATCCAGGTTGCATCACAGCCTCTGAACGAATTTTGTAAGAATTTCTCTCTCTTTCACTGTCTTTGTTTTACGGGTTTTTAAAAGTAATTTATTTTTATAATGGGGTTATCTGCTTTTCACGGCTGTGTTTATGCGGCTTTACACCCACTTGACTCACTTCCAGGCAGATATCAATACATAGGTTTTAAGATTCTTACTAGTCACATATATTCTTGTGCGGTGAATAGGGGGTGTTGAGTCCAGTTCACTGAGCAATGAGTCGGTCTTTTCTATTACATATTGGGTGTATGGAATGGTATCTGAGCGAATTTGAAACCCTTGTTTTATGCATCACCCCACCTCACCTTTCCCGTTAAGCAGCCATAGTGTGTTTTCTAAACGTGTGATTCTGTCCTGTTTTGTAACTCAGTTCAAGTGTAGCCGTTTTTACATTCCCTCTATAAGTGATAGGTTATGATAAGTGTCTTTTTCAGTGTGACTTATTTCACTTAGAATCATCGTACCTAAGTCCACTCATCTTGCTTCTTCTAGCCTTATGATATTGATTTCATGTCTGCGTGATATTCCATGGTACATAAGGACCACAACTTCTTTATCCATTTTTCTCTTTCCTGGGATATTTAAGGTGTCATGAAGTGGAGGTTCTTGTCAACAGAGCAGCCCTAAACTTTGGGGTGCCTGTGTCTTGCTGATTTTTAGTTTTCCCAATTTATACGCCCATGAGTGGACGTGCCCTATGCTCCCTAAGCTGTGTGTTTTAGATGTTTCAGGACACACCGTACACTTCTCCAGAGTGGCTGTTGGCAATGTACATCCCGCCCATCAGCGTAGCAAGGCTGCCATTTCTCCATGGCCTGTCCTGCATTTCTGGTTTTGACACTTTTTGCAGCATGGCCCTTTTGACCGATGGGAAGCGAGACTAATTTGTAGCGCTGATTTGCCTTTCCAGGTTGCTTGGTTGGCCAAAAAGGGCGTATGCGTTTTTTCCTGAATATATTCAGGAAAAAACGCATACGCCCTTTTTGGCCAAGGGCATCATTGTCGACGATTTGCGACTTTTCATGTGCTTTAAAGGCGATTCGAATCTGCCTCCTGAAACCTGTTTCCTGCAATTCTGCCTTGCTTTCAAATCCTCTTCATTGCCTTCCTCAATATATTTGTGGACGAGAGTTATCATTTATAACTCTGCGGGTTTGTGAATGGCAGTGTCCCTGGGCTCCATTTTTCAACTCGCTTTTTTGGGAGCTGGCCGCAAGAGCGCGGGATTGCCTCAGGCCCTATTCTGCTTCTGGGCGGCAGGCTGAGCCTGTGGTTAATTCTTCTTCCCGATGGGAAAATAGAGTGACCTGTGCCTGTCCCAACACCTAGATCTAGTCTCTCATTGGTTGCCCCTCTTCCCGTTCATCCTCAGGACAAATTGCAACCTGTAGGGAACAGGAGGTTAAAGGTGCTGATTCTCCAAGTAGGGAGATTGCTAGTAAAGTAGCTGGAATGGCGAACCCGAGCACAAGGAGATGAGAAATGAGGTGCGTTTTAGAAACCTTTCAAAATCACACGGTGTACCATCTTCTGGGTTTCTCATGCATGTTTTCGATGTAGGAAGATGCCCTTGAACCTGGAGATTTGGGACCCATGGAATGGGTACCAGGCAGTATTCCTTTAAAGGGTCTGCGTTTGCTCACCCAACCTCACCCAACCTCTCAGCCCCAAGTGTGTCCACCCTTATGTCTCATCCAGCTGTGGGTCTAGATATGGTCAATCCAGGTTGCATCACATCCTCTGAACGAATTTTGTAAGAATTTCTCTCTCTTTCACTGTCTTTGTTTTATGGGTTTTTAAAAGTAATTTATTTTTATAATGGGGTTATCTGCTTTTCACGGCTGTGTTTATGCGGCTTTACACCCACTTGACTCACTTCCAGACAGATATCAATACATAGGTTTTAAGATTCTTACTAGTCACATATATTCTTGTGCGGTGAATAGGGGGTGTTGAGTCCAGTTCACTGAGCAATGAGTCGGTCTTTTCTATCACATATTGGGTGTATGGAATGGTATCTGAGCGAATTTGAAACCCTTGTTTTATGCATCACCCCACCTCACCTTTCCCGTTAAGCAGCCATAGTGTGTTTTCTAAACGTGTGATTCTGTCCTGTTTTGTAACTCAGTTCAAGTGTAGCGGTTTTTACATTCCCTCTATAAGTGATAGCTTATGATAAGTGTCTTTTTCTGTGTGACTTATTTCACTTAGAATCATCGTACCTAAGTCCACTCATCTTGCTTCTTCTAGCCTTATGACATTGATTTCATGTCTGAGTGATATTCCATTGTACATAAGGACCACAACTTCTTTATCCATTTTTCTCTTTCCTGGGATATTTAAGGTGTCTTGAAGTGGAGGTTCTTGTCAACAGAGCAGCCCTAAACTTTGGGGTGCCTGTGTCTTGCTGATTTTTAGTTTTCCCAATTTATACGCCCATGAGTTGACGTGCCCTATGCTCCCTAAGCTGTGTGTTTTAGATGTTTCAGGACACACCGTACACTTCTCCAGAGTGGCTGTTGGCAATGTACATCCCGCCCATCAGCGTAGCAAGGCTGCCATTTCTCCATGGCCTGTCCTGCATTTCTGGTTTTGACACTTTTTGCAGCATGGCCCTTTTGACCGATGGGAAGCGAGACTACTTTGTAGCGCTGATTTGCCTTTCCAGGTTGCTTGGTTGGCCAAAAAGGGCGTATGCGTTTTTTCCTGAATATATTCAGGAAAAAACGCATACGCCCTTTTTGGCCAAGGGCATCATTGTCGACGATTTGCGACTTTTCATGTGCTTTAAAGGCGATTCGAATCTACCTCCTGAAACCTGTTTCCTGCAATTCTGCCTTGCTTTCAAATCCTCTTCATTGCCTTCCCTCAATATATTTGTGGACGAGAGTTATCATTTATAACTCTGCGGGTTTGTGAATGGCAGTGTCCTTGGGCTCCATTTTTCAACTCGCTTTTTTGGGAGCTGGCCGCAAGAGCACGGGATTGCCTCAGGCCCTATTCTGCTTCTGGGCGGCAGGCTGAGCCTGTGGTTAATTCTTCTTCCTGATGGGAAAATAGAGTGACCTGTGCCTGTCCCAACACCTAGATCTAGTCTCTCATTGGTTGCCCCTCTTCCGTTCATCCTCAGGACAAATTGCAACCTGTAGGGAACAGGAGGTTAAAGGTGCTGATTCTCCAAGTAGGGAGATTGCTAGTAAAGTAGCTGGAATGGCGAACCCGAGCACAAGGAGATGAGAAATGAGGTGCGTTTTAGAAACCTTTCAAAATCACACGGTGTACCATCTTCTGGGTTTCTCATGCATGTTTTCGATGTAGGAAGATGCCCTTGAACCTGGAGATTTGGGACCCATGGAATGGGTACCAGGCAGTATTCCTTTAAAGGGTCTGCGTTTGCTCACCCAACCTCACCCAACCTCTCAGCCCCAAGTGTGTCCACCCTTATGTCTCATCCAGCTGTGGGTCTAGATATGGTCAATCCAGGTTGCATCACATCCTCTGAACGAATTTTGTAAGAATTTCTCTCTCTTTCACTGTCTTTGTTTTACGGGTTTTTAAAAGTAATTTATTTTTATAATGGGGTTATCTGCTTTTCACGGCTGTGTTTATGCGGCTTTACACCCACTTGACTCACTTCCAGACAGATATCAATACATAGGTTTTAAGATTCTTACTAGTCACATATATACTTGTGCGGTGAATAGGGGGTGTTGAGTCCAGTTCACTGAGCAATGAGTCGGTCTTTTCTATTACATATTGGGTGTATGGAATGGTATCTGAGCGAATTTGAAACCCTTGTTTTATGCATCACCCCACCTCACCTTTCCCGTTAAGCAGCCATAGTGTGTTTTCTAAACGTGTGATTCTGTCCTGTTTGTAACTCAGTTCAAGTGTAGCGGTTTTTACATTCCCTCTATAAGTGATAGCTTATGATAAGTGTCTTTTTCTGTGTGACTTATTTCACTTAGAATCATCGTACCTAAGTCCACTCATCTTGCTTCTTCTAGCCTTATGATATTGATTTCATGTCTGCGTGATATTCCATGGTACATAAGGACCACAACTTCTTTATCCATTTTTCTCTTTCCTGGGATATTTAAGGTGTCATGAAGTGGAGGTTCTTGTCAACAGAGCAGCCCTAAACTTTGGGGTGCCTGTGTCTTGCTGATTTTTAGTTTTCCCAATTTATACGCCCATGAGTGGACGTGCCCTATGCTCCCTAAGCTGTGTGTTTTAGATGTTTCAGGACACACCGTACACTTCTCCAGAGTGGCTGTTGGCAATGTACATCCCGCCCATCAGCGTAGCAAGGCTGCCATTTCTCCATGGCCTGTCCTGCATTTCTGGTTTTGACACTTTTTGCAGCATGGCCCTTTTGACCGATGGGAAGCGAGACTACTTTGTAGCGCTGATTTGCCTTTCCAGGTTGCTTGGTTGGCCAAAAAGGGCGTATGCGTTTTTTCCTGAATATATTCAGGAAAAAACGCATACGCCCTTTTTGGCCAAGGGCATCATTGTCGACGTTTTGCGACTTTTCATGTGCTTTAAAGGCGATTCGAATCTACCTCCTGAAACCTGTTTCCTGCAATTCTGCCTTGCTTTCAAATCCTCTTCGTTGCCTTCCCTCAATATATTTCTGGACGAGAGTTATCATTTATAACTCTGCGGGTTTGTGAATGGCAGTGTCCCTGGGCTCCATTTTTCAACTCCCTTTTTTGGGAGCTGGCCTTAAGAGCGCGGGATTGCCTCAGGCCCTATTCTGCTTCTGGGCGGCAGGCTGAGCCTGTGGTTAATTCTTCTTCCTGATGGGAAAATAGAGTGACCTGTGCCTGTCCCAACACCTAGATCTAGTCTCTCATTGGTTGCCCCTCTTCCGTTCATCCTCAGGACAAATTGCAACCTGTAGGGAACAGGAGGTTAAAGGTGCTGATTCTCCAAGTAGGGAGATTGCTAGTAAAGTAGCTGGAATGGCGAACCCGAGCACAAGGAGATGAGAAATGAGGTGCGTTTTAGAAACCTTTCAAAATCACACGGTGTACCACCTTCTGGGTTTCTCATGCATGTTTTCGATGTAGGAATATGCCCTTGAACCTGGAGATTTGGGACCCATGGGATGGGTACCAGGCAGTATTACTTTAAAGGGTCTGTGTTTGCTCACCCAACCTCACCCAACCTCTCAGCCCCAAGTGTGTCCACCCTTATGTCTCATCCAGCTGTGGGTCTAGATATGGTCAATCCAGGTTGCATCACAGCCTCTGAACGAATTTTGTAAGAATTTCTCTCTCTTTCACTGTCTTTGTTTTACGGGTTTTTAAAAGTAATTTATTTTTATAATGGGGTTATCTGCTTTTCACGGCTGTGTTTATGCGGCTTTACACCCACTTGACTCACTTCCAGACAGATATCAATACATAGGTTTTAAGATTCTTACTAATCACATATATTCTTGTGCGGTGAATAGGGGGTGTTGAGTCCAGTTCACTGAGCAATGAGTCGGTCTTTTCTATTACATATTGGGTGTATGGAATGGTATCTGAGCGAATTTGAAACCCTTGTTTTATGCATCACCCCACCTCACCTTTCCCGTTAAGCAGCCATAGTGTGTTTTCTAAACGTGTGATTCTGTCCTGTTTTGTAACTCAGTTCAAGTGTAGCGGTTTTTACATTCCCTCTATAAGTGATAGCTTATGATAAGTGTCTTTTTCAGTGTGACTTATTTCACTTAGAATCATCGTACCTAAGTCCACTCATCTTGCTTCTTCTAGCCTTATGATATTGATTTCATGTCTGCGTGATATTCCATGGTACATAAGGACCACAACTTCTTTATCCATTTTTCTCTTTCCTGGGATATTTAAGGTGTCATGAAGTGGAGGTTCTTGTCAACAGAGCAGCCCTAAACTTTGGGGTGCCTGTGTCTTGCTGATTTTTAGTTTTCCCAATTTATACGCCCATGAGTGGACGTGCCCTATGCTCCCTAAGCTGTGTGTTTTAGATGTTTCAGGACACACCGTACACTTCTCCAGAGTGGCTGTTGGCAATGTACATCCCGCCCATCAGCGTAGCAAGGCTGCCATTTCTCCATGGCCTGTCCTGCATTTCTGGTTTTGACACTTTTTGCAGCATGGCCCTTTTGACCGATGGGAAGCGAGACTACTTTGTAGCGCTGATTTGCCTTTCCAGGTTGCTTGGTTGGCCAAAAAGGGCGTATGCGTTTTTTCCTGAATATATTCAGGAAAAAACGCATACGCCCTTTTTGGCCAAGGGCATCATTGTCGACGATTTGCGACTTTTCATGTGCTTTAAAGGCGATTCGAATCTACCTCCTGAAACCTGTTTCCTGCAATTCTGCCTTGCTTTCAAATCCTCTTCATTGCCTTCCTCAATATATTTGTGGACGAGAGTTATCATTTATAACTCTGCGGGTTTGTGAATGGCAGTGTCCCTGGGCTCCATTTTTCAACTCGCTTTTTTGGGAGCTGGCCGCAAGAGCGCGGGATTGCCTCAGGCCCTATTCTGCTTCTGGGCGGCAGGCTGAGCCTGTGGTTAATTCTTCTTCCCGATGGGAAAATAGAGTGACCTGTGCCTGTCCCAACACCTAGATCTAGTCTCTCATTGGTTGCCCCTCTTCCCGTTCATCCTCAGGACAAATTGCAACCTGTAGGGAACAGGAGGTTAAAGGTGCTGATTCTCCAAGTAGGGAGATTGCTAGTAAAGTAGCTGGAATGGCGAACCCGAGCACAAGGAGATGAGAAATGAGGTGCGTTTTAGAAACCTTTCAAAATCACACGGTGTACCATCTTCTGGGTTTCTCATGCATGTTTTCGATGTAGGAAGATGCCCTTGAACCTGGAGATTTGGGACCCATGGAATGGGTACCAGGCAGTATTCCTTTAAAGGGTCTGCGTTTGCTCACCCAACCTCACCCAACCTTTCAGCCCCAAGCGTGTCCACCCTTATGTCTCATCCAGCTGTGGGTCTAGATATGGTCAATCCAGGTTGCATCACAGCCCCTGAAAGAATTTTGTAAGAATTTCTCTCTCTTTCACTGTCTTTGTTTTACGGGTTTTTAAAAGTAATTTATTTTTATAATGGGGTTTAGCTGGTTTTCACGGCTGTGTTTATGCGGCTTTACACCCACTGGACTCACTTCCAGACAGATATCAATACATAGGTTTTAAGATTCTTACTAGTCACATATATTCTTCTGCAGTGAATAGGGGGTGTTGAGTCCAGTTCACTGAGCAAGGAGTAGGTCTTGTCTATTTCATATTGGGTGTATGGAACGGTATCTGAGCGAGTTTGAAAACCTTGTTTTTGCATCACCCCACCTCGCCTTTCCCGTTAAGCAGCCATAGTGTGTTTTCTAAACGTGTGACTCTGTTCTGTTTTGTAATTCAGTTCAAGTGTAGCGGTTTTTACATTCCCTCTATAAGTGATAGCTTATGATAAGTGTCTTTTTCTGTGTGACTTATTTCGCTTAGAATCATCGTACCTAAGTCCACTCATCTTGCTTCTTCTAGCCTTATGACATTGATTTCATGTCTGAGTGATATTCCTTTGTACATAAGGACCACAACTTCTTTATCCATTTTTCTCTTTCCTGGGATATTTAAGGTGTCATGAAGTGGAGTCAACAGAGCAGCCCTAAACTTTGGGGTGCCTGTGTCTTGCTGATTTTTAGTTTTCCCAATTTATACGCCCATGAGTGGACGTGCCCTATGCTCCCTAAGCTGTGTGTTTTAGATGTTTCAGGACACACCGTACACTTCTCCAGAGTGGCTGTTGGCAATTTACATCCCGCCCATTAGCGTAGCAAGGCTGCCATTTCTCCATGGCCTGTCCTGCATTTCTGGTTTTGACACTTTTTGCAGCATGGCCCTTTTGACCGATGGGAAGCGAGACTACTTTGTAGCGCTGATTTGCCTTTCCAGGTTGCTTGGTTGGCCAAAAAGGGCGTATGCGTTTTTTCCTGAATATATTCAGGAAAAAACGCATACGCCCTTTTTGGCCAAGGGCATCATTGTCGACGTTTTGCGACTTTTCATGTGCTTTAAAGGCGATTCGAATCTACCTCCTGAAACCTGTTTCCTGCAATTCTGCCTTGCTTTCAAATCCTCTTCGTTGCCTTCCCTCAATATATTTGTGGACGAGAGTTATCATTTATAACTCTGCGGGTTTGTGAATGGCAGTGTCCCTGGGCTCCATTTTTCAACTCCCTTTTTTGGGAGCTGGCCTTAAGAGCGCGGGATTGCCTCAGGCCCTATTCTGCTTCTGGGCGGCAGGCTGAGCCTGTGGTTAATTCTTCTTCCTGATGGGAAAATAGAGTGACCTGTGCCTGTCCCAACACCTAGATCTAGTCTCTCATTGGTTGCCCCTCTTCCGTTCATCCTCAGGACAAATTGCAACCTGTAGGGAACAGGAGGTTAAAGGTGCTGATTCTCCAAGTAGGGAGATTGCTAGTAAAGTAGCTGGAATGGCGAACCCGAGCACAAGGAGATGAGAAATGAGGTGCGTTTTAGAAACCTTTCAAAATCACACGGTGTACCACCTTCTGGGTTTCTCATGCATGTTTTCGATGTAGGAATATGCCCTTGAACCTGGAGATTTGGGACCCATGGGATGGGTACCAGGCAGTATTACTTTAAAGGGTCTGTGTTTGCTCACCCAACCTCACCCAACCTCTCAGCCCCAAGTGTGTCCACCCTTATGTCTCATCCAGCTGTGGGTCTAGATATGGTCAATCCAGGTTGCATCACAGCCTCTGAACGAATTTTGTAAGAATTTCTCTCTCTTTCACTGTCTTTGTTTTACGGGTTTTTAAAAGTAATTTATTTTTATAATGGGGTTATCTGCTTTTCACGGCTGTGTTTATGCGGCTTTACACCCACTTGACTCACTTCCAGACAGATATCAATACATAGGTTTTAAGATTCTTACTAGTCACATATATTCTTGTGCGGTGAATAGGGGGTGTTGAGTCCAGTTCACTGAGCAATGAGTCGGTCTTTTCTATTACATATTGGGTGTATGGAATGGTATCTGAGCGAATTTGAAACCCTTGTTTTATGCATCACCCCACCTCACCTTTCCCGTTAAGCAGCCATAGTGTGTTTTCTAAACGTGTGATTCTGTCCTGTTTTGTAACTCAGTTCAAGTGTAGCGGTTTTTACATTCCCTCTATAAGTGATAGCTAATGATAAGTGTCTTTTTCAGTGTGACTTATTTCACTTAGAATCATCGTACCTAAGTCCACTCATCTTGCTTCTTCTAGCCTTATGATATTGATTTCATGTCTGCGTGATATTCCATGGTACATAAGGACCACAACTTCTTTATCCATTTTTCTCTTTCCTGGGATATTTAAGGTGTCATGAAGTGGAGGTTCTTGTCAACAGAGCAGCCCTAAACTTTGGGGTGCCTGTGTCTTGCTGATTTTTAGTTTTCCCAATTTATACGCCCATGAGTGGACGTGCCCTATGCTCCCTAAGCTGTGTGTTTTAGATGTTTCAGGACACACCGTACACTTCTCCAGAGTGGCTGTTGGCAATGTACATCCCGCCCATCAGCGTAGCAAGGCTGCCATTTCTCCATGGCCTGTCCTGCATTTCTGGTTTTGACACTTTTTGCAGCATGGCCCTTTTGACCGATGGGAAGCGAGACTACTTTGTAGCGCTGATTTGCCTTTCCAGGTTTCTTGGTTGGCCAAAAAGGGCGTATGCGTTTTTTCCTGAATATATTCAGGAAAAAACGCATACGCCCTTTTTGGCCAAGGGCATCATTGTCGACGTTTTGCGACTTTTCATGTGCTTTAAAGGCGATTCGAATCTACCTCCTGAAACCTGTTTCCTGCAATTCTGCCTTGCTTTCAAATCCTCTTCGTTGCCTTCCCTCAATATATTTGTGGACGAGAGTTATCATTTATAACTCTGCGGGTTTGTGAATGGCAGTGTCCCTGGGCTCCATTTTTCAACTCCCTTTTTTGGGAGCTGGCCGCAAGAGCGCGGGATTGCCTCAGGCCCTATTCTACTTCTGGGCGGCAGGCTGAGCCTGTGGTTAATTCTTCTTCCCAATGGGAAAATAGAGTGACCTGTGCCTGTCCCAACACCTAGATCTAGTCTCTCATTGGTTGCCCCTCTTCCCGTTCATCCTCAGGACAAATTGCAACCTGTAGGGAACAGGAGGTTAAAGGTGCTGATTCTCCAAGTAGGGAGATTGCTAGTAAAGTAGCTGGAATGGCGAACCCGAGCACAAGGAGATGAGAAATGAGGTGCGTTTTAGAAACCTTTCAAAATCACACGGTGTACCATCTTCTGGGTTTCTCATGCATGTTTTCGATGTAGGAAGATGCCCTTGAACCTGGAGATTTGGGACCCATGGAATGGGTACCAGGCAGTATTCCTTTAAAGGGTCTGCGTTTGCTCACCCAACCTCACCCAACCTTTCAGCCCCAAGAGTGTCCACCCTTATGTCTCATCCAGCTGTGGGTCTAGATATGGTCAATCCAGGTTGCATCACAGCCCCTGAAAGAATTTTGTAAGAATTTCTCTCTCTTTCACTGTCTTTGTTTTACGGGTTTTTAAAAGTAATTTATTTTTATAATGGGGTTTAGCTGGTTTTCACGGCTGTGTTTATGCGGCTTTACACCCACTGGACTCACTTCCAGACAGATATCAATACATAGGTTTTAAGATTCTTACTAGTCACATATATTCTTCTGCAGTGAATAGGGGGTGTTGAGTCCAGTTCACTGAGCAAGGAGTAGGTCTTGTCTATTTCATATTGGGTGTATGGAACGGTATCTGAGCGAATTTGAAAACCTTGTTTTATGCATCACCCCACCTCGCCTTTCCCGTTAAGCAGCCATAGTGTGTTTTCTAAACGTGTGACTCTGTTCTGTTTTGTAATTCATTTCAAGTGTAGCGGTTTTTACATTCCCTCTATAAGTGATAGCTTATGATAAGTGTCGTTTTCTGTGTGACTTATTTTGCTTAGAATCGTCGTACCTAAATCCACTCATCTTGCTTCTACCAGCCTTATGACATTGATTTCATGTCTGAGTGATATTCCATGGTACATAAGGACCACAACTTCTTTATCCATTTTTCTCTTTCCTGGGATATTTAAGGTGTCATGAAGTGGAGGTTCTTGTCAACAGAGCAGCCCTAAACTTTGGGGTGCCTGTGTCTTGCTGATTTTTAGTTTTCCCAATTTATACGCCCATGAGTGGACGTGCCCTATGCTCCCTAAGCTGTGTTTTTTCGATGTTTCAGGACTCACCGTACACTTCTCCAGAGTGGCTGTTGGCAATTTACATCCCGCCCATCAGCGTAGCAAGGCTGCCATTTCTCTATGGCCTGTCCTGCATTTCTGGTTTTGACACTTTCTGCAGCATGGCCCTTTTGACCGATGGGAAGCGAGACTGCTTTGCAGCGCTGATTTGCCTTTCCAGGTTGCTTGGTTGGCCAAAAAGGGCGTATGCGTTTTTTCCTGAATATATTCAGGAAAAAACGCATACGCCCTTTTTGGCCAAGGGCATCATTGTCGACGTTTTGCGACTTTTCATGTGCTTTAAAGGCGATTCGAATCTACCTCCTGAAACCTGTTTCCTGCAATTCTGCCTTGCTTTCAAATCCTCTTCATTGCCTTCCTCAATATATTTGTGGACGAGAGTTATCATTTATAACTCTGCGGGTTTGTGAATGGCAGTGTCCCTGGGCTCCATTTTTCAACTCGCTTTTTTGGGAGCTGGCCACAAGAGCGCGGGATTGCCTCAGGCCGTATTCTGCTTCTGGGCGGCAGGCTGAGCCTGTGGTTAATTCTTCTTCCCGATGGGAAAATAGAGTGACCTGTGCCTGTCCCAACACCTAGATCTAGTCTCTCATTGGTTGCCCCTCTTCCCGTTCATCCTCAGGACAAATTGCAACCTGTAGGGAACAGGAGGTTAAAGGTGCTGATTCTCCAAGTAGGGAGATTGCTAGTAAAGTAGCTGGAATGGCGAACCCGAGCACAAGGAGATGAGAAATGAGGTGCGTTTTAGAAACCTTTCAAAATCACACGGTGTACCATCTTCTGGGTTTCTCATGCATGTTTTCGATGTAGGAAGATGCCCTTGAACCTGGAGATTTGGGACCCATGGGATGGGTACCAGGCAGTATTCCTTTAAAGGGTCTGCGTTTGCTCACCCAACCTCACCCAACCTTTCAGCCCCAAGAGTGTCCACCCTTATGTTTCATCCAGCTGTGGGTCTAGATATGGTCAATCCAGGTTGCATCACAGCCCCTGAAAGAATTTTGTAAGAATTTCTCTCTCTTTCACTGTCTTTGTTTTACGGGTTTTTAAAAGTAATTTATTTTTATAATGGGGTTTAGCTGGTTTTCACAGCTGTGTTTATGCGGCTTTACACCCACTGGACTCACTTCCAGACAGATATCAATACATAGGTTTTAAGATTCTTACTAGTCACATATATTCTTCTGCGGTGAATAGGGGGTGTTGAGTCCAGTTCACTGAGCAAGGAGTAGGTCTTGTCTATTTCATATTGGGTGTATGGAACGGTATCTGAGCGAATTTGAAAACCTTGTTTTATGAATCACCCCACCTCACCTTTCCCGTTAAGCAGCCATAGTGTGTTTTCTAAACGTGAGACTCTGTTCTGTTTTGTAATTCAGTTCAAGTGTAGCGGTTTTTACATTCCCTCTATAAGTGATAGCTTATGATAAGTGTCTTTTTCTGTGTGACTTATTTCGCTTAGAATCGTCGTACCTAAATCCACTCATCTTGCTTCTACTAGCCTTATGACATTGATTTCATGTCTGAGTGATATTCCATTGTACATAAGGACCACAACTTCTTTATCCATTTTTCTCTTTCCTGGGATATTTAAGGTGTCATGAAGTGGAGGTTCTTGTCAACAGAGCAGCCCTAAACTTTGGGGTGCCTGTGTCTTGATGATTTTTAGTTTTCCCAATTTATACGCCCATGAGTGGACGTGCCCTATGCTCCCTAAGCTGTGTATTTTCGATGTTTCAGGACACACCGTACACTTCTCCAGAGTGGCTGTTGGCAATTTACATCCCGCCCATCAGCGTAGCAAGGCTGCCATTTCTCTATGGCCTGTCCTGCATTTCTGGTTTTGACACTTTCTGCAGCATGGCCCTTTTGACCGATGGGAAGCGAGACTTCTTTGTAGCGCTGATTTGCCTTTCCAGGTTGCTTGGTTGGCCAAAAAGGGCGTATGCGTTTTTTCATGAATATATTCAGGAAAAAACGTATACGCCCTTTTTGGCCAAGGGCATCATTGTCGACGTTTTGCGACTTTTCATGTGCTTTAAAGGCGATTCGAATCTACCTCCTGAAACCTGTTTCCTGCAATTCTGACTTGCTTTCAAATCCTCTTCGTTGCCTTCCCTCAATATATTTGTGGACGAGAGTTATCATTTATAGCTCTGCGGGTTTGTGAATGGCAGTGTCCCTGGGCTCCATTTTTCAACTCCCTTTTTTGGGAGCTGGCCGCAAGAGCGCGGGATTGCCTCAGGCCCTATTCTGCTTCTGGGCGGCAGGGTGAGCCTGTGGTTAATTCTTCTTCCTGATGGGAAAATAGAGTGACCTGTGCCTGTCCCAACACCTAGATCTAGTCTCTCATTGGTTGCCCCTCTTCCGTTCATCCTCAGGACAAATTGCAACCTGTAGGGAACAGGAGGTTAAAGGTGCTGATTCTCCAAGTAGGGAGATTGCTAGTAAAGTAGCTGGAATGGCGATCCCGAGCACAAGGAGATGAGAAATGAGGTGCGTTTTAGACACCTTTCAAAATCACACGGTGTACCACCTTCTGGGTTTCTCATGCATGTTTTCGATGTAGGAATATGCCCTTGAACCTGGAGATTTGGGACCCATGGGATGGGTACCAGGCAGTATTAATTTAAAGGGTCTGTGTTTGCTCACCCAACCTCACCCAAACTCTCAGCCCCAAGTGTGTCCACCCTTATGTCTCATCCAGCTGTGGGTCTAGATATGGTCAATCCAGGTTGCATCACAGCCCCTGAACGAATTTTGTAAGAATTTCTCTCTCTTTCACTGTCTTTGTTTTACGGGTTTTTAAAAGTAATTTATTTTTATAATGGGGTATAGCTGCTTTTCACGGCTGTGTTTATGCGGCTTTACACCCACTTGACTCACTTCCAGACAGATATCAATACATAGGTTTTAAGATTCTTACTAGTCACATATATTCTTGTGCGGTGAATAGGGGGTGTTGAGTCCAGTTCACTGAGCAAGGAGTCGGTCTTTTCTATTACATATTGGGTGTATGGAACGGTATCTGAGCCAATTTGAAACCCTTGTTTTATGCATCACCCCACCTCACCTTTCCCGTTAAGCAGCCATAGTGTGTTTTCTAAACGTGTGACTCTGTTCTGTTTTGTAATTCAGTTCAAGTGTAGCGGTTTTTACATTCCCTCTATAAGTGATAGCTTATGATAAGTGTCTTTTTCTGTGTGACTTATTTCACTTAGAATCATCGTACCTAAGTCCACTCATCTTGCTTCTTCTAGCCTTATGACATTGATTTCATGTCTGAGTGATATTCCTTTGTACATAAGGACCACAACTTCTTTATCCATTTTTCTCTTTCCTGGGATATTTAAGGTGTCATGAAGTGGAGGTTCTTGTCAACAGAGCAGCCCTAAACTTTGGGGTGCCTGTGTCTTGCTGATTTTTAGTTTTCCCAATTTATACGCCCATGAGTGGACGTGCCCTATGCTCCCTAAGCTGTGTGTTTTAGATGTTTCAGGACACACCGTACACTTCTCCAGAGTGGCTGTTGGCAATTTACATCCCGCCCATCAGCGTAGCAAGGCTGCCATTTCTCCATGGCCTGTCCTGCATTTCTGGTTTTGACACTTTTTGCAGCATTGCCCTTTTGACCGATGGGAAGCGAGACTACTTTGTAGCGCTGATTTGCCTTTCCAGGTTGCTTGGTTGGCCAAAAAGGGCGTATGCGTTTTTTCCTGAATATATTCAGGAAAATACGCATACGCCCTTTTTGGCCAAGGGCATCATTGTCGACGTTTTGCGACTTTTCATGTGCTTTAAAGGCGATTCGAATCTACCTCCTGAAACCTGTTTCCTGCAATTCTGCCTTGCTTTCAAATCCTCTTCGTTGCCTTCCCTCAATATATTTGTGGACGAGAGTTATCATTTATAACTCTGCGGGTTTGTGAATGGCAGTGTCCCTGGGCTCCATTTTTCAACTCGCTTTTTTGGGAGCTGGCCTTAAGAGCGCGGGATTGCCTCAGGCCCTATTCTGCTTCTGGGCGGCAGGCTGAGCCTGTGGTTAATTCTTCTTCCTGATGGGAAAATAGAGTGACCTGTGCCTGTCCCAACACCTAGATCTAGTCTCTCATTGGTTGCCCCTCTTCCCGTTCATCCTCAGGACAAATTGCAACCTGTAGGGAACAGGAGGTTAAAGGTGCTGATTCTCCAAGTAGGGAGATTGCTAGTAAAGTACCTGGAATGGTGAACCCCAGCACAAGGAGATGAGAAATGAGGTGCCTTTTAGAAACCTTTCAAAATCACACGGTGTACCATCTTCTGGGTTTCTCATGTATGTTTTCGATGTAGGAAGATGCCCTTGAACCTGGAGATTTGGGACCCATGGGATGCGTACCACGCAGTATTACTTTAAAGGTTGTGCGTTTGCTCACCCAACCTCACATAACCTTTCAGCCCCAAGAGTGTCCACCCTTATGTCTCATCCAGCTGTGTGTCTAGATATGGTCAATCCAGGTTGCATCACAGCCCCTGACCGAATTATGGAAGAATTTCTCTCTCTTTCACTGTCTTTGTTTTCGGGTTTTTAAAAGTAATTTATTTTTATAATGGGGTTATCTGCTTTTCACGGCTGTGTTTATGCGGCTTTACACCCACTTGACTCACTTCCAGACAGATATCAATACATAGGTTTTAAGATTCTTACTGGTCACATATATTCTTGTGCGGTGAATAGGGGGTGTTGAGTCCAGTTCACTGAGCAAGGAGTCGGTCTTTTCTATTACATATTGGGTGTATGGAACGGTATCTGAGCGAATTTGAAACCCTTGTTTTATGCATCACCCCACATCGCCTTTCCCGTTAAGCAGCCATAGTGTGTTTTCTAAACGTGTGACTCTGTTCTGTTTTGTAATTCAGTTCAAGTGTAGCGGTTTTTACATTCCCTCTATAAGTGATAGCTTATGATAAGTGTCTTTTTCTGTGTGACTTATTTCGCTTAGAATCGTCGTACCTAAATCCACTCATCTTGCTTCTACCAGCCTTATGACATTGATTTCATGTCTGAGTGATATTCCATTGTACATAAGGACCACAACTTCTTTATCCATTTTTCTCTTTCCTGGGATATTTAAGGTGTCATGAAGTGGAGGTTCTTGTCAACAGAGCAGCCCTAAACTTTGGGGTGCCTGTGTCTTGCTGATTTTTAGTTTTCCCAATTTATACGCCCATGAGTGGACGTGCCCTATGCTCCCTAAGCTGTGTTTTTTCGATGTTTCAGGACACACCGTACACTTCTCCAGAGTGGCTGTTGGCAATTTACATCCCGCCCATCAGCGTAGCAAGGCTGCCATTTCTCTATGGCCTGTCCTGCATTTCTGGTTTTGATAGTTTCTGCAGCATGGCCCTTTTGACCGATGGGAAGCGATACTTCTTTGTAGCGCTGATTTGCCTTTCCAGGTTGCTTGGTTGGCCAAAAAGGGCTTATGCGTTTTTTCCTGAATATATTCAGGAAAAAACGCATATGCCCTTTTTGGCCAAGGGCATCATTGTCGACGTTTTGCGACTTTTCATGTGCTTTAAAGGCGATTCGAATCTACCTCCTGAAACCTGTTTCCTGCAATTCTGCCTTGCTTTCAAATCCTCTTCGTTGCCTTCCCTCAATATATTTGTGGACGAGAGTTATCATTTATAACTCTGCGGGTTTGTGAATGGCAGTGTCCCTGGGCTCCATTTTTCAACTCGCTTTTTTGGGAGCTGGCCGCAGGAGCGCGGCATTGCCTCAGGCCCTATTCTACTTCTGGGCGGCAGGCTGAGCCTGTGGTTAATTCTTCTTCCTGATGGGAAAATAGAGTGACCTGTGCCTGTCCCAACACCTAGATCTAGTCTCTCATTGGTTGCCCCTCTTCCGTTCATCCTCAGGACAAATTGCAACCTGTAGGGAACAGGAGGTTAAAGGTGCTGATTCTCCAAGTAGGGAGATTGCTAGTAAAGTAGGTGGAATGGCGATCCCGAGCACAAGGAGATGAGAAATGAGGTGCGTTTTAGACACCTTTCAAAATCACACGGTGTACCACCTTCTGGGTTTCTCATGCATGTTTTCGATGTAGGAAGATGCCCTTGAACCTGGAGATTTGGGACCCATGGGATGGGTACCAGGCAGTATTAATTTAAAGGGTCTGTGTTTGCTCACCCAACCTCACCCAACCTCTCAGCCCCAAGTGTGTCCACCCTTATGTCTCATCCAGCTGTGGGTCTAGATATGGTCAATCCAGGTTGCATCACAGCCTCTGAACTAATTTTGTAAGAATTTCTCTCTCTTTCACTGTCTTTGTTTTACGGGTTTTTAAAAGTAATTTATTTTTATAATGGGGTTATCTGCTTTTCACGGCTGTGTTTATGCGGCTTTACACCCACTTGACTCACTTCCAGACAGATATCAATACATAGGTTTTAAGATTCTTACTAGTCACATATATTCTTGTGCGGTGAATAGGGGGTGTTGTGTCCAGTTCACTGAGCAATTAGTCGGTCTTTTCTATTACATATTGGGTGTATGGAATGGTATCTGAGCGAATTTGAAACCCTTGTTTTATGCATCACCCCACCTCACCTTTCCCGTTAAGCAGCCATAGTGTGTTTTCTAAACGTGTGATTCTGTCCTGTTTTGTAACTCAGTTCAAGTGTAGCGGTTTTTACATTCCCTCTATAAGTGATAGCTTATGGTAAGTGTCTTTTTCTGTGTGACTTATTTCACTTAGAATCATCGTACCTAAGTCCACTCATCTTGCTTCTTCTAGCCTTATGATATTGATTTCATGTCTGCGTGATATTCCATGGTACATAAGGACCACAACTTCTTTATCCATTTTTCTCTTTCCTGGGATATTTAAGGTGTCATGAAGTGGAGGTTCTTGTCAACAGAGCAGCCCTAAACTTTGGGGTGCCTGTGTCTTGCTGATTTTTAGTTTTCCCAATTTATACGCCCATGAGTGGACGTGCCCTATGCTCCCTAAGCTGTGTGTTTTAGATGTTTCAGGACACACCGTACACTTCTCCAGAGTGGCTGTTGGCAATTTACATCCCGCCCATCAGCGTAGCAAGGCTGCCATTTCTCCATGGCCTGTCCTGCATTTCTGGTTTTGACACTTTTTGCAGCATGGCCCTTTTGACCGATGGGAAGCGAGACTACTTTGTAGCGCTGATTTGCCTTTCCAGGTTGCTTGGTTGGCCAAAAAGGGCGTATGCGTTTTTTCCTGAATATATTCAGGAAAAAACGCATACGCCCTTTTTGGCCAAGGGCATCATTGTCGACGTTTTGCGACTTTTCATGTGCTTTAAAGGCGATTCGAATCTACCTCCTGAAACCTGTTTCCTGCAATTCTGCCTTGCTTTCAAATCCTCTTCGTTGCCTTCCCTCAATATATTTGTGGACGAGAGTTATCATTTATAACTCTGCGGGTTTGTGAATGGCAGTGTCCCTGGGCTCCATTTTTCAACTCCCTTTTTTGGGAGCTGGCCGCAAGAGCGCGGGATTGCCTCAGGCCCTATTCTACTTCTGGGCGGCAGGCTGAGCCTGTGGTTAATTCTTCTTCCTGATGGGAAAATAGAGTGACCTGTGCCTGTCCCAACACCTAGATCTAGTCTCTCATTGGTTGCCCCTCTTCCCGTTCAAACTCAGGACAAATTGCAACCTGTAGGGAACAGGAGGTTAAAGGTGCTGATTCTCCAAGTAGGGAGATTGCTAGTAAAGTAGCTGGAATGGCGAACCCGAGCACAAGGAGATGAGAAATGAGGTGCGTTTTAGAAACCTTTCAAAATCACACGGTGTACCATCTTCTGGGTTTCTCATGCATGTTTTCGATGTAGGAAGATGCCCTTGAACCTGGAGATTTGGGACCCATGGGATGGGTACCAGGCAGTATTACTTTAAAGGGTCTGCGTTTGCTCACCCAACCTCACCCAACCTTTCAGCCCCAAGAGTGTCCACCCTTATGTCTCATCCAGCTGTGGGTCTAGATATGGTCAATCCAGGTTGCATCACAGCCCCTGAAAGAATTTTGTAAGAATTTCTCTCTCTTTCACTGTCTTTGTTTTACGGGTTTTTAAAAGTAATTTATTTTTATAATGGGGTTTAGCTGCTTTTCACCGCTGTGTTTATGCGGCTTTACACCCACTGGACTCACTTCCAGACAGATATCAATACATAGGTTTTAAGATTCTTACTAGTCACATATATTCTTCTGCGGTGAATAGGGGGTGTTGAGTCCAGTTCACTGAGCAAGGAGTAGGTCTTGTCTATTTCATATTGGGTGTATGGAACGGTATCTGAGCGAATTTGAAAACCTTGTTTTATGCATCACCCCACCTCACCTTTCCCGTTAAGCAGCCATAGTGTGTTTTCTAAACGTGAGACTCTGTTCTGTTTTGTAATTCAGTTCAAGTGTAGCGGTTTTTACATTCCCTCTATAAGTGATAGCTTATGATAAGTGTCTTTTTCTGTGTGATTTATTTCGCTTAGAATCGTCGAACCTAAATCCACTCATCTTGCTTCTACTAGCCTTATGACATTGATTTCATGTCTGAGTGATATTCCATTGTACATAAGGACCACAACTTCTTTATCCATTTTTCTCTTTCCTGGGATATTTAAGGTGTCATGAAGTGGAGGTTCTTGTCAACAGAGCAGCCCTAAACTTTGGGGTGCCTGTGTCTTGCTGATTTTTAGTTTTCCCAATTTATACGCCCATGAGTGGACGTGCCCTATTCTCCCTAAGCTGTGTTTTTTCGATGTTTCAGGACACACCGTACACTTCTCCAGAGTGGCTGTTGGCAATTTACATCCCGCCCATCAGCGTAGCAAGGCTGCCATTTCTCTATGGCCTGTCCTGCATTTCTGGTTTTGACACTTTTTGCAGCATGGCCGTTTTGACCGATGGGAAGCGAGACTTCTTTGTAGCGCTGATTTGCCTTTCCAGGTTGCTTGGTTGGCCAAAAAGGGCGTATGCGTTTTTTCCTGAATATATTCAGGAAAAAACGCATACGCCCTTTTTGGCCAAGGGCATCATTGTCGACGTTTTGCGACTTTTCATGTGCTTTAAAGGCGATTCGAATCTACCTCCTGAAACCTGTTTCCTGCAATTCTGCCTTGCTTTCAAATCCTCTTCGTTGCCTTCCCTCAATATATTTGTGGACGAGAGTTATCATTTATAACTCTGCGGGTTTGTGAATGGCAGTGTCCCTGGGCTCCATTTTTCAACTCGCTTTTTTGGGAGCTGGCCTTAAGAGCACGGGATTGCCTCAGGCCCTATTCTGCTTCTGGGCGGCAGGCTGAGCCTGTGGTTAATTCTTCTTCCTGATGGGAAAATAGAGTGACCTGTGCCTGTCCCAACACCTAGATCTAGTCTTTCATTGGTTGCCCCTCTTCCCGTTCATCCTCAGGACAAATTGCAACCTGTAGGGAACAGGAGGTTAAAGGTGCTGATTCTCCAAGTAGGGAGATTGCTAGTAAAGTACCTGGAATGGCGAACCCGAGCACAAGGAGATGAGAAATGAGGTGCCTTTTAGAAACCTTTCAAAATCACACGGTGTACCATCTTCTGGGTTTCTCATGTATGTTTTCGATGTAGGAAGATGCCCTTGAACCTGGAGATTTGGGACCCATGGGATGCGTACCACGCAGTATTACTTTAAAGGTTGTGCGTTTGCTCACCCAACCTCACCCAACCTCTCAGCCCCAAGAGTGTCCACCCTTATGTCTCATCCAGCTGTGTGTCTAGATATGGTCATTCCAGGTTGCATCACAGCCCCTGACCGAATTTTGGAAGAATTTCTCTCTCTTTCACTGTCTTTGTTTTACGGGTTTTTAAAAGTAATTCATTTTTATAATGGGGTTTAGCTGCTTTTCACGGCTGTGTTTATGCGGCTTTACACCCACTTGACTCACTTCCAGACAGATATCAATACATAGGTTTTAAGATTCTTACTAGTCACATATATACTTGTGCGGTGAATAGGGGGTGTTGAGTCCAGTTCACTGAGCAAGGAGTAGGTCTTGTCTATTACATATTGGGTGTATGGAACGGTATCTGAGCGAATTTGAAACCCTTGTTTTATGCATCACCCCACCTCACCTTTCCCGTTAAGCAGCCATAGTATGTTTTCTAAACGTGTGATTCTGTCCTGTTTTGTAACTCAGTTCAAGTGTAGCGGTTTTTACATTCCCTCTATAAGTGATAGCTTATGATAAGTGTCTTTTTCTGTGTGACTTATTTCACTTAGAATCATCGTACCTAAGTCCACTCATCTTGCTTCTTCTAGCCTTATGATATTGATTTCATGTCTGCGTGATATTCCATTGTACATAAGGACCACAACTTCTTTATCCATTTTTCTCTTTCCTGGGATATTTAAGGTGTCATGAAGTGGAGGTTCTTGTCAACAGAGCAGCCCTAAACTTTGGGGTGCCTGTGTCTTGCTGATTTTTAGTTTTCCCAATTTATACGCCCATGAGTGGATGTGCCCTATGCTCCCTAAGCTGTGTGTTTTAGATGTTTCAGGACACACCGTACACTTCTCCAGAGTGGCTGTTGGCAATTTACATCCCGCGCATCAGCGTAGCAAGGCTGCCATTTCTCCATGGCCTGTCCTGCATTTCTGGTTTTGACACTTTTTGCAGCATGGCCCTTTTGACCGATGGGAAGCGAGACTACTTTGTAGCGCTGATTTGCCTTTCCAGGTTGCTTGGTTGGCCAAAAAGGGCGTATGAGTTTTTTCCTGAATATATTCAGGAAAAAACGCATACGCCCTTTTTGGCCAAGGGCATCATTGACGACGTTTTGCGACTTTTCATGTGCTTTAAAGGCGATTCGAATCTATCTCCTGAAACCTGTTTCCTGCAATTCTGCCTTTCTTTCACATCCTCTTCATTGCCTTCCCTCAATATATTTGTGGACGAGAGTTATCATTTATAACTCTGCGGGTTTGTGAATGGCAGTGTCCCTGGGCTCCATTTTTCAACTCGCTTTTTTGGGAGCTGGCCATAAGAGCGCGGGATTGCCTCAGGCCCTATTCTGCTTCTGGGCGGCAGGCTGAGCCTGTGGTTAATTCTTCTTCCTGATGGGAAAATAGAGTGACCTGTGCCTGTCCCAACACCTAGATCTAGTCTCTCATTGGTTGCCCCTCTTCCCGTTCATCCTCAGGACAAATTGCAACCTGTAGGGAACAAAAGGTTAAAGGTGCTGATTCTCCAACTAGGGAGATTGCTAGTAAAGTACCTGGAATGGCGAACCCGAGCACAAGGAGATGAGAAATGAGGTGCGTTTTAGAAACCTTTCAAAATCACACGGTGTACCACCTTCTGGGTTTCTCATGCATGTTTTCGATGTAGGAATATGCCCTTGAACCTGGAGATTTGGGACCCATGGGATGGGTACCAGGCAGTATTACTTTAAAGGGTCTGTGTTTGCTCACCCAACCTCACCCAACCTCTCAGCCCCAAGTGTGTCCACCCTTATGTCTCATCCAGCTGTGGGTCTAGATATGATCAATCCAGGTTGCATCACAGCCCCTCAACGAATTTTGTAAGAATTTCTCTCTCTTTCACTGTCTTTGTTTTACGGGTTTTTAAAAGTAATTTATTTTTATAATGGGGTTTACCTGCTTTTCACGGCTGTGTTTATGCGGCTTCACACCCACTTGACTCACTTCCAGACAGATATCAATACATAGGTTTTACGATTCTTACTAGTCACATATATTCTTGTGTGGTGAATAGGGGGTGTTGAGTCCAGTTCACTGAGCAAGGAGTCGGTCTTTTCTATTACATATTGGGTGTATGGGACGGTATCTGAGCCAATTTGAAACCCTTGTTTTATGCATCACCCCACCTCACCTTTCACGTTAAGCAGCCATAGTGTGTTTTGTAAACGTGTGACTCTGTTGTGTTTTGTAATTCAGTTCAAGTGTAGCGGTTTTTACATTCCCTCTATAAGTGATAGCTTATGATAAGTGTCTTTTTCTGTGTGACTTATTTCACTTAGAATCATCGTACCTAAGTCCACTCATCTTGCTTCTTCTAGCCTTATGACATTGATTTCATGTCTGAGTGATATTCCTTTGTACATAAGGACCACAACTTCTTTATCCATTTTTCTCTTTCCTGGGATATTTAAGGTGTCATGAAGTGGAGGTTCTTGTCAACAGAGCAGCCCTAAACTTTGGGGTTCCTGTGTCTTGCTGATTTTTAGTTTTCCCAATTTATACGCCCATGAGTGGACGTGCCCTATGCTCCCTAAGCTGTGTGTTTTAGATGTTTCAGGACACACCGTACACTTCTCCAGAGTGGCTGTTGGCAACTTACATCCCGCCCATCAGCGTAGCAAGGCTGCCATTTCTCCATGGCCTGTCCTGCATTTCTGGTTTTGACACTTTTTGCAGCATGGCCCTTTTGACCGATGGGAAGCGAGACTATTTTGTAGCGCTGATTTGCCTTTCCAGGTTGCTTGGTTGGCCAAAAAGGGCGTATGCGTTTTTTCCTGAATATATTCAGGAAAAAACGCATATGCCCTTTTTGGCCAAGGGCATCATTGTCGACGTTTTGCGACTTTTCATGTGCTTTAAAGGCGATTCGAATCTACCTCCTGAAACCTGTTTCCTGCAATTCTGCCTTGCTTTCAAATCCTCTTCGTTGCCTTCCCTCAATATATTTGTGGACGAGAGTTATCATTTATAAGTCTGCGGGTTTGTGAATGGCAGTGTCCCTGGGCTCCATTTTTCAACTCGCTTTTTTGGGAGCTGGCCGTAAGAGTGCGGGATTGCCTCAGGCCCTATTCTGCTTCTGGGCGGCAGGCTGAGCCTGTGGTTAATTCTTCTTCCTGATGGGAAAATAGAGTGACCTGTGCCTGTCCCAACACCTAGATCTAGTCTCTCATTGGTTGCCCCTCTTCCCGTTCATCCTCAGGACAAATTGCAACCTGTAGGGAACAGGAGGTTAAAGGTGCTGATTCTCCAAGTAGGGAGATTGCTAGTAAAGTACCTGGAATGGCGAACCCGAGCACAAGGAGATGAGAAATGAGGTGCCTTTTAGAAACCTTTCAAAATCACACGGTGTACCATCTTCTGGGTTTCTCATGTATGTTTTCGATGTAGGAAGATGCCCTTGAACCTGGAGATTTGGGACCCATGGGATGCGTACCACGCAGTATTACTTTAAAGGTTGTGCGTTTGATCACCCAACCTCACCCAACCTCTCAGCCCCAAGAGTGTCCACCCTTATGTCTCATCCAGCTGTGTGTCTAGATATGGTCAATCCAGGTTGCATCACAGCCCCTGACCGAATTTTGGAAGAATTTCTCTCTCTTTCACTGTCTTTGTTTTACGGGTTTTTAAAAGTAATTTATTTTTATAATGGGGTTTAGCTGCTTTTCACGGCTGTGTTTATGCGGCTTTACACCCATTTGACTCACTTCCAGACAGATATCAATACATAGGTTTTAAGATTCTTACTAGTCACATATATTCTTCTGCGGTGAATAGGGGGTGTTGAGTCCAGTTCACTGAGCAAGGAGTCGGTCTTTTCTATTACATATTGGGTGTATGGAACGGTATCTGAGCGAATTTGAAACCCTTGTTTTATGCATCACCCCACCTCACCTTTCCTGTTAAGCAGCCATAGTATGTTTTCTAAAGGTGTGACTCTGTTCTGTTTTGTAATTCAGTTCAAGTGTAGCGGTTTTTACATTCCCTCTATAAGTGATAGCTTATGATAAGTGTCTTTTTCTGTGTGACTTATTTCACTTAGAATCGTCGTACCTAAATCCACTCATCTTGCTTCTTCTAGACTTATGACATTGATTTCATGTCTGAGTGATATTCCATTGTACATAATGACCACAACTTCTTTATCCATTTTTCTCTTTCCTGGGATATTTAAGGTGTCATGAAGTGGAGGTTCTTGTCAACAGAGCAGCCCTAAACTTTGGGGTGCCTGTGTCTTGCTGATTTTTAGTTTTCCCAATTTATACGCCCATGAGTGGACGTGCCCTATGCTCCATAAGCTGTGTGTTTTAGATGTTTCAGGACACACCGTACACTTCTCCAGAGTGGCTGTTGGCAATTAACATCCCTCCCATCAGCGTAGCAAGGCTGCCATTTCTCTATGGCCTGTCCTGCATTTCTGGTTTTGACACTTTTTGCAGCATGGCCCTTTTGACCGATGGGAAGCGAGACTTCTTTGTAGCGCTGATTTGCCTTTCCAGGTTGCTTGGTTGGCCAAAAAGGGCGTATGCGTTTTTTCCTGAATATATTCAGGAAAAAACGCATACGCCCTTTTTGGCCAAGGGCATCATTGTCGACGATTTGCGACTTTTCATGTGCTTTAAAGGCGATTCGAATCTACCTCCTGAAACCTGTTTCCTGCAATTCTGACTTGCTATCAAATCCTCTTCGTTGCCTTCCCTCAATATATTTGTGGACGAGAGTTATCATTTATAACTCTGCGTGTTTGTGAATGGTAGTGTACCTGGGCTCCATTTTTCAACTCGCTTTTTTGGGAGCTGGCTGCAAGGGCGCGGGATTGCCTCAGGCCCTATTCTGCTACTGGGCGGCAGGCTGAGCCTGTGGTTAATTCTTCTTCCTGATGGGAAAATAGAGTGACCTGTGCCTGTCCCAACACCTAGATCTAGTCTCTCATTGGTTGCCCCTCTTCCCGTTCATCCTCAGGACAAATTGCAACCTGTAGGGAACAGGAGGTTAAAGGTGCTGATTCTCCAAGTAGGGAGATTGCTAGTAAAGTACCTGGAATGGCGAACCCGAGCACAAGGAGATGAGAAATGAGGTGCCTTTTAGAAATCTTTCAAAATCACACGGTGTACCATCTTCTGGGTTTCTCATGCATGTTTTCGATGTAGGAAGATGCCCTTGAACCTGGAGATTTGGGACCCATGGGATGGGTACCAGGCAGTATTACTTTAAAGGTTCTGCGTTTGCTCACCGAACCTCACCCAACCTCTCAGCCCCAAGAGTGTCCACCGTTATGTCTCATCCAGCTGTGGGTCTAGATATGATCAATCCAGGTTGCATCACAGCCCCTGAACGAATTTTGTAAGAATTTCTCTCTCTTTCACTGTCTTTGTTTTACGGGTTTTTAAAAGTAATTTATTTTTATAATGGGGTTTAGCTGGTTTTCACGGCTGTGTTTATGCGGCTTCACACCCACTGGACTCACTTCCAGACAGATATCAATACATAGGTTTTAAGATTCTTACTAGTCACATATATTCTTGTGCGGTGAATAGGGGGTGTTGTGTCCAGTTCACTGAGCAAGGAGTAGGTCTTGTCTATTACATATTGGGTGTATGGAACGGTATCTGAGCGAATTTGAAAACCTTGTTTTATGCATCACCCCACCTCACCTTTCCCGTTAAGCAGCCATAGTGTGTTTTCTAAACGTGTGACTCTGTTCTGTTTTGTAATTCAGTTCAAGTGTAGCGGTTTTTACATTCCCTCTATAAGTGATAGCTTATGATAAGTGTCTTTTTCTGTGTGACTTATTTCACTTAGAATCGTCGTACCTAAATCCACTCATCTTGCTTCTACTAGCCTTATAACATTGATTTCATGTCTGAGTGATATTCCATTGTACATAAGGACCACAACTTCTTTATCCATTTTTCTCTTTCCTGGGATATTTAAGGTGTCATGAAGTGGAGGTTCTTGTCAACAGAGCAGCCCTAAACTTTGGGGTGCCTGTGTCTTGCTGATTTTTAGTTTTCCCAATTTATACGCCCATGAGTGGACGTGCCCTATGCTCCCTAAGCTGTGTTTTTTCAATGTTTCAGGACACACCGTACACTTCTCCAGAGTGGCTGTTGGCAATTTACATCCCGCCCATCAGCGTAGCAAGGCTGCCATTTCTCCATGGCCTGTCCTGCATTTCTGGTTTTGACACTTTCTGCAGCATGGTCCTTTTGACCGATGGGAAGCGAGACTTCTTTGTAGCGCTGATTTGCCTTTCCAGGTTGCTTGGTTGGCCAAAAAGGGCGTATGCGTTTTTTCCTGAATATATTCAGGAAAAAACGCATACGCCCTTTTTGGCCAAGGGCATCATTGTCGACGTTTTGCGACTTTTCATGTGCTTTAAAGGCGATTCGAATCTACCTCCTGAAACCTGTTTCCTGCAATTCTGCCTTGCTTTCAAATCCTCTTCGTTGCCTTCCCTCAATATATTTGTGGACGAGAGTTATCATTTATAACTCTGCGGGTATTTGAAAGGCAGTGTCCCTGGGCTCCATTTTTCAACTCGCTTTTTTGGGAGCTGGCCGCAGGAGCGCGGCATTGCCTCAGGCCCTATTCTGCTTCTGGGCGGCAGGCTGAGCCTGTGGTTAATTCTTCTTCCTGATGGGAAAATAGAGTGACCTGTGCCTGTCCCAACACCTAGATCTAGTCTCTCATTGGTTGCCCCTCTTCCCTTTCATCCTCAGGACAAATTGCAAACTGTACGGAACAGGAGGTTAAAGGTGCTGATTCTCCAAGTAGGGAGATTGCTAGTAAAGTAGCTGGAATGGCGAACCCGAGCACAAGGAGATGAGAAATGAGGTGCGTTTTAGAAACCTTTCAAAATCACACGGTGTACCATCTTCTGGGTTTCTCATGCATGTTTTCGATGTAGGATGATGCCCTTGAACCTGGAGATTTGGGACCCATGGGATGGGTACCACGCAGTATTACTTTAAAGGGTCTGTGTTTGCTCACCCAACCTCACCCAACCTCTCAGCCCCTAGTGTGTCCACCCTTATGTCTCATCCAGCTGTGGGTCTAGATATGGTCAATCCAGGTTGCATCACAGCCTCTGAACGAATTTTTTAAGAATTTCTCTCTCTTTCACTGTCTTTGTTTTACGGGTTTTTAAAAGTAATTTATTTTTATAATGGGGTTATCTGCTTTTCACGGCTGTGTTTATGTGGCTTTACACCCACTTGACTCACTTCCAGACAGATATCAATACATAGGTTTTAAGATTCTTACTAGTCACATATATTCTTGTGCGGTGAATAGGGGGTGTTGAGTCCAGTTCACTGAGCAAGGAGTCGGTCTTTTCTATTACATATTGGGTGTATGGAACGGTATCTGAGCGAATTTGAAACCCTTGTTTTATCCATCACCCCACCTCACCTTTCCCGTTAAGCAGCCATAGTATGTTTTCTAAACGTGTGATTCTGTCCTGTTTTGTAACTCAGTTCAAGTGTAGCGGTTTTTACATTCCCTCTATAAGTGATAGCTTATGATAAGTGTCTTTTTCTGTGTGACTTATTTCACTTAGAATCATCGTACCTAAGTCCACTCATCTTGCTTCTTCTAGCCTTATGATATTGATTTCATGTCTGCGTGATATTCCATTGTACATAAGGACCACAACTTCTTTATCCATTTTTCTCTTTCCTGGGATATTAAAGGTGTCATGAAGTGGAGGTTCTTGTCAACAGAGCAGCCCTAAACTTTGGGGTGCCTGTGTCTTGCTGATTTTTAGTTTTCCCAATTTATACGCCCATGAGTGGATGTGCCCTATGCTCCCTAAGGTGTGTGTTTTAGATGTTTCAGGACACACCGTACACTTCTCCAGAGTGGCTGTTGGCAATTTACATCCCGCCCATTAGCGTAGCAAGGCTGCCATTTCTCCATGGCCTGTCCTGCATTTCTGGTTTTGACACTTTTTGCAGCATGGCCCTTTTGACCGATGGGAAGCGAGACTACTTTGTAGCGCTGATTTGCCTTTCCAGGTTGCTTGGTTGGCCAAAAAGGGCGTATGCGTTTTTTCCTGAATATATTCAGGAAAAAACGCATACGCCCTTTTTGGCCAAGGGCATCATTGTCGACGTTTTGCGACTTTTCATGTGCTTTAAAGGCGATTCGAATCTATCTCCTGAAACCTGTTTCCTGCAATTCTGCCTTTCTTTCAAATCCTCTTCATTGCCTTCCCTCAATATATTTGTTGACGAGAGTTATCATTTATAACTCTGCGGTTTTGTGAATGGCAGTGTCCCTGGGCTCCATTTTTCAACTCGCTTTTTTGGGAGCTGGCCGCAAGAGCGCGGGATTGCCTCAGGCCCTATTCTGCTTCTGGGCGGCAGGCTGAGCCTGTGGTTAATTCTTCTTCCTGATGGGAAAATAGAGTGACCTGTGCCTGTCCCAACACCTAGATCTAGTCTCTCATTGGTTGCCCCTCTTCCCGTTCATCCTCAGGACAAATTGCAACCTGTAGGGAACAAAAGGTTAAAGGTGCTGATTCTCCAACTAGGGAGATTGCTAGTAAAGTACCTGGAATGGCGAACCCGAGCACAAGGAGATGAGAAATGAGGTGCGTTTTAGAAACCTTTCAAAATCACACGGTGTACCACCTTCTGGGTTTCTCATGCATGTTTTCGATGTAGGAATATGCCCTTGAACCTGGAGATTTGGGAACCATGGGATGGGTACCAGGCAGTATTACTTTAAAGGGTCTGTGTTTGCTCACCCAACCTCACCCAACCTCTCAGCCCCAAGTGTGTCCACCCTTATGACTCATCCAGCTGTGGGTCTAGATATGATCAATCCAGGTTGCATCACAGCCCCTGAACGAATTTTGTAAGAATTTCTCTCTCTTTCACTGTCTTTGTTTTACGGGTTTTTAAAAGTAATTTATTTTTATAATGGGGTTTACCTGCTTTTCACGGCTGTGTTTATGCGGCTTTACACCCACTTGACTCACTTCCAGACAGATATCAATACATAGGTTTTACGATTCTTACTAGTCACATATATTCTTGTGCGGTGAATAGGGGGTGTTGAGTCCAGTTCACTGAGCAAGGAGTCGGTCTTTTCTATTACATATTGGGTGTATGGAACGGTATCTGAGCCAATTTGAAACCCTTGTTTTATGCATCACCCCACCTCACCTTTCCCGTTAAGCAGCCATAGTGTGTTTTGTAAACGTGTGACTCTGTTCTGTTTTGTAATTCAGTTCAAGTGTAGCGGTTTTTACATTCCCTCTATAAGTGATAGCTTATGATAAGTGTCTTTTTCTGTGTGACTTATTTCACTTAGAATCATCGTACCTAAGTCCACTCATCTTGCTTCTTCTAACCTTATGACATTGATTTCATGTCTGAGTGATATTCCTTTGTACATAAGGACCACAACTTCTTTATCCATTTTTCTCTTTCCTGGGATATTTAAGGTGTCATGAAGTGGAGGTTCTTGTCAACAGAGCAGCCCTAAACTTTGGGGTGCCTGTGTCTTGCTGATTTTTAGTTTTCCCAATTTATACGCCCATGAGTGGACGTGCCCTATGCTCCCTAAGCTGTGTTTTTTCGATGTTTCAGGACACACCGTACACTTCTCCAGAGTGGCTGTTGGCAATTTACATCCCGCCCATCAGCGTAGCAAGGCTGCCATTTCTCCATGGCCTGTCCTGCATTTCTGGTTTTGACACTTTTTGCAGCATGGCCCTTTTGACCGATGGGAAGCGAGACTACTTTGTAGCGCTGATTTGCCTTTCCAGGTTGCTTGGTTGGCCAAAAAGGGCGTATGCGTTTTTTCCTGAATATATTCAGGAAAATACGCATACGCCCTTTTTGGCCAAGGGCATCATTGTCGACGTTTTGCGACTTTTCATGTGCTTTAAAGGCGATTCGAATCTACCTCCTGAAACCTGTTTCCTGCAATTCTGCCTTGCTTTCAAATCCTCTTCGTTGCCTTCCCTCAATATATTTGTGGACGAGAGTTATCATTTATAAGTCTGCGGGTTTGTGAATGGCAGTGTCCCTGGGCTCCATTTTTCAACTCGCTTTTTTGGGAGCTGGCCGTAAGAGTGCGGGATTGCCTCAGGCCCTATTCTGCTTCTGGGCGGCAGGCTGAGCCTGTGGTTAATTCTTCTTCCTGATGGGAAAATAGAGTGACCTGTGCCTGTCCCAACACCTAGATCTAGTCTCTCATTGGTTGCCCCTCTTCCCGTTCATCCTCAGGACAAATTGCAACCTGTAGGGAACAGGAGGTTAAAGGTGCTGATTCTCCAAGTAGGGAGATTGCTAGTAAAGTACCTGGAATGGCGAACCCGAGCACAAGGAGATGAGAAATGAGGTGCCTTTTAGAAACCTTTCAAAATCACACGGTGTACCATCTTCTGGGTTTCTCATGTATGTTTTCGATGTAGGAAGATGCCCTTGAACCTGGAGATTTGGGACCCATGGGATGCATACCACGCAGTATTACTTTAAAGGTTGTGCGTTTGCTCACCCAACCTCACCCAACCTCTCAGCCCCAAGAGTGTCCACCGTTATGTCTCATCCAGCTGTGTGTCTAGATATGGTCAATCCAGGTTGCATCACAGCCCCTGACCGAATTTTGGAAGAATTTCTCTCTCTTTCACTGTCTTTGTTTTACGGGTTTTTAAAAGTAATTTATTTTTATAATGGGGTTTAGCTGCTTTTCACGGCTGTGTTTATGCGGCTTTACACCCATTTGACTCACTTCCAGACAGATATCAATACATAGGTTTTAAGATTCTTACTAGTCACATATATTCTTGTGCGGTGAATAGGGGGTGTTGAGTCCAGTTCACTGAGCAAGGAGTCGGTCTTTCTATTACATATTGGGTGTATGGAACGGTATCTGAGCGAATTTGAAACCCTTGTTTTATGCATCACCCCACCTCACCTTTCCTGTTAAGCAGCCATAGTGTGTTTTCTAAAGGTGTGACTCTGTTCTGTTTTGTAATTCAGTTCAAGTGTAGCGGTTTTTACATTCCCTCTATAAGTGATAGCTTATGATAAGTGTCTTTTTCTGTGTGACTTATTTCACTTAGAATCGTCGTACCTAAATCCACTCATCTTGCTTCTTCTAGACTTATGACATTGATTTCATGTCTGAGTGATATTCCATTGTACATAAGGACCACAACTTCTTTATCCATTTTTCTCTTTCCTGGGATATTTAAGGTGTCATGAAGTGGAGGTTCTTGTCAACATAGCAGCCCTAAACTTTGGGGTGCCTGTGTCTTGCTGATTTTTAGTTTTCCCAATTTATACGCCCATGAGTGGACGTGCCCTATGCTCCGTAAGCTGTGTGTTTTAGATGTTTCAGGACACACCATACACTTCTCCAGAGTGGCTGTTGGCAATTAACATCCCTCCCATCAGCGTAGCAAGGCTGCCATTTCTCTATGGCCTGTCCTGCATTTCTGGTTTTGACACTTTTTGCAGCATGGCCCTTTTGACCGATGGGAAGCGAGACTACTTTGTAGCGCTGATTTGCCTTTCCAGGTTGCTTGGTTGGCCAAAAAGGGCGTATGCGTTTTTTCCTGAATATATTCAGGAAAAAACGCATACGCCCTTTTTGGCCAAGGGCATCATTGTCGACGATTTGCGACTTTTCATGTGCTTTAAAGGCGATTCGAATCTATCTCCTGAAACCTGTTTCCTGCAATTCTGCCTTTCTTTCAAATCCTCTTCATTGCCTTCCCTCAATATATTTGTGGACGAGAGTTATCATTTATAACTCTGCGGTTTTGTGAATGGCAGTGTCCCTGGGCTCCATTTTTCAACTCGCTTTTTTGGGAGCTGGCCGCAAGAGCGCGGGATTGCCTCAGGCCCTATTCTGCTTCTGGGCGGCAGGCTGAGCCTGTGGTTAATTCTTCTTCCTGATGGGAAAATAGAGTGACCTGTGCCTGTCCCAACACCTAGATCTAGTCTCTCATTGGTTGCCCCTCGTCCCGTTCATCCTCAGGACAAATTGCAACCTGTAGGGAACAAAAGGTTAAAGGTGCTGATTCTCCAACTAGGGAGATTGCTAGTAAAGTACCTGGAATGGCGAACCCGAGCACAAGGAGATGAGAAATGAGGTGCGTTTTAGAAACCTTTCAAAATCACACGGTGTACCACCTTCTGGGTTTCTCATGCATGTTTTCGATGTAGGAATATGCCCTTGAACCTGGAGATTTGGGAACCATGGGATGGGTACCAGGCAGTATTACTTTAAAGGGTCTGTGTTTGCTCACCCAACCTCACCCAACCTCTCAGCCCCAAGTGTGTCCACCCTTATGTCTCATCCAGCTGTGGGTCTAGATATGGTCAATCCAGGTTGCATCACAGCCCCTGAACGAATTTTGTAAGAATTTCTCTCTCTTTCACTGTCTTTGTTTTACGGGTTTTTAAAAGTAATTTATTTTTATAATGGGGTTTACCTGCTTTTCACGGCTGTGTTTATGCGGCTTTACACCCATTTGACTCACTTCCAGACAGATATCAATACATAGGTTTTACGATTCTTACTAGTCACATATATTCTTGTGCGGTGAATAGGGGGTGTTGAGTCCAGTTCACTGAGCAAGGAGTCGGTCTTTTCTATTACATATTGGGTGTATGGAACGGTATCTGAGCCAATTTGAAACCCTTGTTTTATGCATCACCCCACCTCACCTTTCCCGTTAAGCAGCCATAGTGTGTTTTGTAAACGTGTGACTCTGTTCTGTTTTGTAATTCAGTTCAAGTGTAGCGGTTTTTACATTCCCTCTATAAGTGATAGCTTATGATAAGTGTCTTTTTCTGTGTGACTTATTTCACTTAGAATCATCGTACCTAAGTCCACTCATCTTGCTTCTTCTAACCTTATGACATTGATTTCATGTCTGAGTGATATTCCTTTGTACATAAGGACCACAACTTCTTTATCCATTTTTCTCTTTCCTGGGATATTTAAGGTGTCATGAAGTGGAGGTTCTTGTCAACAGAGCAGCCCTAAACTTTGGGGTGCCTGTGTCTTGCTGATTTTTAGTTTTCCCAATTTATACGCCCATGAGTGGACGTGCCCTATGCTCCCTAAGCTGTGTTTTTTCGATGTTTCAGGACACACCGTACACTTCTCCAGAGTGGCTGTTGGCAATTTACATCCCGCCCATCAGCGTAGCAAGGCTGCCATTTCTCCATGGCCTGTCCTGCATTTCTGGTTTTGACACTTTTTGCAGCATGGCCCTTTTGATCGATGGGAAGCGAGACAACTTTGTAGCGCTGATTTGCCTTTCCAGGTTGCTTGGTTGGCCAAAAAGGGCGTATGCGTTTTTTCCTGAATATATTCAGGAAAAAACGCATACGCCCTTTTTGGCCAAGGGCATCATTGTCGACGTTTTGCGACTTTTCATGTGCTTTAAAGGCGATTCGAATCTACCTCCTGAAACCTGTTTCCTGCAATTCTGCCTTGCTTTCAAATCCTCTTCGTTGCCTTCCCTCAATATATTTGTGGACGAGAGTTATCATTTATAAGTCTGCGGGTTTGTGAATGGCAGTGTCCCTGGGCTCCATTTTTCAACTCGCTTTTTTGGGAGCTGGCCGTAAGAGTGCGGGATTGCCTCAGGCCCTATTCTGCTTCTGGGCGGCAGGCTGAGCCTGTGGTTAATTCTTCTTCCTGATGGGAAAATAGAGTGACCTGTGCCTGTCCCAACACCTAGATCTAGTCTCTCATTGGTTGCCCCTCTTCCCGTTCATCCTCAGGACAAATTGCAACCTGTAGGGAACAGGAGGTTAAAGGTGCTGATTCTCCAAGTAGGGAGATTGCTAGTAAAGTACCTGGAATGGCGAACCCGAGCACAAGGAGATGAGAAATGAGGTGCCTTTTAGAAACCTTTCAAAATCACACGGTGTACCATCTTCTGGGTTTCTCATGTATGTTTTCGATGTAGGAAGATGCCCTTGAACCTGGAGATTTGGGACCCATGGGATGCGTACCACGCAGTATTTCTTTAAAGGTTGTGCGTTTGCTCACCCAACCTCACCCAACCTCTCAGCCCCAAGAGTGTCCACCGTTATGTCTCATCCAGCTGTGTGTCTAGATATGGTCAATCCAGGTTGCATCACAGCCCCTGACCGAATTTTGGAAGAATTTCTCTCTCTTTCACTGTCTTTGTTTTACGGGTTTTTAAAAGTAATTTATTTTTATAATGGGGTTTAGCTGCTTTTCACGGCTGTGTTTATGCGGCTTTACACCCATTTGACTCACTTCCAGACAGATATCAATACATAGGTTTTAAGATTCTTACTAGTCACATATATTCTTGTGCGGTGAATAGGGGGTGTTGAGTCCAGTTCACTGAGCAAGGAGTCGGTGTTTTCTATTACATATTGGGTGTATGGAACGGTATCTGAGCGAATTTGAAACCCTTGTTTTATGCATCACCCCACCTCACCTTTCCCGTTAAGCAGCCATAGTATGTTTTCTAAACGTGTGATTCTGTCCTGTTTTGTAACTCAGTTCAAGTGTAGCGGTTTTTACATTCCCTCTATAAGTGATAGCTTATGATAAGTGTCTTTTTCTGTGTGACTTATTTCACTTAGAATCATCGTACCTAAGTCCACTCATCTTGCTTCTTCTAGCCTTATGATATTGATTTCATGTCTGCGTGATATTCCATTGTACATAAGGACCACAACTTCTTTATCCATTTTTCTCTTTCCTGGGATATTAAAGGTGTCATGAAGTGGAGGTTCTTGTCAACAGAGCAGCCCTAAACTTTGGGGTGCCTGTGTCTTGCTGATTTTTAGTTTTCCCAATTTATACGCCCATGAGTGGATGTGCCCTATGCTCCCTAAGGTGTGTGTTTTAGATGTTTCAGGACACACCGTACACTTCTCCAGAGTGGCTGTTGGCAATTTACATCCCGCCCATCAGCGTAGCAAGGCTGCCATTTCTCCATGGCCTGTCCTGCATTTCTGGTTTTGACACTTTTTGCAGCATGGCCCTTTTGACCGATGGGAAGCGAGACTACTTTGTAGCGCTGATTTGCCTTTCCAGGTTGCTTGGTTGGCCAAAAAGGGCGTATGCGTTTTTTCCTGAATATATTCAGGAAAAAACGCATACGCACTTTTTGGCCAAGGGCATCATTGTCGACGTTTTGCGACTTTTCATGTGCTTTAAAGGCGATTCGAATCTATCTCCTGAAACCTGTTTCCTGCAATTCTGCCTTTCTTTCAAATCCTCTTCATTGCCTTCCCTCAATATATTTGTGGACGAGAGTTATCATTTATAACTCTGCGGTTTTGTGAATGGCAGTGTCCCTGGGCTCCATTTTTCAACTCGCTTTTTTGGGAGCTGGCCGCAAGAGCGCGGGATTGCCTCAGGCCCTATTCTGCTTCTGGGCGGCAGGCTGAGCCTGTGGTTAATTCTTCTTCCTGATGGGAAAATAGAGTGACCTGTGCCTGTCCCAACACCTAGATCTAGTCTCTCATTGGTTGCCCCTCTTCCCGTTCATCCTCAGGACAAATTGCAACCTGTAGGGAACAGGAGGTTAAAGGTGCTGATTCTCCAAGTAGGGAGATTGCTAGTAAAGTACCTGGAATGGCGAACCCGAGCACAAGGAGATGAGAAATGAGGTGCGTTTTAGAAACCTTTCAAAATCACACGGTGTACCACCTTCTGGGTTTCTCATGCATGTTTTCGATGTAGGAATATGCCCTTGAACCTGGAGATTTGGGAACCATGGGATGGGTACCAGGCAGTATTACTTTAAAGGGTCTGTGTTTGCTCACCAAACCTCACCCAACCTCTCAGCCCCAAGTGTGTCCACCCTTATGACTCATCCAGCTGTGGGTCTAGATATGATCAATCCAGGTTGCATCACAGCCCCTCAACGAATTTTGTAAGAATTTCTCGCTCTTTCACTGTCTTTGTTTTACGGGTTTTTAAAAGTAATTTATTTTTATAATGGGGTTTACCTGCTTTTCACGGCTGTGTTTATGCGGCTTTACACCCACTTGACTCACTTCCAGACAGATATCAATACATAGGTTTTACGATTCTTACTAGTCACATATATTCTTGTGCGGTGAATAGGGGGTGTTGAGTCCAGTTCACTGAGCAAGGAGTCGGTCTTTTCTATTACATATTGGGTGTATGGAACGGTATCTGAGCCAATTTGAAACCCTTGTTTTATGCATCACCCCACCTCACCTTTCCCGTTAAGCAGCCATAGTGTGTTTTGTAAACGTGTGACTCTGTTCTGTTTTGTAATTCAGTTCAAGTGTAGCGGTTTTTACATTCCCTCTATAAGTGATAGCTTATGATAAGTGTCTTTTTCTGTGTGACTTATTTCACTTAGAATCATCGTACCTAAGTCCACTCATCTTGCTTCTTCTAACCTTATGACATTGATTTCATGTCTGAGTGATATTCCTTTGTACATAAGGACCACAACTTCTTTATCCATTTTTCTCTTTCCTGGGATATTTAAGGTGTCATGAAGTGGAGGTTCTTGTCAACAGAGCAGCCCTAAACTTTGGGGTGCCTGTGTCTTGCTGATTTTTAGTTTTCCCAATTTATACGCCCATGAGTGGACGTGCCCTATGCTCCCTAAGCTGTGTTTTTTCGATGTTTCAGGACACACCGTACACTTCTCCAGAGTGGCTGTTGGCAATTTACATCCCGCCCATCAGCGTAGCAAGGCTGCCATTTCTCCATGGCCTGTCCTGCATTTCTGGTTTTGACACTTTTTGCAGCATGGCCCTTTTGACCGATGGGAAGCGAGACTACTTTGTAGCGCTGATTTGCCTTTCCAGGTTGCTTGGTTGGCCAAAAAGGGCGTATGCGTTTTTTCCTGAATATATTCAGGAAAAAACGCATACGCCCTTTTTGGCCAAGGGCATCATTGTCGACGTTTTGCGACTTTTCATGTGCTTTAAAGGCGATTCGAATCTACCTCCTGAAACCTGTTTCCTGCAATTCTGCCTTGCTTTCAAATCCTCTTCGTTGCCTTCCCTCAATATATTTGTGGACGAGAGTTATCATTTATAACTCTGCGGGTTTGTGAATGGCAGTGTCCCTGGGCTCCATTTTTCAACTCGCTTTTTTGGGAGCTGGCCGTAAGAGTGCGGGATTGCCTCAGGCCCTATTCTGCTTCTGGGCGGCAGGCTGAGCCTGTGGTTAATTCTTCTTCCTGATGGGAAAATAGAGTGACCTGTGCCTGTCCCAACACCTAGATCTAGTCTCTCATTGGTTGCCCCTCTTCCCGTTCATCCTCAGGACAAATTGCAACCTGTAGGGAACAGGAGGTTAAAGGTGCTGATTCTCCAAGTAGGGAGATTGCTAGTAAAGTACCTGGAATGGCGAACCCGAGCACAAGGAGATGAGAAATGAGGTGCCTTTTAGAAACCTTTCAAAATCACACGGTGTACCATCTTCTGGGTTTCTCATGTATGTTTTCGATGTAGGAAGATGCCCTTGAACCTGGAGATTTGGGACCCATGGGATGGGTACCAGGCAGTATTACTTTAAAGGGTCTGTGTTTGCTCACCCAACCTCACCCAACCTCTCAGCCCCAAGAGTGTCCACCGTTATGTCTCATCCAGCTGTGTGTCTAGATATGGTCAATCCAGGTTGCATCACAGCCCCTGACCGAATTTTGGAAGAATTTCTCTCTCTTTCACTGTCTTTGTTTTACGGGTTTTTAAAAGTAATTTATTTTTATAATGGGGTTTAGCTGCTTTTCACGGCTGTGTTTATGCGGCTTTACACCCATTTGACTCACTTCCAGACAGATATCAATACATAGGTTTTAAGATTCTTACTAGTCACATATATTCTTGTGCGGTGAATAGGGGGTGTTGAGTCCAGTTCACTGAGCAAGGAGTCGGTCTTTCTATTACATATTGGGTGTATGGAACGGTATCTGAGCGAATTTGAAACCCTTGTTTTATGCATCACCCCACCTCACCTTTCCTGTTAAGCAGCCATAGTGTGTTTTCTAAAGGTGTGACTCTGTTCTGTTTTGTAATTCAGTTCAAGTGTAGCGGTTTTTACATTCCCTCTATAAGTGATAGCTTATGATAAGTGTCTTTTTCTGTGTGACTTATTTCACTTAGAATCGTCGTACCTAAATCCACTCATCTTGCTTCTTCTAGACTTATGATATTGATTTCATGTCTGCGTGATATTCCATTGTACATAAGGACCACAACTTCTTTATCCATTTTTCTCTTTCCTGGGATATTTAAGGTGTCATGAAGTGGAGGTTCTTGTCAACAGAGCAGCCCTAAACTTTGGGGTGCCTGTGTCTTGCTGATTTTTAGTTTTCCCAATTTATACGCCCATGAGTGGATGTGCCCTATGCTCCCTAAGGTGTGTGTTTTAGATGTTTCAGGACACACCGTACACTTCTCCAGAGTGGCTGTTGGCAATTTACATCCCGCCCATCAGCGTAGCAAGGCTGCCATTTCTCCATGGCCTGTCCTGCATTTCTGGTTTTGACACTTTTTGCAGCATGGCCCTTTTGACCGATGGGAAGCGAGACTACTTTGTAGCGCTGATTTGCCTTTCCAGGTTGCTTGGTTGGCCAAAAAGGGCGTATGCGTTTTTTCCTGAATATATTCAGGAAAAAACGCATACGCACTTTTTGGCCAAGGGCATCATTGTCGACGTTTTGCGACTTTTCATGTGCTTTAAAGGCGATTCGAATCTATCTCCTGAAACCTGTTTCCTGCAATTCTGCCTTTCTTTCAAATCCTCTTCATTGCCTTCCCTCAATATATTTGTGGACGAGAGTTATCATTTATAACTCTGCGGTTTTGTGAATGGCAGTGTCCCTGGGCTCCATTTTTCAACTCGCTTTTTTGGGAGCTGGCCGCAAGAGCGCGGGATTGCCTCAGGCCCTATTCTGCTTCTGGGCGGCAGGCTGAGCCTGTGGTTAATTCTTCTTCCTGATGGGAAAATAGAGTGACCTGTGCCTGTCCCAACACCTAGATCTAGTCTCTCATTGGTTGCCCCTCTTCCCGTTCATCCTCAGGACAAATTGCAACCTGTAGGGAACAGGAGGTTAAAGGTGCTGATTCTCCAAGTAGGGAGATTGCTAGTAAAGTACCTGGAATGGCGAACCCGAGCACAAGGAGATGAGAAATGAGGTGCGTTTTAGAAACCTTTCAAAATCACACGGTGTACCACCTTCTGGGTTTCTCATGCATGTTTTCGATGTAGGAATATGCCCTTGAACCTGGAGATTTGGGAACCATGGGATGGGTACCAGGCAGTATTACTTTAAAGGGTCTGTGTTTGCTCACCCAACCTCACCCAACCTCTCAGCCCCAAGTGTGTCCACCCTTATGACTCATCCAGCTGTGGGTCTAGATATGATCAATCCAGGTTGCATCACAGCCCCTCAACGAATTTTGTAAGAATTTCTCGCTCTTTCACTGTCTTTGTTTTACGGGTTTTTAAAAGTAATTTATTTTTATAATGGGGTTTACCTGCTTTTCACGGCTGTGTTTATGCGGCTTTACACCCACTTGACTCACTTCCAGACAGATATCAATACATAGGTTTTACGATTCTTACTAGTCACATATATTCTTGTGCGGTGAATAGGGGGTGTTGAGTCCAGTTCACTGAGCAAGGAGTCGGTCTTTTCTATTACATATTGGGTGTATGGAACGGTATCTGAGCCAATTTGAAACCCTTGTTTTATGCATCACCCCACCTCACCTTTCCCGTTAAGCAGCCATAGTGTGTTTTGTAAACGTGTGACTCTGTTCTGTTTTGTAATTCAGTTCAAGTGTAGCGGTTTTTACATTCCCTCTATAAGTGATAGCTTATGATAAGTGTCTTTTTCTGTGTGACTTATTTCACTTAGAATCATCGTACCTAAGTCCACTCATCTTGCTTCTTCTAACCTTATGACATTGATTTCATGTCTGAGTGATATTCATTTGTACATAAGGACCACAACTTCTTTATCCATTTTTCTCTTTCCTGGGATATTTAAGGTGTCATGAAGTGGAGGTTCTTGTCAACAGAGCAGCCCTAAACTTTGGGGTGCCTGTGTCTTGCTGATTTTTAGTTTTCCCAATTTATACGCCCATGAGTGGACGTGCCCTATGCTCCCTAAGCTGTGTTTTTTCGATGTTTCAGGACACACCGTACACTTCTCCAGAGTGGCTGTTGGCAATTTACATCCCGCCCATCAGCGTAGCAAGGCTGCCATTTCTCCATGGCCTGTCCTGCATTTCTGGTTTTGACACTTTTTGCAGCATGGCCCTTTTGACCGATGGGAAGCGAGACTACTTTGTAGCGCTGATTTGCCTTTCCAGGTTGCTTGGTTGGCCAAAAAGGGCGTATGCGTTTTTTCCTGAATATATTCAGGAAAAAACGCATACGCCCTTTTTGGCCAAGGGCATCATTGTCGACGTTTTGCGACTTTTCATGTGCTTTAAAGGCGATTCGAATCTACCTCCTGAAACCTGTTTCCTGCAATTCTGCCTTGCTTTCAAATCCTCTTCGTTGCCTTCCCTCAATATATTTGTGGACGAGAGTTATCATTTATAAGTCTGCGGGTTTGTGAATGGCAGTGTCCCTGGGCTCCATTTTTCCACTCGCTTTTTTGGGAGCTGGCCGCAAGAGCGCGGGATTGCCTCAGGCCCTATTCTGCTTCTGGGCGGCAGGCTGAGCCTGTGGTTAATTCTTCTTCCTGATGGGAAAATAGAGTGACCTGTGCCTGTCCCAACACCTAGATCTAGTCTCTCATTGGTTGCCCCTCTTCCCGTTCATCCTCAGGACAAATTGCAACCTGTAGGGAACAGGAGGTTAAAGGTGCTGATTCTCCAAGTAGGGAGATTGCTAGTAAAGTACCTGGAATGGCGAACCCGAGCACAAGGAGATGAGAAATGAGGTGCCTTTTAGAAACCTTTCAAAATCACACGGTGTACCATCTTCTGGGTTTCTCATGTATGTTTTCGATGTAGGAAGATGCCCTTGAACCTGGAGATTTGGGACCCATGGGATGGGTACCAGGCAGTATTACTTTAAAGGGTCTGTGTTTGCTCACCCAACCTCACCCAACCTCTCAGCCCCAAGAGTGTCCACCGTTATGTCTCATCCAGCTGTGTGTCTAGATATGGTCAATCCAGGTTGCATCACAGCCCCTGACCGAATTTTGGAAGAATTTCTCTCTCTTTCACTGTCTTTGTTTTACGGGTTTTTAAAAGTAATTTATTTTTATAATGGGGTTTAGCTGCTTTTCACGGCTGTGTTTATGCGGCTTTACACCCATTTGACTCACTTCCAGACAGATATCAATACATAGGTTTTAAGATTCTTACTAGTCACATATATTCTTGTGCGGTGAATAGGGGGTGTTGAGTCCAGTTCACTGAGCAAGGAGTCGGTCTTTCTATTACATATTGGGTGTATGGAACGGTATCTGAGCGAATTTGAAACCCTTGTTTTATGCATCACCCCACCTCACCTTTCCTGTTAAGCAGCCATAGTGTGTTTTCTAAAGGTGTGACTCTGTTCTGTTTTGTAATTCAGTTCAAGTGTAGCGGTTTTTACATTCCCTCTATAAGTGATAGCTTATGATAAGTGTCTTTTTCTGTGTGACTTATTTCACTTAGAATCGTCGTACCTAAATCCACTCATCTTGCTTCTTCTAGACTTATGACATTGATTTCATGTCTGAGTGATATTCCATTGTACATAAGGACCACAACTTCTTTATCCATTTTTCTCTTTCCTGGGATATTTAAGGTGTCATGAAGTGGAGGTTCTTGTCAACAGAGCAGCCCTAAACTTTGGGGTGCCTGTGTCTTGCTGATTTTTAGTTTTCCCAATTTATACGCCCATGAGTGGACGTGCCCTATGCTCCGTAAGCTGTGTGTTTTAGATGTTTCAGGACACACCGTACACTTCTCCAGAGTGGCTGTTGGCAATTAACATCCCGCCCATCAGCGTAGCAAGGCTGCCATTTCTCTATGGCCTGTCCTGCATTTCTGGTTTTGACACTTTTTGCAGCATGGCCCTTTTGACCGATGGGAAGCGAGACTACTTTGTAGCGCTGATTTGCCTTTCCAGGTTGCTTGGTTGGCCAAAAAGGGCGTATGCGTTTTTTCCTGAATATATTCAGGAAAAAACGCATACGCCCTTTTTGGCCAAGGGCATCATTGTCGACATTTTGCGACTTTTCATGTGCTTTAAAGGCGATTCGAATCTACCTCCTGAAACCTGTTTCCTGCAATTCTGCCTTGCTTTCAAATCCTCTTCGTTGCCTTCCCTCAATATATTTGTGGACGAGAGTTATCATTTATAAGTCTGCGGGTTTGTGAATGGCAGTGTCCCTGGGCTCCATTTTTCAACTCGCTTTTTTGGGAGCTGGCCTTAAGAGCGCGGGATTGCCTCAGGCCCTATTCTGCTTCTGGGCGGCAGGCTGAGCCTGTGGTTAATTCTTCTTCCTGATGGGAAAATAGAGTGACCTGTGCCTGTCCCAACACCTAGATCTAGTCTCTCATTGGTTGCCCCTCTTCCCGTTCATCCTCAGGACAAATTGCAACCTGTAGGGAACAAAAGGTTAAAGGTGCTGATTCTCCAACTAGGGAGATTGCTAGTAAAGTAGCTGGAATGGCGAACCCGAGCACAAGGAGATGAGAAATGAGGTGCGTTTTAGAAACCTTTCAAAATCACACGGTGTACCACCTTCTGGGTTTCTCATGCATGTTTTCGATGTAGGAATATGCCCTTGAACCTGGAGATTTGGGAACCATGGGATGGGTACCAGGCAGTATTACTTTAAAGGGTCTGTGTTTGCTCACCCAACCTCACCCAACCTCTCAGCCCCAAGTGTGTCCACCCTTATGTCTCATCCAGCTGTGGGTCTAGATATGATCAATCCAGGTTGCATCACAGCCCCTGAACGTATTTTGTAAGAATTTCTCTCTCTTTCACTGTCTTTGTTTTACGGGTTTTTAAAAGTAATTTATTTTTATAATGGGGTTTACCTGCTTTTCACGGCTGTGTTTATGCGGCTTTACACCCACTTGACTCACTTCCAGACAGATATCAATACATAGGTTTTACGATTCTTACTAGTCACATATATTCTTGTGCGGTGAATAGGGGGTGTTGAGTCCAGTTCACTGAGCAAGGAGTCGGTCTTTTCTATTACATATTGGGTGTATGGAACGGTATCTGAGCCAATTTGAAACCCTTGTTTTATGCATCACCCCACCTCACCTTTCCCGTTAAGCAGCCATAGTGTGTTTTGTAAACGTGTGACTCTGTTCTGTTTTGTAATTCAGTTCAAGTGTAGCGGTTTTTACATTCCCTCTATAAGTGATAGCTTATGATAAGTGTCTTTTTCTGTGTGACTTATTTCACTTAGAATCATCGTACCTAAGTCCACTCATCTTGCTTCTTCTAACCTTATGACATTGATTTCATGTCTGAGTGATATTCCTTTGTACATAAGGACCACAACTTCTTTATCCATTTTTCTCTTTCCTGGGATATTTAAGGTGTCATGAAGTGGAGGTTCTTGTCAACAGAGCAGCCCTAAACTTTGGGGTGCCTGTGTCTTGCTGATTTTTAGTTTTCCCAATTTATACGCCCATGAGTGGACGTGCCCTATGCTCCCTAAGCTGTGTTTTTTCGATGTTTCAGGACACACCGTACACTTCTCCAGAGTGGCTGTTGGCAATTTACATCCCGCCCATCAGCGTAGCAAGGCTGCCATTTCTCCATGGCCTGTCCTGCATTTCTGGTTTTGACACTTTTTGCAGCATGGCCCTTTTGACCGATGGGAAGCGAGACTACTTTGTAGCGCTGATTTGCCTTTCCAGGTTGCTTGGTTGGCCAAAAAGGGCGTATGCGTTTTTTCCTGAATATATTCAGGAAAAAACGCATACGCCCTTTTTGGCCAAGGGCATCATTGTCGACGTTTTGCGACTTTTCATGTGCTTTAAAGGCGATTCGAATCTACCTCCTGAAACCTGTTTCCTGCAATTCTGCCTTGCTTTCAAATCCTCTTCGTTGCCTTCCCTCAATATATTTGTGGACGAGAGTTATCATTTATAAGTCTGCGGGTTTGTGAATGGCAGTGTCCCTGGGCTCCATTTTTCCACTCGCTTTTTTGGGAGCTGGCCGTAAGATTGCGGGATTGCCTCAGGCCCTATTCTGCTTCTGGGCGGCAGGCTGAGCCTGTGGTTAATTCTTCTTCCTGATGGGAAAATAGAGTGACCTGTGCCTGTCCCAACACCTAGATCTAGTCTCTCATTGGTTGCCCCTCTTCCCGTTCATCCTCAGGACAAATTGCAACCTGTAGGGAACAGGAGGTTAAAGGTGTTGATTCTCCAAGTAGGGAGATTGCTAGTAAAGTACCTGGAATGGCGAACCCGAGCACAAGGAGATGAGAAATGAGGTGCCTTTTAGAAACCTTTCAAAATCACACGGTGTACCATCTTCTGGGTTTCTCATGTATGTTTTCGATGTAGGAAGATGCCCTTGAACCTGGAGATTTGGGACCCATGGGATGCGTACCACGCAGTATTACTTTAAAGGTTGTGCGTTTGCTCACCCAACCTCACCCAACCTCTCAGCCCCAAGAGTGTCCACCGTTATGTCTCATCCAGCTGTGTGTCTAGATATGGTCAATCCAGGTTGCATCACAGCCCCTGACCGAATTTTGGAAGAATTTCTCTCTCTTTCACTGTCTTTGTTTTACGGGTTTTTAAAAGTAATTTATTTTTATAATGGGGTTTACCTGCTTTTCACGGCTGTGTTTATGCGGCTTTACACCCACTTGACTCACTTCCAGACAGATATCAATACATAGGTTTTAAGATTCTTACTAGTCACATATATTCTTGTGCGGTGAATAGGGGGTGTTGAGTCCAGTTCACTGAGCAAGGAGTCGGTCTTTCTATTACATATTGGGTGTATGGAACGGTATCTGAGCGAATTTGAAACCCTTGTTTTATGCATCACCCCACCTCACCTTTCCTGTTAAGCAGCCATAGTGTGTTTTCTAAAGGTGTGACTCTGTTCTGTTTTGTAATTCAGTTCAAGTGTAGCGGTTTTTACATTCCCTCTATAAGTGATAGCTTATGATAAGTGTCTTTTTCTGTGTGACTTATTTCACTTAGAATCGTCGTACCTAAATCCACTTATCTTGCTTCTTCTAGACTTATGACATTGATTTCATGTCTGAGTGATATTCCATTGTACATAAGGACCACAACTTCTTTATCCATTTTTCTCTTTCCTGGGATATTTAAGGTGTCATGAAGTGGAGGTTCTTGTCAACAGAGCAGCCCTAAACTTTGGGGTGCCTGTGTCTTGCTGATTTTTAGTTTTCCCAATTTATACGCCCATGAGTGGACGTGCCCTATGCTCCGTAAGCTGTGTGTTTTAGATGTTTCAGGACACACCGTACACTTCTCCAGAGTGGCTGTTGGCAATTAACATCCCTCCCATCAGCGTAGCAAGGCTGCCATTTCTCTATGGCCTGTCCTGCATTTCTGGTTTTGACACTTTTTGCAGCATGGCCCTTTTGACCGATGGGAAGCGAGACTACTTTGTAGCGCTGATTTGCCTTTCCAGGTTGCTTGGTTGGCCAAAAAGGGCGTATGCGTTTTTTCCTGAATATATTCAGGAAAAAACGCATACGCCCTTTTTGGCCAAGGGCATCATTGTCGACGATTTGCGACTTTTCATGTGCTTTAAAGGCGATTCGAATCTATCTCCTGAAACCTGTTTCCTGCAATTCTGCCTTTCTTTCAAATCCTCTTCATTGCCTTCCCTCAATATATTTGTGGACGAGAGTTATCATTTATAACTCTGCGGTTTTGTGAATGGCAGTGTCCCTGGGCTCCATTTTTCAACTCGCTTTTTTGGGAGCTGGCCGCAAGAGCGCGGGATTGCCTCAGGCCCTATTCTGCTTCTGGGCGGCAGGCTGAGCCTGTGGTTAATTCTTCTTCCTGATGGGAAAATAGAGTGACCTGTGCCTGTCCCAACACCTAGATCTAGTCTCTCATTGGTTGCCCCTCGTCCCGTTCATCCTCAGGACAAATTGCAACCTGTAGGGAACAAAAGGTTAAAGGTGCTGATTCTCCAACTAGGGAGATTGCTAGTAAAGTACCTGGAATGGCGAACCCGAGCACAAGGAGATGAGAAATGAGGTGCGTTTTAGAAACCTTTCAAAATCACACGGTGTACCACCTTCTGGGTTTCTCATGCATGTTTTCGATGTAGGAATATGCCCTTGAACCTGGAGATTTGGGAACCATGGGATGGGTACCAGGCAGTATTACTTTAAAGGGTCTGTGTTTGCTCACCCAACCTCACCCAACCTCTCAGCCCCAAGTGTGTCCACCCTTATGTCTCATCCAGCTGTGGGTCTAGATATGATCAATCCAGGTTGCATCACAGCCCCTGAACGTATTTTGTAAGAATTTCTCTCTCTTTCACTGTCTTTGTTTTACGGGTTTTTAAAAGTAATTTATTTTTATAATGGGGTTTACCTGCTTTTCACGGCTGTGTTTATGCGGCTTTACACCCACTGGAGTCACTTCCAGACAGATATCAATACATAGGTTTTACGATTCTTACTAGTCACATATATTCTTGTGCGGTGAATAGGGGGTGTTGAGTCCAGTTCACTGAGCAAGGAGTCGGTCTTTTCTATTACATATTGGGTGTATGGAACGGTATCTGAGCCAATTTGAAACCCTTGTTTTATGCATCACCCCACCTCACCTTTCCCGTTAAGCAGCCATAGTGTGTTTTGTAAACGTGTGACTCTGTTCTGTTTTGTAATTCAGTTCAAGTGTAGCGGTTTTTACATTCCCTCTATAAGTGATAGCTTATGATAAGTGTCTTTTTCTGTGTGACTTATTTCACTTAGAATCATCGTACCTAAGTCCACTCATCTTGCTTCTTCTAACCTTATGACATTGATTTCATGTCTGAGTGATATTCCTTTGTACATAAGGACCACAACTTCTTTATCCATTTTTCTCTTTCCTGGGATATTTAAGGTGTCATGAAGTGGAGGTTCTTGTCAACAGAGCAGCCCTAAACTTTGGGGTGCCTGTGTCTTGCTGATTTTTAGTTTTCCCAATTTATACGCCCATGAGTGGACGTGCCCTATGCTCCCTAAGCTGTGTTTTTTCGATGTTTCAGGACACACCGTACACTTCTCCAGAGTGGCTGTTGGCAATTTACATCCCGCCCATCAGCGTAGCAAGGCTGCCATTTCTCCATGGCCTGTCCTGCATTTCTGGTTTTGACACTTTTTGCAGCATGGCCCTTTTGACCGATGGGAAGCGAGACTACTTTGTAGCGCTGATTTGCCTTTCCAGGTTGCTTGGTTGGCCAAAAAGGGCGTATGCGTTTTTTCCTGAATATATTCAGGAAAAAACGCATACGCCCTTTTTGGCCAAGGGCATCATTGTCGACGTTTTGCGACTTTTCATGTGCTTTAAAGGCGATTCGAATCTACCTCCTGAAACCTGTTTCCTGCAATTCTGCCTTGCTTTCAAATCCTCTTCGTTGCCTTCCCTCAATATATTTGTGGACGAGAGTTATCATTTATAAGTCTGCGGGTTTGTGAATGGCAGTGTCCCTGGGCTCCATTTTTCCACTCGCTTTTTTGGGAGCTGGCCGTAAGAGTGCGGGATTGCCTCAGGCCCTATTCTGCTTCTGGGCGGCAGGCTGAGCCTGTGGTTAATTCTTCTTCCTGATGGGAAAATAGAGTGACCTGTGCCTGTCCCAACACCTAGATCTAGTCTCTCATTGGTTGCCCCTCTTCCCGTTCATCCTCAGGACAAATTGCAACCTGTAGGGAACAGGAGGTTAAAGGTGCTGATTCTCCAAGTAGGGAGATTGCTAGTAAAGTACCTGGAATGGCGAACCCGAGCACAAGGAGATGAGAAATGAGGTGCCTTTTAGAAACCTTTCAAAATCACACGGTGTACCATCTTCTGGGTTTCTCATGTATGTTTTCGATGTAGGAAGATGCCCTTGAACCTGGAGATTTGGGACCCATGGGATGCGTACCACGCAGTATTACTTTAAAGGTTGTGCGTTTGCTCACCCAACCTCACCCAACCTCTCAGCCCCAAGAGTGTCCACCGTTATGTCTCATCCAGCTGTGTGTCTAGATATGGTCAATCCAGGTTGCATCACAGCCCCTGACCGAATTTTGGAAGAATTTCTCTCTCTTTCACTGTCTTTGTTTTACGGGTTTTTAAAAGTAATTTATTTTTATAATGGGGTTTACCTGCTTTTCACGGCTGTGTTTATGCGGCTTTACACCCACTTGACTCACTTCCAGACAGATATCAATACATAGGTTTTAAGATTCTTACTAGTCACATATATTCTTGTGCGGTGAATAGGGGGTGTTGAGTCCAGTTCACTGAGCAAGGAGTCGGTCTTTCTATTACATATTGGGTGTATGGAACGGTATCTGAGCGAATTTGAAACCCTTGTTTTATGCATCACCCCACCTCACCTTTCCTGTTAAGCAGCCATAGTGTGTTTTCTAAAGGTGTGACTCTGTTCTGTTTTGTAATTCAGTTCAAGTGTAGCGGTTTTTACATTCCCTCTATAAGTGATAGCTTATGATAAGTGTCTTTTTCTGTGTGACTTATTTCACTTAGAATCGTCGTACCTAAATCCACTCATCTTGCTTCTTCTAGACTTATGACATTGATTTCATGTCTGAGTGATATTCCATTGTACATAAGGACCACAACTTCTTTATCCATTTTTCTCTTTCCTGGGATATTTAAGGTGTCATGAAGTGGAGGTTCTTGTCAACAGAGCAGCCCTAAACTTTGGGGTGCCTGTGTCTTGCTGATTTTTAGTTTTCCCAATTTATACGCCCATGAGTGGACGTGCCCTATGCTCCGTAAGCTGTGTGTTTTAGATGTTTCAGGACACACCGTACACTTCTCCAGAGTGGCTGTTGGCAATTAACATCCCTCCCATCAGCGTAGCAAGGCTGCCATTTCTCTATGGCCTGTCCTGCATTTCTGGTTTTGACACTTTTTGCAGCATGGCCCTTTTGACCGATGGGAAGCGAGACTACTTTGTAGCGCTGATTTGCCTTTCCAGGTTGCTTGGTTGGCCAAAAAGGGCGTATGCGTTTTTTCCTGAATATATTCAGGAAAAAACGCATACGCCCTTTTTGGCCAAGGGCATCATTGTCGACGATTTGCGACTTTTCATGTGCTTTAAAGGCGATTCGAATCTATCTCCTGAAACCTGTTTCCTGCAATTCTGCCTTTCTTTCAAATCCTCTTCATTGCCTTCCCTCAATATATTTGTGGACGAGAGTTATCATTTATAACTCTGCGGTTTTGTGAATGGCAGTGTCCCTGGGCTCCATTTTTCAACTCGCTTTTTTGGGAGCTGGCCGCAAGAGCGCGGGATTGCCTCAGGCCCTATTCTGCTTCTGGGCGGCAGGCTGAGCCTGTGGTTAATTCTTCTTCCTGATGGGAAAATAGAGTGACCTGTGCCTGTCCCAACACCTAGATCTAGTCTCTCATTGGTTGCCCCTCGTCCCGTTCATCCTCAGGACAAATTGCAACCTGTAGGGAACAAAAGGTTAAAGGTGCTGATTCTCCAACTAGGGAGATTGCTAGTAAAGTACCTGGAATGGCGAACCCGAGCACAAGGAGATGAGAAATGAGGTGCGTTTTAGAAACCTTTCAAAATCACACGGTGTACCACCTTCTGGGTTTCTCATGCATGTTTTCGATGTAGGAATATGCCCTTGAACCTGGAGATTTGGGAACCATGGGATGGGTACCAGGCAGTATTACTTTAAAGGGTCTGTGTTTGCTCACCCAACCTCACCCAACCTCTCAGCCCCAAGTGTGTCCACCCTTATGTCTCATCCAGCTGTGGGTCTAGATATGATCAATCCAGGTTGCATCACAGCCCCTGAACGTATTTTGTAAGAATTTCTCTCTCTTTCACTGTCTTTGTTTTACGGGTTTTTAAAAGTAATTTATTTTTATAATGGGGTTTACCTGCTTTTCACGGCTGTGTTTATGCGGCTTTACACCCACTGGAGTCACTTCCAGACAGATATCAATACATAGGTTTTACGATTCTTACTAGTCACATATATTCTTGTGCGGTGAATAGGGGGTGTTGAGTCCAGTTCACTGAGCAAGGAGTCGGTCTTTTCTATTACATATTGGGTGTATGGAACGGTATCTGAGCCAATTTGAAACCCTTGTTTTATGCATCACCCCACCTCACCTTTCCCGTTAAGCAGCCATAGTGTGTTTTGTAAACGTGTGACTCTGTTCTGTTTTGTAATTCAGTTCAAGTGTAGCGGTTTTTACATTCCCTCTATAAGTGATAGCTTATGATAAGTGTCTTTTTCTGTGTGACTTATTTCACTTAGAATCATCGTACCTAAGTCCACTCATCTTGCTTCTTCTAACCTTATGACATTGATTTCATGTCTGAGTGATATTCCTTTGTACATAAGGACCACAACTTCTTTATCCATTTTTCTCTTTCCTGGGATATTTAAGGTGTCATGAAGTGGAGGTTCTTGTCAACAGAGCAGCCCTAAACTTTGGGGTGCCTGTGTCTTGCTGATTTTTAGTTTTCCCAATTTATACGCCCATGAGTGGACGTGCCCTATGCTCCCTAAGCTGTGTTTTTTCGATGTTTCAGGACACACCGTACACTTCTCCAGAGTGGCTGTTGGCAATTTACATCCCGCCCATCAGCGTAGCAAGGCTGCCATTTCTCCATGGCCTGTCCTGCATTTCTGGTTTTGACACTTTTTGCAGCATGGCCCTTTTGACCGATGGGAAGCGAGACTACTTTGTAGCGCTGATTTGCCTTTCCAGGTTGCTTGGTTGGCCAAAAAGGGCGTATGCGTTTTTTCCTGAATATATTCAGGAAAAAACGCATACGCCCTTTTTGGCCAAGGGCATCATTGTCGACGTTTTGCGACTTTTCATGTGCTTTAAAGGCGATTCGAATCTACCTCCTGAAACCTGTTTCCTGCAATTCTGCCTTGCTTTCAAATCCTCTTCGTTGCCTTCCCTCAATATATTTGTGGACGAGAGTTATCATTTATAAGTCTGCGGGTTTGTGAATGGCAGTGTCCCTGGGCTCCATTTTTCCACTCGCTTTTTTGGGAGCTGGCCGTAAGAGTGCGGGATTGCCTCAGGCCCTATTCTGCTTCTGGGCGGCAGGCTGAGCCTGTGGTTAATTCTTCTTCCTGATGGGAAAATAGAGTGACCTGTGCCTGTCCCAACACCTAGATCTAGTCTCTCATTGGTTGCCCCTCTTCCCGTTCATCCTCAGGACAAATTGCAACCTGTAGGGAACAGGAGGTTAAAGGTGCTGATTCTCCAAGTAGGGAGATTGCTAGTAAAGTACCTGGAATGGCGAACCCGAGCACAAGGAGATGAGAAATGAGGTGCCTTTTAGAAACCTTTCAAAATCACACGGTGTACCATCTTCTGGGTTTCTCATGTATGTTTTCGATGTAGGAAGATGCCCTTGAACCTGGAGATTTGGGACCCATGGGATGCGTACCACGCAGTATTACTTTAAAGGTTGTGCGTTTGCTCACCCAACCTCACCCAACCTCTCAGCCCCAAGAGTGTCCACCGTTATGTCTCATCCAGCTGTGTGTCTAGATATGGTCAATCCAGGTTGCATCACAGCCCCTGACCGAATTTTGGAAGAATTTCTCTCTCTTTCACTGTCTTTGTTTTACGGGTTTTTAAAAGTAATTTATTTTTATAATGGGGTTTACCTGCTTTTCACGGCTGTGTTTATGCGGCTTTACACCCACTTGACTCACTTCCAGACAGATATCAATACATAGGTTTTAAGATTCTTACTAGTCACATATATTCTTGTGCGGTGAATAGGGGGTGTTGAGTCCAGTTCACTGAGCAAGGAGTCGGTCTTTCTATTACATATTGGGTGTATGGAACGGTATCTGAGCGAATTTGAAACCCTTGTTTTATGCATCACCCCACCTCACCTTTCCTGTTAAGCAGCCATAGTGTGTTTTCTAAAGGTGTGACTCTGTTCTGTTTTGTAATTCAGTTCAAGTGTAGCGGTTTTTACATTCCCTCTATAAGTGATAGCTTATGATAAGTGTCTTTTTCTGTGTGACTTATTTCACTTAGAATCGTCGTACCTAAATCCACTCATCTTGCTTCTTCTAGACTTATGACATTGATTTCATGTCTGAGTGATATTCCATTGTACATAAGGACCACAACTTCTTTATCCATTTTTCTCTTTCCTGGGATATTTAAGGTGTCATGAAGTGGAGGTTCTTGTCAACAGAGCAGCCCTAAACTTTGGGGTGCCTGTGTCTTGCTGATTTTTAGTTTTCCCAATTTATACGCCCATGAGTGGACGTGCCCTATGCTCCGTAAGCTGTGTGTTTTAGATGTTTCAGGACACACCGTACACTTCTCCAGAGTGGCTGTTGGCAATTAACATCCCTCCCATCAGCGTAGCAAGGCTGCCATTTCTCTATGGCCTGTCCTGCATTTCTGGTTTTGACACTTTTTGCAGCATGGCCCTTTTGACCGATGGGAAGCGAGACTACTTTGTAGCGCTGATTTGCCTTTCCAGGTTGCTTGGTTGGCCAAAAAGGGCGTATGCGTTTTTTCCTGAATATATTCAGGAAAAAACGCATACGCCCTTTTTGGCCAAGGGCATCATTGTCGACGATTTGCGACTTTTCATGTGCTTTAAAGGCGATTCGAATCTATCTCCTGAAACCTGTTTCCTGCAATTCTGCCTTTCTTTCAAATCCTCTTCATTGCCTTCCCTCAATATATTTGTGGACGAGAGTTATCATTTATAACTCTGCGGTTTTGTGAATGGCAGTGTCCCTGGGCTCCATTTTTCAACTCGCTTTTTTGGGAGCTGGCCGCAAGAGCGCGGGATTGCCTCAGGCCCTATTCTGCTTCTGGGCGGCAGGCTGAGCCTGTGGTTAATTCTTCTTCCTGATGGGAAAATAGAGTGACCTGTGCCTGTCCCAACACCTAGATCTAGTCTCTCATTGGTTGCCCCTAGTCCCGTTCATCCTCAGGACAAATTGCAACCTGTAGGGAACAAAAGGTTAAAGGTGCTGATTCTCCAACTAGGGAGATTGCTAGTAAAGTACCTGGAATGGCGAACCCGAGCACAAGGAGATGAGAAATGAGGTGCGTTTTAGAAACCTTTCAAAATCACACGGTGTACCACCTTCTGGGTTTCTCATGCATGTTTTCGATGTAGGAATATGCCCTTGAACCTGGAGATTTGGGAACCATGGGATGGGTACCAGGCAGTATTACTTTAAAGGGTCTGTGTTTGCTCACCCAACCTCACCCAACCTCTCAGCCCCAAGTGTGTCCACCCTTATGTCTCATCCAGCTGTGGGTCTAGATATGATCAATCCAGGTTGCATCACAGCCCCTGAACGTATTTTGTAAGAATTTCTCTCTCTTTCACTGTCTTTGTTTTACGGGTTTTTAAAAGTAATTTATTTTTATAATGGGGTTTACCTGTTTTTCACGGCTGTGTTTATGCGGCTTTACACCCACTTGACTCACTTCCAGACAGATATCAATACATAGGTTTTACGATTCTTACTAGTCACATATATTCTTGTGCGGTGAATAGGGGGTGTTGAGTCCAGTTCACTGAGCAAGGAGTCGGTCTTTTCTATTACATATTGGGTGTATGGAACGGTATCTGAGCCAATTTGAAACCCTTGTTTTATGCATCACCCCACCTCACCTTTCCCGTTAAGCAGCCATAGTGTGTTTTGTAAACGTGTGACTCTGTTCTGTTTTGTAATTCAGTTCAAGTGTAGCGGTTTTTACATTCCCTCTATAAGTGATAGCTTATGATAAGTGTCTTTTTCTGTGTGACTTATTTCACTTAGAATCATCGTACCTAAGTCCACTCATCTTGCTTCTTCTAACCTTATGACATTGATTTCATGTCTGAGTGATATTCCTTTGTACATAAGGACCACAACTTCTTTATCCATTTTTCTCTTTCCTGGGATATTTAAGGTGTCATGAAGTGGAGGTTCTTGTCAACAGAGCAGCCCTAAACTTTGGGGTGCCTGTGTCTTGCTGATTTTTAGTTTTCCCAATTTATACGCCCATGAGTGGACGTGCCCTATGCTCCCTAAGCTGTGTTTTTTCGATGTTTCAGGACACACCGTACACTTCTCCAGAGTGGCTGTTGGCAATTTACATCCCGCCCATCAGCGTAGCAAGGCTGCCATTTCTCCATGGCCTGTCCTGCATTTCTGGTTTTGACACTTTTTGCAGCATGGCCCTTTTGACCGATGGGAAGCGAGACTACTTTGTAGCGCTGATTTGCCTTTCCAGGTTGCTTGGTTGGCCAAAAAGGGCGTATGCGTTTTTTCCTGAATATATTCAGGAAAAAACGCATACGCCCTTTTTGGCCAAGGGCATCATTGTCGACGTTTTGCGACTTTTCATGTGCTTTAAAGGCGATTCGAATCTACCTCCTGAAACCTGTTTCCTGCAATTCTGCCTTGCTTTCAAATCCTCTTCGTTGCCTTCCCTCAATATATTTGTGGACGAGAGTTATCATTTATAAGTCTGCGGGTTTGTGAATGGCAGTGTCCCTGGGCTCCATTTTTCCACTCGCTTTTTTGGGAGCTGGCCGTAAGAGTGCGGGATTGCCTCAGGCCCTATTCTGCTTCTGGGCGGCAGGCTGAGCCTGTGGTTAATTCTTCTTCCTGATGGGAAAATAGAGTGACCTGTGCCTGTCCCAACACCTAGATCTAGTCTCTCATTGGTTGCCCCTCTTCCCGTTCATCCTCAGGACAAATTGCAACCTGTAGGGAACAGGAGGTTAAAGGTGCTGATTCTCCAAGTAGGGAGATTGCTAGTAAAGTACCTGGAATGGCGAACCCGAGCACAAGGAGATGAGAAATGAGGTGCCTTTTAGAAACCTTTCAAAATCACACGGTGTACCATCTTCTGGGTTTCTCATGTATGTTTTCGATGTAGGAAGATGCCCTTGAACCTGGAGATTTGGGACCCATGGGATGCGTACCACGCAGTATTACTTTAAAGGTTGTGCGTTTGCTCACCCAACCTCACCCAACCTCTCAGCCCCAAGAGTGTCCACCGTTATGTCTCATCCAGCTGTGTGTCTAGATATGGTCAATCCAGGTTGCATCACAGCCCCTGACCGAATTTTGGAAGAATTTCTCTCTCTTTCACTGTCTTTGTTTTACGGGTTTTTAAAAGTAAATTATTTTTATAATGGGGTTTACCTGCTTTTCACGGCTGTGTTTATGCGGCTTTACACCCACTTGACTCACTTCCAGACAGATATCAATACATAGGTTTTAAGATTCTTACTAGTCACATATATTCTTGTGCGGTGAATAGGGGGTGTTGAGTCCAGTTCACTGAGCAAGGAGTCGGTCTTTCTATTACATATTGGGTGTATGGAACGGTATCTGAGCGAATTTGAAACCCTTGTTTTATGCATCACCCCACCTCACCTTTCCTGTTAAGCAGCCATAGTGTGTTTTCTAAAGGTGTGACTCTGTTCTGTTTTGTAATTCAGTTCAAGTGTAGCGGTTTTTACATTCCCTCTATAAGTGATAGCTTATGATAAGTGTCTTTTTCTGTGTGACTTATTTCACTTAGAATCGTTGTACCTAAATCCACTCATCTTGCTTCTTCTAGACTTATGACATTGATTTCATGTCTGAGTGATATTCCATTGTACATAAGGACCACAACTTCTTTATCCATTTTTCTCTTTCCTGGGATATTTAAGGTGTCATGAAGTGGAGGTTCTTGTCAACAGAGCAGCCCTAAACTTTGGGGTGCCTGTGTCTTGCTGATTTTTAGTTTTCCCAATTTATACGCCCATGAGTGGACGTGCCCTATGCTCCGTAAGCTGTGTGTTTTAGATGTTTCAGGACACACCGTACACTTCTCCAGAGTGGCTGTTGGCAATTAACATCCCTCCCATCAGCGTAGCAAGGCTGCCATTTCTCTATGGCCTGTCCTGCATTTCTGGTTTTGACACTTTTTGCAGCATGGCCCTTTTGACCGATGGGAAGCGAGACTACTTTGTAGCGCTGATTTGCCTTTCCAGGTTGCTTGGTTGGCCAAAAAGGGCGTATGCGTTTTTTCCTGAATATATTCAGGAAAAAACGCATACGCCCTTTTTGGCCAAGGGCATCATTGTCGACGATTTGCGACTTTTCATGTGCTTTAAAGGCGATTCGAATCTATCTCCTGAAACCTGTTTCCTGCAATTCTGCCTTTCTTTCAAATCCTCTTCATTGCCTTCCCTCAATATATTTGTGGACGAGAGTTATCATTTATAACTCTGCGGTTTTGTGAATGGCAGTGTCCCTGGGCTCCATTTTTCAACTCGCTTTTTTGGGAGCTGGCCGCAAGAGCGCGGGATTGCCTCAGGCCCTATTCTGCTTCTGGGCGGCAGGCTGAGCCTGTGGTTAATTCTTCTTCCTGATGGGAAAATAGAGTGACCTGTGCCTGTCCCAACACCTAGATCTAGTCTCTCATTGGTTGCCCCTCGTCCCGTTCATCCTCAGGACAAATTGCAACCTGTAGGGAACAAAAGGTTAAAGGTGCTGATTCTCCAACTAGGGAGATTGCTAGTAAAGTACCTGGAATGGCGAACCCGAGCACAAGGAGATGAGAAATGAGGTGCGTTTTAGAAACCTTTCAAAATCACATGGTGTACCACCTTCTGGGTTTCTCATGCATGTTTTCGATGTAGGAATATGCCCTTGAACCTGGAGATTTGGGAACCATGGGATGGGTACCAGGCAGTATTACTTTAAAGGGTCTGTGTTTGCTCACCCAACCTCACCCAACCTCTCAGCCCCAAGTGTGTCCACCCTTATGTCTCATCCAGCTGTGGGTCTAGATATGGTCAATCCAGGTTGCATCACAGCCCCTGAACGAATTTTGTAAGAATTTCTCTCTCTTTCACTGTCTTTGTTTTACGGGTTTTTAAAAGTAATTTATTTTTATAATGGGGTTTACCTGCTTTTCACGGCTGTGTTTATGCGGCTTTACACCCATTTGACTCACTTCCAGACAGATATCAATACATAGGTTTTACGATTCTTACTAGTCACATATATTCTTGTGCGGTGAATAGGGGGTGTTGAGTCCAGTTCACTGAGCAAGGAGTCGGTCTTTTCTATTACATATTGGGTGTATGGAACGGTATCTGAGCCAATTTGAAACCCTTGTTTTATGCATCACCCCACCTCACCTTTCCCGTTAAGCAGCCATAGTGTGTTTTGTAAACGTGTGACTCTGTTCTGTTTTGTAATTCAGTTCAAGTGTAGCGGTTTTTACATTCCCTCTGTAAGTGATAGCTTATGATAAGTGTCTTTTTCTGTGTGACTTATTTCACTTAGAATCATCGTACCTAAGTCCACTCATCTTGCTTCTTCTAACCTTATGACATTGATTTCATGTCTGAGTGATATTCCTTTGTACATAAGGACCACAACTTCTTTATCCATTTTTCTCTTTCCTGGGATATTTAAGGTGTCATGAAGTGGAGGTTCTTGTCAACAGAGCAGCCCTAAACTTTGGGGTGCCTGTGTCTTGCTGATTTTTAGTTTTCCCAATTTATACGCCCATGAGTGGACGTGCCCTATGCTCCCTAAGCTGTGTTTTTTCGATGTTTCAGGACACACCGTACACTTCTCCAGAGTGGCTGTTGGCAATTTACATCCCGCCCATCAGCGTAGCAAGGCTGCCATTTCTCCATGGCCTGTCCTGCATTTCTGGTTTTGACACTTTTTGCAGCATGGCCCTTTTGACCGATGGGAAGCGAGACTACTTTGTAGCGCTGATTTGCCTTTCCAGGTTGCTTGGTTGGCCAAAAAGGGCGTATGCGTTTTTTCCTGAATATATTCAGGAAAAAACGCATACGCCCTTTTTGGCCAAGGGCATCATTGTCGACGTTTTGCGACTTTTCATGTGCTTTAAAGACGATTCGAATCTACCTCCTGAAACCTGTTTCCTGCAATTCTGCCTTGCTTTCAAATCCTCTTCGTTGCCTTCCCTCAATATATTTGTGGACGAGAGTTATCATTTATAAGTCTGCGGGTTTGTGAATGGCAGTGTCCCTGGGCTCCATTTTTCAACTCGCTTTTTTGGGAGCTGGCCGTAAGAGTGCGGGATTGCCTCAGGCCCTATTCTGCTTCTGGGCGGCAGGCTGAGCCTGTGGTTAATTCTTCTTCCTGATGGGAAAATAGAGTGACCTGTGCCTGTCCCAACACCTAGATCTAGTCTCTCATTGGTTGCCCCTCTTCCCGTTCATCCTCAGGACAAATTGCAACCTGTAGGGAACAGGAGGTTAAAGGTGCTGATTCTCCAAGTAGGGAGATTGCTAGTAAAGTACCTGGAATGGCGAACCCGAGCACAAGGAGATGAGAAATGAGGTGCCTTTTAGAAACCTTTCAAAATCACACGGTGTACCATCTTCTGGGTTTCTCATGTATGTTTTCGATGTAGGAAGATGCCCTTGAACCTGGAGATTTGGGACCCATGGGATGCGTACCACGCAGTATTACTTTAAAGGTTGTGCGTTTGCTCACCCAACCTCACCCAACCTCTCAGCCCCAAGAGTGTCCACCGTTATGTCTCATCCAGCTGTGTGTCTAGATATGGTCAATCCAGGTTGCATCACAGCCCCTGACCGAATTTTGGAAGAATTTCTCTCTCTTTCACTGTCTTTGTTTTACGGGTTTTTAAAAGTAATTTATTTTTATAATGGGGTTTACCTGCTTTTCACGGCTGTGTTTATGCGGCTTTACACCCACTTGACTCACTTCCAGACAGATATCAATACATAGGTTTTAAGATTCTTACTAGTCACATATATTCTTGTGCGGTGAATAGGGGGTGTTGAGTCCAGTTCACTGAGCAAGGAGTCGGTCTTTCTATTACATATTGGGTGTATGGAACGGTATCTGAGCGAATTTGAAACCCTTGTTTTATGCATCACCCCACCTCACCTTTCCCGTTAAGGAGCCATAGTATGTTTTCTAAACGTGTGATTCTGTCCTGTTTTGTAACTCAGTTCAAGTGTAGCGGTTTTTACATTCCCTCTATAAGTGATAGCTTATGATAAGTGTCTTTTTCTGTGTGACTTATTTCACTTAGAATCATCGTACCTAAGTCCACTCATCTTGCTTCTTCTAGCCTTATGATATTGATTTCATGTCTGCGTGATATTCCATTGTACATAAGGACCACAACTTCTTTATCCATTTTTCTCTTTCCTGGGATATTAAAGGTGTCATGAAGTGGAGGTTCTTGTCAACAGAGCAGCCCTAAACTTTGGGGTGCCTGTGTCTTGCTGATTTTTAGTTTTCCCAATTTATACGCCCATGAGTGGATGTGCCCTATGCTCCCTAAGGTGTGTGTTTTAGATGTTTCAGGACACACCGTACACTTCTCCAGAGTGGCTGTTGGCAATTTACATCCCGCCCATCAGCGTAGCAAGGCTGCCATTTCTCCATGGCCTGTCCTGCATTTCTGGTTTTGACACTTTTTGCAGCATGGCCCTTTTGACCGATGGGAAGCGAGACTACTTTGTAGCGCTGATTTGCCTTTCCAGGTTGCTTGGTTGGCCAAAAAGGGCGTATGCGTTTTTTCCTGAATATATTCAGGAAAAAACGCATACGCACTTTTTGGCCAAGGGCATCATTGTCGACGTTTTGCGACTTTTCATGTGCTTTAAAGGCGATTCGAATCTATCTCCTGAAACCTGTTTCCTGCAATTCTGCCTTTCTTTCAAATCCTCTTCATTGCCTTCCCTCAATATATTTGTGGACGAGAGTTATCATTTATAACTCTGCGGTTTTGTGAATGGCAGTGTCCCTGGGCTCCATTTTTCAACTCGCTTTTTTGGGAGCTGGCCGCAAGAGCGCGGGATTGCCTCAGGCCCTATTCTGCTTCTGGGCGGCAGGCTGAGCCTGTGGTTAATTCTTCTTCCTGATGGGAAAATAGAGTGACCTGTGCCTGTCCCAACACCTAGATCTAGTCTCTCATTGGTTGCCCCTCTTCCCGTTCATCCTCAGGACAAATTGCAACCTGTAGGGAACAAAAGGTTAAAGGTGCTGATTCTCCAACTAGGGAGATTGCTAGTAAAGTACCTGGAATGGCGAACCCGAGCACAAGGAGATGAGAAATGAGGTGCGTTTTAGAAACCTTTCAAAATCACACGGTGTACCACCTTCTGGGTTTCTCATGCATGTTTTCGATGTAGGAATATGCCCTTGAACCTGGAGATTTGGGAACCATGGGATGGGTACCAGGCAGTATTACTTTAAAGGGTCTGTGTTTGCTCACCCAACCTCACCCAACCTCTCAGCCCCAAGTGTGTCCACCCTTATGACTCATCCAGCTGTGGGTCTAGATATGATCAATCCAGGTTGCATCACAGCCCCTCAACGAATTTTGTAAGAATTTCTCGCTCTTTCACTGTCTTTGTTTTACGGGTTTTTAAAAGTAATTTATTTTTATAATGGGGTTTACCTGCTTTTCACGGCTGTGTTTATGCGGCTTTACACCCACTTGACTCACTTCCAGACAGATATCAATACATAGGTTTTACGATTCTTACTAGTCACATATATTCTTGTGCGGTGAATAGGGGGTGTTGAGTCCAGTTCACTGAGCAAGGAGTCGGTCTTTTCTATTACATATTGGGTGTATGGAACGGTATCTGAGCCAATTTGAAACCCTTGTTTTATGCATCACCCCACCTCACCTTTCCCGTTAAGCAGCCATAGTGTGTTTTGTAAACGTGTGACTCTGTTCTGTTTTGTAATTCAGTTCAAGTGTAGCGGTTTTTACATTCCCTCTATAAGTGATAGCTTATGATAAGTGTCTTTTTCTGTGTGACTTATTTCACTTAGAATCATCGTACCTAAGTCCACTCATCTTGCTTCTTCTAACCTTATGACATTGATTTCATGTCTGAGTGATATTCCTTTGTACATAAGGACCACAACTTCTTTATCCATTTTTCTCTTTCCTGGGATATTTAAGGTGTCATGAAGTGGAGGTTCTTGTCAACAGAGCAGCCCTAAACTTTGGGGTGCCTGTGTCTTGCTGATTTTTAGTTTTCCCAATTTATACGCCCATGAGTGGACGTGCCCTATGCTCCCTAAGCTGTGTTTTTTCGATGTTTCAGGACACACCGTACACTTCTCCAGAGTGGCTGTTGGCAATTTACATCCCGCCCATCAGCGTAGCAAGGCTGCCATTTCTCCATGGCCTGTCCTGCATTTCTGGTTTTGACACTTTTTGCAGCATGGCCCTTTTGACCGATGGGAAGCGAGACTACTTTGTAGCGCTGATTTGCCTTTCCAGGTTGCTTGGTTGGCCAAAAAGGGCGTATGCGTTTTTTCCTGAATATATTCAGGAAAAAACGCATAGGCCCTTTTTGGCCAAGGGCATCATTGTCGACGTTTTGCGACTTTTCATGTGCTTTAAAGGCGATTCGAATCTACCTCCTGAAACCTGTTTCCTGCAATTCTGCCTTGCTTTCAAATCCTCTTCGTTGCCTTCCCTCAATATATTTGTGGACGAGAGTTATCATTTATAAGTCTGCGGGTTTGTGAATGGCAGTGTCCCTGGGCTCCATTTTTCCACTCGCTTTTTTGGGAGCTGGCCGTAAGAGTGCGGGATTGCCTCAGGCCCTATTCTGCTTCTGGGCGGCAGGCTGAGCCTGTGGTTAATTCTTCTTCCTGATGGGAAAATAGAGTGACCTGTGCCTGTCCCAACACCTAGATCTAGTCTCTCATTGGTTGCCCCTCTTCCCGTTCATCCTCAGGACAAATTGCAACCTGTAGGGAACAGGAGGTTAAAGGTGCTGATTCTCCAAGTAGGGAGATTGCTAGTAAAGTACCTGGAATGGCGAACCCGAGCACAAGGAGATGAGAAATGAGGTGCCTTTTAGAAACCTTTCAAAATCACACGGTGTACCATCTTCTGGGTTTCTCATGTATGTTTTCGATGTAGGAAGATGCCCTTGAACCTGGAGATTTGGGACCCATGGGATGGGTACCAGGCAGTATTACTTTAAAGGGTCTGTGTTTGCTCACCCAACCTCACCCAACCTCTCAGCCCCAAGAGTGTCCACCGTTATGTCTCATCCAGCTGTGTGTCTAGATATGGTCAATCCAGGTTGCATCACAGCCCCTGACCGAATTTTGGAAGAATTTCTCTCTCTTTCACTGTCTTTGTTTTACGGGTTTTTAAAAGTAATTTATTTTTATAATGGGGTTTAGCTGCTTTTCACGGCTGTGTTTATGCGGCTTTACACCCATTTGACTCACTTCCAGACAGATATCAATACATAGGTTTTAAGATTCTTACTAGTCACATATATTCTTGTGCGGTGAATAGGGGGTGTTGAGTCCAGTTCACTGAGCAAGGAGTCGGTCTTTCTATTACATATTGGGTGTATGGAACGGTATCTGAGCGAATTTGAAACCCTTGTTTTATGCATCACCCCACCTCACCTTTCCCGTTAAGCAGCCATAGTGTGTTTTCTAAAGGTGTGACTCTGTTCTGTTTTGTAATTCAGTTCAAGTGTAGCGGTTTTTACATTCCCTCTATAAGTGATAGCTTATGATAAGTGTCTTTTTCTGTGTGACTTATTTCACTTAGAATCGTCGTACCTAAATCCACTCATCTTGCTTCTTTTAGACTTATGACATTGATTTCATGTCTGAGTGATATTCCATTGTACATAAGGACCACAACTTCTTTATCCATTTTTCTCTTTCCTGGGATATTTAAGGTGTCATGAAGTGGAGGTTCTTGTCAACAGAGCAGCCCTAAACTTTGGGGTGCCTGTGTCTTGCTGATTTTTAGTTTTCCCAATTTATACGCCCATGAGTGGACGTGCCCTATGCTCCGTAAGCTGTGTGTTTTAGATGTTTCAGGACACACCGTACACTTCTCCAGAGTGGCTGTTGGCAATTAACATCCCTCCCATCAGCGTAGCAAGGCTGCCATTTCTCTATGGCCTGTCCTGCATTTCTGGTTTTGACACTTTTTGCAGCATGGCCCTTTTGACCGATGGGAAGCGAGACTACTTTGTAGCGCTGATTTGCCTTTCCAGGTTGCTTGGTTGGCCAAAAAGGGCGTATGCGTTTTTTCCTGAATATATTCAGGAAAAAACGCATACGCCCTTTTTGGCCAAGGGCATCATTGTTGACATTTTGCGACTTTTCATGTGCTTTAAAGGCGATTCGAATCTACCTCCTGAAACCTGTTTCCTGCAATTCTGCCTTGCTTTCAAATCCTCTTCGTTGCCTTCCCTCAATATATTTGTGGACGAGAGTTATCATTTATAAGTCTGCGGGTTTGTGAATGGCAGTGTCCCTGGGCTCCATTTTTCAACTCGCTTTTTTGGGAGCTGGCCTTAAGAGCGCGGGATTGCCTCAGGCCCTATTCTGCTTCTGGGCGGCAGGCTGAGCCTGTGGTTAATTCTTCTTCCTGATGGGAAAATAGAGTGACCTGTGCCTGTCCCAACACCTAGATCTAGTCTCTCATTGGTTGCCCCTCTTCCCGTTCATCCTCAGGACAAATTGCAACCTGTAGGGAACAAAAGGTTAAAGGTGCTGATTCTCCAACTAGGGAGATTGCTAGTAAAGTACCTGGAATGGCGAACCCGAGCACAAGGAGATGAGAAATGAGGTGCGTTTTAGAAACCTTTCAAAATCACACGGTGTACCACCTTCTGGGTTTCTCATGCATGTTTTCGATGTAGGAATATGCCCTTGAACCTGGAGATTTGGGAACCATGGGATGGGTACCAGGCAGTATTACTTTAAAGGGTCTGTGTTTGCTCACCCAACCTCACCCAACCTCTCAGCCCCAAGTGTGTCCACCCTTATGTCTCATCCAGCTGTGGGTCTAGATATGATCAATCCAGGTTGCATCACAGCCCCTGAACGTATTTTGTAAGAATTTCTCTCTCTTTCACTGTCTTTGTTTTACGGGTTTTTAAAAGTAATTTATTTTTATAATGGGGTTTACCTGCTTTTCACGGCTGTGTTTATGCGGCTTTACACCCACTTGACTCACTTCCAGACAGATATCAATACATAGGTTTTACGATTCTTACTAGTCACATATATTCTTGTGCGGTGAATAGGGGGTGTTGAGTCCAGTTCACTGAGCAAGGAGTCGGTCTTTTCTATTACATATTGGGTGTATGGAACGGTATCTGAGCCAATTTGAAACCCTTGTTTTATGCATCACCCCACCTCACCTTTCCCGTTAAGCAGCCATAGTGTGTTTTGTAAACGTGTGACTCTGTTCTGTTTTGTAATTCAGTTCAAGTGTAGCGGTTTTTACATTCCCTCTATAAGTGATAGCTTATGATAAGTGTCTTTTTCTGTGTGACTTATTTCACTTAGAATCATCGTACCTAAGTCCACTCATCTTGCTTCTTCTAACCTTATGACATTGATTTCATGTCTGAGTGATATTCCTTTGTACATAAGGACCACAACTTCTTTATCCATTTTTCTCTTTCCTGGGATATTTAAGGTGTCATGAAGTGGAGGTTCTTGTCAACAGAGCAGCCCTAAACTTTGGGGTGCCTGTGTCTTGCTGATTTTTAGTTTTCCCAATTTATACGCCCATGAGTGGACGTGCCCTATGCTCCCTAAGCTGTGTTTTTTCGATGTTTCAGGACACACCGTACACTTCTCCAGAGTGGCTGTTGGCAATTTACATCCCGCCCATCAGCGTAGCAAGGCTGCCATATCTCCATGGCCTGTCCTGCATTTCTGGTTTTGACACTTTTTGCAGCATGGCCCTTTTGACCGATGGGAAGCGAGACTACTTTGTAGCGCTGATTTGCCTTTCCAGGTTGCTTGGTTGGCCAAAAAGGGCGTATGCGTTTTTTCCTGAATATATTCAGGAAAAAACGCATACGCCCTTTTTGGCCAAGGGCATCATTGTCGACGTTTTGCGACTTTTCATGTGCTTTAAAGGCGATTCGAATCTACCTCCTGAAACCTGTTTCCTGCAATTCTGCCTTGCTTTCAAATCCTCTTCGTTGCCTTCCCTCAATATATTTGTGGACGAGAGTTATCATTTATAAGTCTGCGGGTTTGTGAATGGCAGTGTCCCTGGGCTCCATTTTTCCACTCGCTTTTTTGGGAGCTGGCCGTAAGAGTGCGGGATTGCCTCAGGCCCTATTCTGCTTCTGGGCGGCAGGCTGAGCCTGTGGTTAATTCTTCTTCCTGATGGGAAAATAGAGTGACCTGTGCCTGTCCCAACACCTAGATCTAGTCTCTCATTGGTTGCCCCTCTTCCCGTTCATCCTCAGGACAAATTGCAACCTGTAGGGAACAGGAGGTTAAAGGTGCTGATTCTCCAAGTAGGGAGATTGCTAGTAAAGTACCTGGAATGGCGAACCCGAGCACAAGGAGATGAGAAATGAGGTGCCTTTTAGAAACCTTTCAAAATCACACGGTGTACCATCTTCTGGGTTTCTCATGTATGTTTTCGATGTAGGAAGATGCCCTTGAACCTGGAGATTAGGGACCCATGGGATGGGTACCAGGCAGTATTACTTTAAAGGGTCTGTGTTTGCTCACCCAACCTCACCCAACCTCTCAGCCCCAAGAGTGTCCACCGTTATGTCTCATCCAGCTGTGTGTCTAGATATGGTCAATCCAGGTTGCATCACAGCCCCTGACCGAATTTTGGAAGAATTTCTCTCTCTTTCACTGTCTTTGTTTTACGGGTTTTTAAAAGTAATTTATTTTTATAATGGGGTTTAGCTGCTTTTCACGGCTGTGTTTATGCGGCTTTACACCCATTTGACTCACTTCCAGACAGATATCAATACATAGGTTTTAAGATTCTTACTAGTCACATATATTCTTGTGCGGTGAATAGGGGGTGTTGAGTCCAGTTCACTGAGCAAGGAGTCGGTCTCTCTATTACATATTGGGTGTATGGAACGGTATCTGAGCGAATTTGAAACCCTTGTTTTATGCATCACCCCACCTCACCTTTCCTGTTAAGCAGCCATAGTGTGTTTTCTAAAGGTGTGACTCTGTTCTGTTTTGTAATTCAGTTCAAGTGTAGCGGTTTTTACATTCCCTCTATAAGTGATAGCTTATGATAAGTGTCTTTTTCTGTGTGACTTATTTCACTTAGAATCGTCGTACCTAAATCCACTCATCTTGCTTCTTCTAGACTTATGACATTGATTTCATGTCTGAGTGATATTCCATTGTACATAAGGACCACAACTTCTTTATCCATTTTTCTCTTTCCTGGGATATTTAAGGTGTCATGAAGTGGAGGTTCTTGTCAACAGAGCAGCCCTAAACTTTGGGGTGCCTGTGTCTTGCTGATTTTTAGTTTTCCCAATTTATACGCCCATGAGTGGACGTGCCCTATGCTCCGTAAGCTGTGTGTTTTAGATGTTTCAGGACACACCGTACACTTCTCCAGAGTGGCTGTTGGCAATTAACATCCCGCCCATCAGCGTAGCAAGGCTGCCATTTCTCTATGGCCTGTCCTGCATTTCTGGTTTTGACACTTTTTGCAGCATGGCCCTTTTGACCGATGGGAAGCGAGACTACTTTGTAGCGCTGATTTGCCTTTCCAGGTTGCTTGGTTGGCCAAAAAGGGCGTATGCGTTTTTTCCTGAATATATTCAGGAAAAAACGCATACGCCCTTTTTGGCCAAGGGCATCATTGTCGACATTTTGCGACTTTTCATGTGCTTTAAAGGCGATTCGAATCTACCTCCTGAAACCTGTTTCCTGCAATTCTGCCTTGCTTTCAAATCCTCTTCGTTGCCTTCCCTCAATATATTTGTGGACGAGAGTTATCATTTATAAGTCTGCGGGTTTGTGAATGGCAGTGTCCCTGGGCTCCATTTTTCAACTCGCTTTTTTGGGAGCTGGCCTTAAGAGCGCGGGATTGCCTCAGGCCCTATTCTGCTTCTGGGCGGCAGGCTGAGCCTGTGGTTAATTCTTCTTCCTGATGGGAAAATAGAGTGACCTGTGCCTGTCCCAACACCTAGATCTAGTCTCTCATTGGTTGCCCCTCTTCCCGTTCATCCTCAGGACAAATTGCAACCTGTAGGGAACAAAAGGTTAAAGGTGCTGATTCTCCAACTAGGGAGATTGCTAGTAAAGTACCTGGAATGGCGAACCCGAGCACAAGGAGATGAGAAATGAGGTGCGTTTTAGAAACCTTTCAAAATCACACGGTGTACCACCTTCTGGGTTTCTCATGCATGTTTTCGATGTAGGAATATGCCCTTGAACCTGGAGATTTGGGAACCATGGGATGGGTACCAGGCAGTATTACTTTAAAGGGTCTGTGTTTGCTCACCCAACCTCACCCAACCTCTCAGCCCCAAGTGTGTCCACCCTTATGTCTCATCCAGCTGTGGGTCTAGATATGATCAATCCAGGTTGCATCACAGCCCCTGAACGTATTTTGTAAGAATTTCTCTCTCTTTCACTGTCTTTGTTTTACGGGTTTTTAAAAGTAATTTATTTTTATAATGGGGTTTACCTGCTTTTCACGGCTGTGTTTATGCGGCTTTACACCCACTTGACTCACTTCCAGACAGATATCAATACATAGGTTTTACGATTCTTACTAGTCACATATATTCTTGTGCGGTGAATAGGGGGTGTTGAGTCCAGTTCACTGAGCAAGGAGTCGGTCTTTTCTATTACATATTGGGTGTATGGAACGGTATCTGAGCCAATTTGAAACCCTTGTTTTATGCATCACCCCACCTCACCTTTCCCGTTAAGCAGCCATAGTGTGTTTTGTAAACGTGTGACTCTGTTCTGTTTTGTAATTCAGTTCAAGTGTAGCGGTTTTTACATTCCCTCTATAAGTGATAGCTTATGATAAGTGTCTTTTTCTGTGTGACTTATTTCACTTAGAATCATCGTACCTAAGTCCACTCATCTTGCTTCTTCTAACCTTATGACATTGATTTCATGTCTGAGTGATATTCCTTTGTACATAAGGACCACAACTTCTTTATCCATTTTTCTCTTTCCTGGGATATTTAAGGTGTCATGAAGTGGAGGTTCTTGTCAACAGAGCAGCCCTAAACTTTGGGGTGCCTGTGTCTTGCTGATTTTTAGTTTTCCCAATTTATACGCCCATGAGTGGACGTGCCCTATGCTCCCTAAGCTGTGTTTTTTCGATGTTTCAGGACACACCGTACACTTCTCCAGAGTGGCTGTTGGCAATTTACATCCCGCCCATCAGCGTAGCAAGGCTGCCATTTCTCCATGGCCTGTCCTGCATTTCTGGTTTTGACACTTTTTGCAGCATGGCCCTTTTGACCGATGGGAAGCGAGACTACTTTGTAGCGCTGATTTGCCTTTCCAGGTTGCTTGGTTGGCCAAAAAGGGCGTATGCGTTTTTTCCTGAATATATTCAGGAAAAAACGCATACGCCCTTTTTGGCCAAGGGCATCATTGTCGACGTTTTGCGACTTTTCATGTGCTTTAAAGGCGATTCGAATCTACCTCCTGAAACCTGTTTCCTGCAATTCTGCCTTGCTTTCAAATCCTCTTCGTTGCCTTCCCTCAATATATTTGTGGACGAGAGTTATCATTTATAAGTCTGTGGGTTTGTGAATGGCAGTGTCCCTGGGCTCCATTTTTCCACTCGCTTTTTTGGGAGCTGGCCGTAAGAGTGCGGGATTGCCTCAGGCCCTATTCTGCTTCTGGGCGGCAGGCTGAGCCTGTGGTTAATTCTTCTTCCTGATGGGAAAATAGAGTGACCTGTGCCTGTCCCAACACCTAGATCTAGTCTCTCATTGGTTGCCCCTCTTCCCGTTCATCCTCAGGACAAATTGCAACCTGTAGGGAACAGGAGGTTAAAGGTGCTGATTCTCCAAGTAGGGAGATTGCTAGTAAAGTACCTGGAATGGCGAACCCGAGCACAAGGAGATGAGAAATGAGGTGCCTTTTAGAAACCTTTCAAAATCACACGGTGTACCATCTTCTGGGTTTCTCATGTATGTTTTCGATGTAGGAAGATGCCCTTGAACCTGGAGATTTGGGACCCATGGGATGGGTACCAGGCAGTATTACTTTAAAGGGTCTGTGTTTGCTCACCCAACCTCACCCAACCTCTCAGCCCCAAGAGTGTCCACCGTTATGTCTCATCCAGCTGTGTGTCTAGATATGGTCAATCCAGGTTGCATCACAGCCCCTGACCGAATTTTGGAAGAATTTCTCTCTCTTTCACTGTCTTTGTTTTACGGGTTTTTAAAAGTAATTTATTTTTATAATGGGGTTTAGCTGCTTTTCACGGCTGTGTTTATGCGGCTTTACACCCATTTGACTCACTTCCAGACAGATATCAATACATAGGTTTTAAGATTCTTACTAGTCACATATATTCTTGTGCGGTGAATAGGGGGTGTTGAGTCCAGTTCACTGAGCAAGGAGTCGGTCTCTCTATTACATATTGGGTGTATGGAACGGTATCTGAGCGAATTTGAAACCCTTGTTTTATGCATCACCCCACCTCACCTTTCCTGTTAAGCAGCCATAGTGTGTTTTCTAAAGGTGTGACTCTGTTCTGTTTTGTAATTCAGTTCAAGTGTAGCGGTTTTTACATTCCCTCTATAAGTGATAGCTTATGATAAGTGTCTTTTTCTGTGTGACTTATTTCACTTAGAATCGTCGTACCTAAATCCACTCATCTTGCTTCTTCTAGACTTATGACATTGATTTCATGTCTGAGTGATATTCCATTGTACATAAGGACCACAACTTCTTTATCCATTTTTCTCTTTCCTGGGATATTTAAGGTGTCATGAAGTGGAGGTTCTTGTCAACAGAGCAGCCCTAAACTTTGGGGTGCCTGTGTCTTGCTGATTTTTAGTTTTCCCAATTTATACGCCCATGAGTGGACGTGCCCTATGCTCCGTAAGCTGTGTGTTTTAGATGTTTCAGGACACACCGTACACTTCTCCAGAGTGGCTGTTGGCAATTAACATCCCGCCCATCAGCGTAGCAAGGCTGCCATTTCTCTATGGCCTGTCCTGCATTTCTGGTTTTGACACTTTTTGCAGCATGGCCCTTTTGACCGATGGGAAGCGAGACTACTTTGTAGCGCTGATTTGCCTTTCCAGGTTGCTTGGTTGGCCAAAAAGGGCGTATGCGTTTTTTCCTGAATATATTCAGGAAAAAACGCATACGCCCTTTTTGGCCAAGGGCATCATTGTCGACATTTTGCGACTTTTCATGTGCTTTAAAGGCGATTCGAATCTACCTCCTGAAACCTGTTTCCTGCAATTCTGCCTTGCTTTCAAATCCTCTTCGTTGCCTTCCCTCAATATATTTGTGGACGAGAGTTATCATTTATAAGTCTGCGGGTTTGTGAATGGCAGTGTCCCTGGGCTCCATTTTTCAACTCGCTTTTTTGGGAGCTGGCCTTAAGAGCGCGGGATTGCCTCAGGCCCTATTCTGCTTCTGGGCGGCAGGCTGAGCCTGTGGTTAATTCTTCTTCCTGATGGGAAAATAGAGTGACCTGTGCCTGTCCCAACACCTAGATCTAGTCTCTCATTGGTTGCCCCTCTTCCCGTTCATCCTCAGGACAAATTGCAACCTGTAGGGAACAAAAGGTTAAAGGTGCTGATTCTCCAACTAGGGAGATTGCTAGTAAAGTACCTGGAATGGCGAACCCGAGCACAAGGAGATGAGAAATGAGGTGCGTTTTAGAAACCTTTCAAAATCACACGGTGTACCACCTTCTGGGTTTCTCATGCATGTTTTCGATGTAGGAATATGCCCTTGAACCTGGAGATTTGGGAACCATGGGATGGGTACCAGGCAGTATTACTTTAAAGGGTCTGTGTTTGCTCACCCAACCTCACCCAACCTCTCAGCCCCAAGTGTGTCCACCCTTATGTCTCATCCAGCTGTGGGTCTAGATATGATCAATCCAGGTTGCATCACAGCCCCTGAACGTATTTTGTAAGAATTTCTCTCTCTTTCACTGTCTTTGTTTTACGGGTTTTTAAAAGTAATTTATTTTTATAATGGGGTTTACCTGCTTTTCACGGCTGTGTTTATGCGGCTTTACACCCACTTGACTCACTTCCAGACAGATATCAATACATAGGTTTTACGATTCTTACTAGTCACATATATTCTTGTGCGGTGAATAGGGGGTGTTGAGTCCAGTTCACTGAGCAAGGAGTCGGTCTTTTCTATTACATATTGGGTGTATGGAACGGTATCTGAGCCAATTTGAAACCCTTGTTTTATGCATCACCCCACCTCACCTTTCCCGTTAAGCAGCCATAGTGTGTTTTGTAAACGTGTGACTCTGTTCTGTTTTGTAATTCAGTTCAAGTGTAGCGGTTTTTACATTCCCTCTATAAGTGATAGCTTATGATAAGTGTCTTTTTCTGTGTGACTTATTTCACTTAGAATCATCGTACCTAAGTCCACTCATCTTGCTTCTTCTAACCTTATGACATTGATTTCATGTCTGAGTGATATTCCTTTGTACATAAGGACCACAACTTCTTTATCCATTTTTCTCTTTCCTGGGATATTTAAGGTGTCATGAAGTGGAGGTTCTTGTCAACAGAGCAGCCCTAAACTTTGGGGTGCCTGTGTCTTGCTGATTTTTAGTTTTCCCAATTTATACGCCCATGAGTGGACGTGCCCTATGCTCCCTAAGCTGTGTTTTTTCGATGTTTCAGGACACACCGTACACTTCTCCAGAGTGGCTGTTGGCAATTTACATCCCGCCCATCAGCGTAGCAAGGCTGCCATTTCTCCATGGCCTGTCCTGCATTTCTGGTTTTGACACTTTTTGCAGCATGGCCCTTTTGACCGATGGGAAGCGAGACTACTTTGTAGCGCTGATTTGCCTTTCCAGGTTGCTTGGTTGGCCAAAAAGGGCGTATGCGTTTTTTCCTGAATATATTCAGGAAAAAACGCATACGCCCTTTTTGGCCAAGGGCATCATTGTCGACGTTTTGCGACTTTTCATGTGCTTTAAAGGCGATTCGAATCTACCTCCTGAAACCTGTTTCCTGCAATTCTGCCTTGCTTTCAAATCCTCTTCGTTGCCTTCCCTCAATATATTTGTGGACGAGAGTTATCATTTATAAGTCTGCGGGTTTGTGAATGGCAGTGTCCCTGGGCTCCATTTTTCAACTCGCTTTTTTGGGAGCTGGCCGTAAGAGTGCGGGATTGCCTCAGGCCCTATTCTGCTTCTGGGCGGCAGGCTGAGCCTGTGGTTAATTCTTCTTCCTGATGGGAAAATAGAGTGACCTGTGCCTGTCCCAACACCTAGATCTAGTCTCTCATTGGTTGCCCCTCTTCCCGTTCATCCTCAGGACAAATTGCAACCTGTAGGGAACAGGAGGTTAAAGGTGCTGATTCTCCAAGTAGGGAGATTGCTAGTAAAGTACCTGGAATGGCGAACCCGAGCACAAGGAGATGAGAAATGAGGTGCCTTTTAGAAACCTTTCAAAATCACACGGTGTACCATCTTCTGGGTTTCTCATGTATGTTTTCGATGTAGGAAGATGCCCTTGAACCTGGAGATTTGGGACCCATGGGATGCGTACCACGCAGTATTACTTTAAAGGTTGTGCGTTTGCTCACCCAACCTCACCCAACCTCTCAGCCCCAAGAGTGTCCACCGTTATGTCTCATCCAGCTGTGTGTCTAGATATGGTCAATCCAGGTTGCATCACAGCCCCTGACCGAATTTTGGAAGAATTTCTCTCTCTTTCACTGTCTTTGTTTTACGGGTTTTTAAAAGTAATTTATTTTTATAATGGGGTTTAGCTGCTTTTCACGGCTGTGTTTATGCGGCTTTACACCCATTTGACTCACTTCCAGACAGATATCAATACATAGGTTTTAAGATTCTTACTAGTCACATATATTCTTGTGCGGTGAATAGGGGGTGTTGAGTCCAGTTCACTGAGCAAGGAGTCGGTCTTTCTATTACATATTGGGTGTATGGAACGGTATCTGAGCGAATTTGAAACCCTTGTTTTATGCATCACCCCACCTCACCTTTCCTGTTAAGCAGCCATAGTGTGTTTTCTAAAGGTGTGACTCTGTTCTGTTTTGTAATTCAGTTCAAGTGTAGCGGTTTTTACATTCCCTCTATAAGTGATAGCTTATGATAAGTGTCTTTTTCTGTGTGACTTATTTCACTTAGAATCGTCGTACCTAAATCCACTCATCTTGCTTCTTCTAGACTTATGACATTGATTTCATGTCTGAGTGATATTCCATTGTACATAAGGACCACAAGTTCTTTATCCATTTTTCTCTTTCCTGGGATATTTAAGGTGTCATGAAGTGGAGGTTCTTGTCAACAGAGCAGCCCTAAACTTTGGGGTGCCTGTGTCTTGCTGATTTTTAGTTTTCCCAATTTATACGCCCATGAGTGGACGTGCCCTATGCTCCGTAAGCTGTGTGTTTTAGATGTTTCAGGACACACCGTACACTTCTCCAGAGTGGCTGTTGGCAATTAACATCCCTCCCATCAGCGTAGCAAGGCTGCCATTTCTCTATGGCCTGTCCTGCATTTCTGGTTTTGACACTTTTTGCCGCATGGCCCTTTTGACCGATGGGAAGCGAGACTACTTTGTAGCGCTGATTTGCCTTTCCAGGTTGCTTGGTTGGCCAAAAAGGGCGTATGCGTTTTTTCCTGAATATATTCAGGAAAAAACGCATACGCCCTTTTTGGCCAAGGGCATCATTGTCGACGATTTGCGACTTTTCATGTGCTTTAAAGGCGATTCGAATCTACCTCCTGAAACCTGTTTCCTGCAATTCTGCCTTGCTTTCAAATCCTCTTCGTTGCCTTCCCTCAATATATTTGTGGACGAGAGTTATCATTTATAACTCTGCGGGTTTGTGAATGGCAGTGTCCCTGGGCTCCATTTTTCAACTCGCTTTTTTGGGAGCTGGCCGCAAGAGCGCGGGATTGCCTCAGGCCCTATTCTGCTTCTGGGCGGCAGGCTGAGCCTGTGGTTAATTCTTCTTCCTGATGGGAAAATAGAGTGACCTGTGCCTGTCCCAACACCTAGATCTAGTCTCTCATTGGTTGCCCCTCGTCCCGTTCATCCTCAGGACAAATTGCAACCTGTAGGGAACAAAAGGTTAAAGGTGCTGATTCTCCAACTAGGGAGATTGCTAGTAAAGTACCTGGAATGGCGAACCCGAGCACAAGGAGATGAGAAATGAGGTGCGTTTTAGAAACCTTTCAAAATCACACGGTGTACCACCTTCTGGGTTTCTCATGCATGTTTTCGATGTAGGAATATGCCCTTGAACCTGGAGATTTGGGAACCATGGGATGGGTACCAGGCAGTATTACTTTAAAGGGTCTGTGTTTGCTCACCCAACCTCACCCAACCTCTCAGCCCCAAGTGTGTCCACCCTTATGTCTCATCCAGCTGTGGGTCTAGATATGATCAATCCAGGTTGCATCACAGCCCCTGAACGTATTTTGTAAGAATTTCTCTCTCTTTCACTGTCTTTGTTTTACGGGTTTTTAAAAGTAATTTATTTTTATAATGGGGTTTACCTGCTTTTCACGGCTGTGTTTATGCGGCTTTACACCCACTGGAGTCACTTCCAGACAGATATCAATACATAGGTTTTACGATTCTTACTAGTCACATATATTCTTGTGCGGTGAATAGGGGGTGTTGAGTCCAGTTCACTGAGCAAGGAGTCGGTCTTTTCTATTACATATTGGGTGTATGGAACGGTATCTGAGCCAATTTGAAACCCTTGTTTTATGCATCACCCCACCTCACCTTTCCCGTTAAGCAGCCATAGTGTGTTTTGTAAACGTGTGACTCTGTTCTGTTTTGTAATTCAGTTCAAGTGTAGCGGTTTTTACATTCCCTCTATAAGTGATAGCTTATGATAAGTGTCTTTTTCTGTGTGACTTATTTCACTTAGAATCATCGTACCTAAGTCCACTCATCTTGCTTCTTCTAACCTTATGACATTGATTTCATGTCTGAGTGATATTCCTTTGTACATAAGGACCACAACTTCTTTATCCATTTTTCTCTTTCCTGGGATATTTAAGGTGTCATGAAGTGGAGGTTCTTGTCAACAGAGCAGCCCTAAACTTTGGGGTGCCTGTGTCTTGCTGATTTTTAGTTTTCCCAATTTATACGCCCATGAGTGGACGTGCCCTATGCTCCCTAAGCTGTGTTTTTTCGATGTTTCAGGACACACCGTACACTTCTCCAGAGTGGCTGTTGGCAATTTACATCCCGCCCATCAGCGTAGCAAGGCTGCCATTTCTCCATGGCCTGTCCTGCATTTCTGGTTTTGACACTTTTTGCAGCATGGCCCTTTTGACCGATGGGAAGCGAGACTACTTTGTAGCGCTGATTTGCCTTTCCAGGTTGCTTGGTTGGCCAAAAAGGGCGTATGCGTTTTTTCCTGAATATATTCAGGAAAAAACGCATACGCCCTTTTTGGCCAAGGGCATCATTGTCGACGTTTTGCGACTTTTCATGTGCTTTAAAGGCGATTCGAATCTACCTCCTGAAACCTGTTTCCTGCAATTCTGCCTTGCTTTCAAATCCTCTTCGTTGCCTTCCCTCAATATATTTGTGGACGAGAGTTATCATTTATAAGTCTGCGGGTTTGTGAATGGCAGTGTCCCTGGGCTCCATTTTTCCACTCGCTTTTTTGGGAGCTGGCCGTAAGAGTGCGGGATTGCCTCAGGCCCTATTCTGCTTCTGGGCGGCAGGCTGAGCCTGTGGTTAATTCTTCTTCCTGATGGGAAAATAGAGTGACCTGTGCCTGTCCCAACACCTAGATCTAGTCTCTCATTGGTTGCCCCTCTTCCCGTTCATCCTCAGGACAAATTGCAACCTGTAGGGAACAGGAGGTTAAAGGTGCTGATTCTCCAAGTAGGGAGATTGCTAGTAAAGTACCTGGAATGGCGAACCCGAGCACAAGGAGATGAGAAATGAGGTGCCTTTTAGAAACCTTTCAAAATCACACGGTGTACCATCTTCTGGGTTTCTCATGTATGTTTTCGATGTAGGAAGATGCCCTTGAACCTGGAGATTTGGGACCCATGGGATGCGTACCACGCAGTATTACTTTAAAGGTTGTGCGTTTGCTCACCCAACCTCACCCAACCTCTCAGCCCCAAGAGTGTCCACCGTTATGTCTCATCCAGCTGTGTGTCTAGATATGGTCAATCCAGGTTGCATCACAGCCCCTGACCGAATTTTGGAAGAATTTCTCTCTCTTTCACTGTCTTTGTTTTACGGGTTTTTAAAAGTAATTTATTTTTATAATGGGGTTTACCTGCTTTTCACGGCTGTGTTTATGCGGCTTTACACCCACTTGACTCACTTCCAGACAGATATCAATACATAGGTTTTAAGATTCTTACTAGTCACATATATTCTTGTGCGGTGAATAGGGGGTGTTGAGTCCAGTTCACTGAGCAAGGAGTCGGTCTTTCTATTACATATTGGGTGTATGGAACGGTATCTGAGTGAATTTGAAACCCTTGTTTTATGCATCACCCCACCTCACCTTTCCTGTTAAGAAGCCATAGTGTGTTTTCTAAAGGTGTGACTCTGTTCTGTTTTGTAATTCAGTTCAAGTGAAGCGGTTTTTACATTCCCTCTATAAGTGATAGCTTATGATAAGTGTCTTTTTCTGTGTGACTTATTTCACTTAGAATCGTCGTACCTAAATCCACTCATCTTGCTTCTTCTAGACTTATGACATTGATTTCATGTCTGAGTGATATTCCATTGTACATAAGGACCACAACTTCTTTATCCATTTTTCTCTTTCCTGGGATATTTAAGGTGTCATGAAGTGGAGGTTCTTGTCAACAGAGCAGCCCTAAACTTTGGGGTGCCTGTGTCTTGCTGATTTTTAGTTTTCCCAATTTATACGCCCATGAGTGGACGTGCCCTATGCTCCGTAAGCTGTGTGTTTTAGATGTTTCAGGACACACCGTACACTTCTCCAGAGTGGCTGTTGGCAATTAACATCCCTCCCATCAGCGTAGCAAGGCTGCCATTTCTCTATGGCCTGTCCTGCATTTCTGGTTTTGACACTTTTTGCAGCATGGCCCTTTTGACCGATGGGAAGCGAGACTACTTTGTAGCGCTGATTTGCCTTTCCAGGTTGCTTGGTTGGCCAAAAAGGGCGTATGCGTTTTTTCCTGAATATATTCAGGAAAAAACGCATACGCCCTTTTTGGCCAAGGGCATCATTGTCGACGATTTGCGACTTTTCATGTGCTTTAAAGGCGATTCGAATCTACCTCCTGAAACCTGTTTCCTGCAATTCTGCCTTGCTTTCAAATCCTCTTCGTTGCCTTCCCTCAATATATTTGTGGACGAGAGTTATCATTTATAACTCTGCGGTTTTGTGAATGGCAGTGTCCCTGGGCTCCATTTTTCAACTCGCTTTTTTGGGAGCTGGCCGCAAGAGCGCGGGATTGCCTCAGGCCCTATTCTGCTTCTGGGCGGCAGGCTGAGCCTGTGGTTAATTCTTCTTCCTGATGGGAAAATAGAGTGACCTGTGCCTGTCCCAACACCTAGATATAGTCTCTCATTGGTTGCCCCTCGTCCCGTTCATCCTCAGGACAAATTGCAACCTGTAGGGAACAAAAGGTTAAAGGTGCTGATTCTCCAACTAGGGAGATTGCTAGTAAAGTACCTGGAATGGCGAACCCGAGCACAAGGAGATGAGAAATGAGGTGCGTTTTAGAAACCTTTCAAAATCACACGGTGTACCACCTTCTGGGTTTCTCATGCATGTTTTCGATGTAGGAATATGCCCTTGAACCTGGAGATTTGGGAACCATGGGATGGGTACCAGGCAGTATTACTTTAAAGGGTCTGTGTTTGCTCACCCAACCTCACCCAACCTCTCAGCCCCAAGTGTGTCCACCCTTATGTCTCATCCAGCTGTGGGTCTAGATATGATCAATCCAGGTTGCATCACAGCCCCTGAACGTATTTTGTAAGAATTTCTCTCTCTTTCACTGTCTTTGTTTTACGGGTTTTTAAAAGTAATTTATTTTTATAATGGGGTTTACCTGCTTTTCACGGCTGTGTTTATGCGGCTTTACACCCACTGGAGTCACTTCCAGACAGATATCAATACATAGGTTTTACGATTCTTACTAGTCACATATATTCTTGTGCGGTGAATAGGGGGTGTTGAGTCCAGTTCACTGAGCAAGGAGTCGGTCTTTTCTATTACATATTGGGTGTATGGAACGGTATCTGAGCCAATTTGAAACCCTTGTTTTATGCATCACCCCACCTCACCTTTCCCGTTAAGCAGCCATAGTGTGTTTTGTAAACGTGTGACTCTGTTCTGTTTTGTAATTCAGTTCAAGTGTAGCGGTTTTTACATTCCCTCTATAAGTGATAGCTTATGATAAGTGTCTTTTTCTGTGTGACTTATTTCACTTAGAATCATCGTACCTAAGTCCACTCATCTTGCTTCTTCTAACCTTATGACATTGATTTCATGTCTGAGTGATATTCCTTTGTACATAAGGACCACAACTTCTTTATCCATTTTTCTCTTTCCTGGGATATTTAAGGTGTCATGAAGTGGAGGTTCTTGTCAACAGAGCAGCCCTAAACTTTGGGGTGCCTGTGTCTTGCTGATTTTTAGTTTTCCCAATTTATACGCCCATGAGTGGACGTGCCCTATGCTCCCTAAGCTGTGTTTTTTCGATGTTTCAGGACACACCGTACACTTCTCCAGAGTGGCTGTTGGCAATTTACATCCCGCCCATCAGCGTAGCAAGGCTGCCATTTCTCCATGGCCTGTCCTGCATTTCTGGTTTTGACACTTTTTGCAGCATGGCCCTTTTGACCGATGGGAAGCGAGACTACTTTGTAGCGCTGATTTGCCTTTCCAGGTTGCTTGGTTGGCCAAAAAGGGCGTATGCGTTTTTTCCTGAATATATTCAGGAAAATACGCATACGCCCTTTTTGGCCAAGGGCATCATTGTCGACGTTTTGCGACTTTTCATGTGCTTTAAAGGCGATTCGAATCTACCTCCTGAAACCTGTTTCCTGCAATTCTGCCTTGCTTTCAAATCCTCTTCGTTGCCTTCCCTCAATATATTTGTGGACGAGAGTTATCATTTATAAGTCTGCGGGTTTGTGAATGGCAGTGTCCCTGGGCTCCATTTTTCAACTCGCTTTTTTGGGAGCTGGCCGTAAGAGTGCGGGATTGCCTCAGGCCCTATTCTGCTTCTGGGCGGCAGGCTGAGCCTGTGGTTAATTCTTCTTCCTGATGGGAAAATAGAGTGACCTGTGCCTGTCCCAACACCTAGATCTAGTCTCTCATTGGTTGCCCCTCTTCCCGTTCATCCTCAGGACAAATTGCAACCTGTAGGGAACAGGAGGTTAAAGGTGCTGATTCTCCAAGTAGGGAGATTGCTAGTAAAGTACCTGGAATGGCGAACCCGAGCACAAGGAGATGAGAAATGAGGTGCCTTTTAGAAACCTTTCAAAATCACACGGTGTACCATCTTCTGGGTTTCTCATGTATGTTTTCGATGTAGGAAGATGCCCTTGAACCTGGAGATTTGGGACCCATGGGATGCGTACCACGCAGTATTACTTTAAAGGTTGTGCGTTTGCTCACCCAACCTCACCCAACCTCTCAGCCCCAAGAGTGTCCACCGTTATGTCTCATCCAGCTGTGTGTCTAGATATGGTCAATCCAGGTTGCATCACAGCCCCTGACCGAATTTTGGAAGAATTTCTCTCTCTTTCACTGTCTTTGTTTTACGGGTTTTTAAAAGTAATTTATTTTTATAATGGGGTTTACCTGCTTTTCACGGCTGTGTTTATGCGGCTTTACACCCACTTGACTCACTTCCAGACAGATATCAATACATAGGTTTTAAGATTCTTACTAGTCACATATATTCTTGTGCGGTGAATAGGGGGTGTTGAGTCCAGTTCACTGAGCAAGGAGTCGGTCTTTCTATTACATATTGGGTGTATGGAACGGTATCTGAGCGAATTTGAAACCCTTGTTTTATGCATCACCCCACCTCACCTTTCCTGTTAAGCAGCCATAGTGTGTTTTCTAAAGGTGTGACTCTGTTCTGTTTTGTAATTCAGTTCAAGTGTAGCGGTTTTTACATTCCCTCTATAAGTGATAGCTTATGATAAGTGTCTTTTTCTGTGTGACTTATTTCACTTAGAATCGTCGTACCTAAATCCACTCATCTTGCTTCTTCTAGACTTATGACATTGATTTCATGTCTGAGTGATATTCCATTGTACATAAGGACCACAACTTCTTTATCCATTTTTCTCTTTCCTGGGATATTTAAGGTGTCATGAAGTGGAGGTTCTTGTCAACAGAGCAGCCCTAAACTTTGGGGTGCCTGTGTCTTGCTGATTTTTAGTTTTCCCAATTTATACGCCCATGAGTGGACGTGCCCTATGCTCCGTAAGCTGTGTGTTTTAGATGTTTCAGGACACACCGTACACTTCTCCAGAGTGGCTGTTGGCAATTAACATCCCTCCCATCAGCGTAGCAAGGCTGCCATTTCTCTATGGCCTGTCCTGCATTTCTGGTTTTGACACTTTTTGCAGCATGGCCCTTTTGACCGATGGGAAGCGAGACTACTTTGTAGCGCTGATTTGCCTTTCCAGGTTGCTTGGTTGGCCAAAAAGGGCGTATGCGTTTTTTCCTGAATATATTCAGGAAAAAACGCATACGCCCTTTTTGGCCAAGGGCATCATTGTCGACGATTTGCGACTTTTCATGTGCTTTAAAGGCGATTCGAATCTATCTCCTGAAACCTGTTTCCTGCAATTCTGCCTTTCTTTCAAATCCTCTTCATTGCCTTCCCTCAATATATTTGTGGACGAGAGTTATCATTTATAACTCTGCGGTTTTGTGAATGGCAGTGTCCCTGGGCTCCATTTTTCAACTCGCTTTTTTGGGAGCTGGCCGCAAGAGCGCGGGATTGCCTCAGGCCCTATTCTGCTTCTGGGCGGCAGGCTGAGCCTGTGGTTAATTCTTCTTCCTGATGGGAAAATAGAGTGACCTGTGCCTGTCCCAACACCTAGATCTAGTCTCTCATTGGTTGCCCCTCGTCCCGTTCATCCTCAGGACAAATTGCAACCTGTAGGGAACAAAAGGTTAAAGGTGCTGATTCTCCAACTAGGGAGATTGCTAGTAAAGTACCTGGAATGGCGAACCCGAGCACAAGGAGATGAGAAATGAGGTGCGTTTTAGAAACCTTTCAAAATCACATGGTGTACCACCTTCTGGGTTTCTCATGCATGTTTTCGATGTAGGAATATGCCCTTGAACCTGGAGATTTGGGAACCATGGGATGGGTACCAGGCAGTATTACTTTAAAGGGTCTGTGTTTGCTCACCCAACCTCACCCAACCTCTCAGCCCCAAGTGTGTCCACCCTTATGTCTCATCCAGCTGTGGGTCTAGATATGGTCAATCCAGGTTGCATCACAGCCCCTGAACGAATTTTGTAAGAATTTCTCTCTCTTTCACTGTCTTTGTTTTACGGGTTTTTAAAAGTAATTTATTTTTATAATGGGGTTTACCTGCTTTTCACGGCTGTGTTTATGCGGCTTTACACCCATTTGACTCACTTCCAGACAGATATCAATACATAGGTTTTACGATTCTTACTAGTCACATATATTCTTGTGCGGTGAATAGGGGGTGTTGAGTCCAGTTCACTGAGCAAGGAGTCGGTCTTTTCTATTACATATTGGGTGTATGGAACGGTATCTGAGCCAATTTGAAACCCTTGTTTTATGCATCACCCCACCTCACCTTTCCCGTTAAGCAGCCATAGTGTGTTTTGTAAACGTGTGACTCTGTTCTGTTTTGTAATTCAGTTCAAGTGTAGCGGTTTTTACATTCCCTCTGTAAGTGATAGCTTATGATAAGTGTCTTTTTCTGTGTGACTTATTTCACTTAGAATCATCGTACCTAAGTCCACTCATCTTGCTTCTTCTAACCTTATGACATTGATTTCATGTCTGAGTGATATTCCTTTGTACATAAGGACCACAACTTCTTTATCCATTTTTCTCTTTCCTGGGATATTTAAGGTGTCATGAAGTGGAGGTTCTTGTCAACAGAGCAGCCCTAAACTTTGGGGTGCCTGTGTCTTGCTGATTTTTAGTTTTCCCAATTTATACGCCCATGAGTGGACGTGCCCTATGCTCCCTAAGCTGTGTTTTTTCGATGTTTCAGGACACACCGTACACTTCTCCAGAGTGGCTGTTGGCAATTTACATCCCGCCCATCAGCGTAGCAAGGCTGCCATTTCTCCATGGCCTGTCCTGCATTTCTGGTTTTGACACTTTTTGCAGCATGGCCCTTTTGACCGATGGGAAGCGAGACTACTTTGTAGCGCTGATTTGCCTTTCCAGGTTGCTTGGTTGGCCAAAAAGGGCGTATGCGTTTTTTCCTGAATATATTCAGGAAAAAACGCATACGCCCTTTTTGGCCAAGGGCATCATTGTCGACGTTTTGCGACTTTTCATGTGCTTTAAAGACGATTCGAATCTACCTCCTGAAACCTGTTTCCTGCAATTCTGCCTTGCTTTCAAATCCTCTTCGTTGCCTTCCCTCAATATATTTGTGGACGAGAGTTATCATTTATAAGTCTGCGGGTTTGTGAATGGCAGTGTCCCTGGGCTCCATTTTTCAACTCGCTTTTTTGGGAGCTGGCCGTAAGAGTGCGGGATTGCCTCAGGCCCTATTCTGCTTCTGGGCGGCAGGCTGAGCCTGTGGTTAATTCTTCTTCCTGATGGGAAAATAGAGTGACCTGTGCCTGTCCCAACACCTAGATCTAGTCTCTCATTGGTTGCCCCTCTTCCCGTTCATCCTCAGGACAAATTGCAACCTGTAGGGAACAGGAGGTTAAAGGTGCTGATTCTCCAAGTAGGGAGATTGCTAGTAAAGTACCTGGAATGGCGAACCCGAGCACAAGGAGATGAGAAATGAGGTGCCTTTTAGAAACCTTTCAAAATCACACGGTGTACCATCTTCTGGGTTTCTCATGTATGTTTTCGATGTAGGAAGATGCCCTTGAACCTGGAGATTTGGGACCCATGGGATGCGTACCACGCAGTATTACTTTAAAGGTTGTGCGTTTGCTCACCCAACCTCACCCAACCTCTCAGCCCCAAGAGTGTCCACCGTTATGTCTCATCCAGCTGTGTGTCTAGATATGGTCAATCCAGGTTGCATCACAGCCCCTGACCGAATTTTGGAAGAATTTCTCTCTCTTTCACTGTCTTTGTTTTACGGGTTTTTAAAAGTAATTTATTTTTATAATGGGGTTTAGCTGCTTTTCACGGCTGTGTTTATGCGGCTTTACACCCATTTGACTCACTTCCAGACAGATATCAATACATAGGTTTTAAGATTCTTACTAGTCACATATATTCTTGTGCGGTGAATAGGGGGTGTTGAGTCCAGTTCACTGAGCAAGGAGTCGGTGTTTTCTATTACATATTGGGTGTATGGAACTGTATCTGAGCGAATTTGAAACCCTTGTTTTATGCATCACCCCACCTCACCTTTCCCGTTAAGCAGCCATAGTATGTTTTCTAAACGTGTGATTCTGTCCTGTTTTGTAACTCAGTTCAAGTGTAGCGGTTTTTACATTCCCTCTATAAGTGATAGCTTATGATAAGTGTCTTTTTCTGTGTGACTTATTTCACTTAGAATCATCGTACCTAAGTCCACTCATCTTGCTTCTTCTAGCCTTATGATATTGATTTCATGTCTGCGTGATATTCCATTGTACATAAGGACCACAACTTCTTTATCCATTTTTCTCTTTCCTGGGATATTAAAGGTGTCATAAAGTGGAGGTTCTTGTCAACAGAGCAGCCCTAAACTTTGGGGTGCCTGTGTCTTGCTGATTTTTAGTTTTCCCAATTTATACGCCCATGAGTGGATGTGCCCTATGCTCCCTAAGGTGTGTGTTTTAGATGTTTCAGGACACACCGTACACTTCTCCAGAGTGGCTGTTGGCAATTTACATCCCGCCCATCAGCGTAGCAAGGCTGCCATTTCTCCATGGCCTGTCCTGCATTTCTGGTTTTGACACTTTTTGCAGCATGGCCCTTTTGACCGATGGGAAGCGAGACTACTTTGTAGCGCTGATTTGCCTTTCCAGGTTGCTTGGTTGGCCAAAAAGGGCGTATGCGTTTTTTCCTGAATATATTCAGGAAAAAACGCATACGCACTTTTTGGCCAAGGGCATCATTGTCGACGTTTTGCGACTTTTCATGTGCTTTAAAGGCGATTCGAATCTATCTCCTGAAACCTGTTTCCTGCAATTCTGCCTTTCTTTCAAATCCTCTTCATTGCCTTCCCTCAATATATTTGTGGACGAGAGTTATCATTTATAACTCTGCGGTTTTGTGAATGGCAGTGTCCCTGGGCTCCATTTTTCAACTCGCTTTTTTGGGAGCTGGCCGCAAGAGCGCGGGATTGCCTCAGGCCCTATTCTGCTTCTGGGCGGCAGGCTGAGCCTGTGGTTAATTCTTCTTCCTGATGGGAAAATAGAGTGACCTGTGCCTGTCCCAACACCTAGATCTAGTCTCTCATTGGTTGCCCCTCTTCCCGTTCATCCTCAGGACAAATTGCAACCTGTAGGGAACAAAAGGTTAAAGGTGCTGATTCTCCAACTAGGGAGATTGCTAGTAAAGTACCTGGAATGGCGAACCCGAGCACAAGGAGATGAGAAATGAGGTGCGTTTTAGAAACCTTTCAAAATCACACGGTGTACCACCTTCTGGGTTTCTCATGCATGTTTTCGATGTAGGAATATGCCCTTGAACCTGGAGATTTGGGAACCATGGGATGGGTACCAGGCAGTATTACTTTAAAGGGTCTGTGTTTGCTCACCCAACCTCACCCAACCTCTCAGCCCCAAGTGTGTCCACCCTTATGACTCATCCAGCTGTGGGTCTAGATATGATCAATCCAGGTTGCATCACAGCCCCTCAACGAATTTTGTAAGAATTTCTCGCTCTTTCACTGTCTTTGTTTTACGGGTTTTTAAAAGTAATTTATTTTTATAATGGGGTTTACCTGCTTTTCACGGCTGTGTTTATGCGGCTTTACACCCACTTGACTCACTTCCAGACAGATATCAATACATAGGTTTTACGATTCTTACTAGTCACATATATTCTTGTGCGGTGAATAGGGGGTGTTGAGTCCAGTTCACTGAGCAAGGAGTCGGTCTTTTCTATTACATATTGGGTGTATGGAACGGTATCTGAGCCAATTTGAAACCCTTGTTTTATGCATCACCCCACCTCACCTTTCCCGTTAAGCAGCCATAGTGTGTTTTGTAAACGTGTGACTCTGTTCTGTTTTGTAATTCAGTTCAAGTGTAGCGGTTTTTACATTCCCTCTATAAGTGATAGCTTATGATAAGTGTCTTTTTCTGTGTGACTTATTTCACTTAGAATCATCGTACCTAAGTCCACTCATCTTGCTTCTTCTAACCTTATGACATTGATTTCATGTCTGAGTGATATTCCTTTGTACATAAGGACCACAACTTCTTTATCCATTTTTCTCTTTCCTGGGATATTTAAGGTGTCATGAAGTGGAGGTTCTTGTCAACAGAGCAGCCCTAAACTTTGGGGTGCCTGTGTCTTGCTGATTTTTAGTTTTCCCAATTTATACGCCCATGAGTGGACGTGCCCTATGCTCCCTAAGCTGTGTTTTTTCGATGTTTCAGGACACACCGTACACTTCTCCAGAGTGGCTGTTGGCAATTTACATCCCGCCCATCAGCGTAGCAAGGCTGCCATTTCTCCATGGCCTGTCCTGCATTTCTGGTTTTGACACTTTTTGCAGCATGGCCCTTTTGACCGATGGGAAGCGAGACTACTTTGTAGCGCTGATTTGCCTTTCCAGGTTGCTTGGTTGGCCAAAAAGGGCGTATGCGTTTTTTCCTGAATATATTCAGGAAAAAACGCATACGCCCTTTTTGGCCAAGGGCATCATTGTCGACGTTTTGCGACTTTTCATGTGCTTTAAAGGCGATTCGAATCTACCTCCTGAAACCTGTTTCCTGCAATTCTGCCTTGCTTTCAAATCCTCTTCGTTGCCTTCCCTCAATATATTTGTGGACGAGAGTTATCATTTATAAGTCTGCGGGTTTGTGAATGGCAGTGTCCCTGGGCTCCATTTTTCCACTCGCTTTTTTGGGAGCTGGCCGTAAGAGTGCGGGATTGCCTCAGGCCCTATTCTGCTTCTGGGCGGCAGGCTGAGCCTGTGGTTAATTCTTCTTCCTGATGGGAAAATAGAGTGACCTGTGCCTGTCCCAACACCTAGATCTAGTCTCTCATTGGTTGCCCCTCTTCCCGTTCATCCTCAGGACAAATTGCAACCTGTAGGGAACAGGAGGTTAAAGGTGCTGATTCTCCAAGTAGGGAGATTGCTAGTAAAGTACCTGGAATGGCGAACCCGAGCACAAGGAGATGAGAAATGAGGTGCCTTTTAGAAACCTTTCAAAATCACACGGTGTACCATCTTCTGGGTTTCTCATGTATGTTTTCGATGTAGGAAGATGCCCTTGAACCTGGAGATTTGGGACCCATGGGATGGGTACCAGGCAGTATTACTTTAAAGGGTCTGTGTTTGCTCACCCAACCTCACCCAACCTCTCAGCCCCAAGAGTGTCCACCGTTATGTCTCATCCAGCTGTGTGTCTAGATATGGTCAATCCAGGTTGCATCACAGCCCCTGACCGAATTTTGGAAGAATTTCTCTCTCTTTCACTGTCTTTGTTTTACGGGTTTTTAAAAGTAATTTATTTTTATAATGGGGTTTAGCTGCTTTTCACGGCTGTGTTTATGCGGCTTTACACCCATTTGACTCACTTCCAGACAGATATCAATACATAGGTTTTAAGATTCTTACTAGTCAGATATATTCTTGTGCGGTGAATAGGGGGTGTTGAGTCCAGTTCACTGAGCAAGGAGTCGGTCTTTCTATTACATATTGGGTGTATGGAACGGTATCTGAGCGAATTTGAAACCCTTGTTTTATGCATCACCCCACCTCACCTTTCCTGTTAAGCAGCCATAGTGTGTTTTCTAAAGGTGTGACTCTGTTCTGTTTTGTAATTCAGTTCAAGTGTAGCGGTTTTTACATTCCCTCTATAAGTGATAGCTTATGATAAGTGTCTTTTTCTGTGTGACTTATTTCACTTAGAATCGTCGTACCTAAATCCACTCATCTTGCTTCTTCTAGACTTATGACATTGATTTCATGTCTGAGTGATATTCCATTGTACATAAGGACCACAACTTCTTTATCCATTTTTCTCTTTCCTGGGATATTTAAGGTGTCATGAAGTGGAGGTTCTTGTCAACAGAGCAGCCCTAAACTTTGGGGTGCCTGTGTCTTGCTGATTTTTAGTTTTCCCAATTTATACGCCCATGAGTGGACGTGCCCTATGCTCCGTAAGCTGTGTGTTTTAGATGTTTCAGGACACACCGTACACTTCTCCAGAGTGGCTGTTGGCAATTAACATCCCGCCCATCAGCGTAGCAAGGCTGCCATTTCTCTATGGCCTGTCCTGCATTTCTGGTTTTGACACTTTTTGCAGCATGGCCCTTTTGACCGATGGGAAGCGAGACTACTTTGTAGCGCTGATTTGCCTTTCCAGGTTGCTTGGTTGGCCAAAAAGGGCGTATGCGTTTTTTCCTGAATATATTCAGGAAAAAACGCATACGCCCTTTTTGGCCAAGGGCATCATTGTCGACATTTTGCGACTTTTCATGTGCTTTAAAGGCGATTCGAATCTACCTCCTGAAACCTGTTTCCTGCAATTCTGCCTTGCTTTCAAATCCTCTTCGTTGCCTTCCCTCAATATATTTGTGGACGAGAGTTATCATTTATAAGTCTGCGGGTTTGTGAATGGCAGTGTCCCTGGGCTCCATTTTTCAACTCGCTTTTTTGGGAGCTGGCCTTAAGAGCGCGGGATTGCCTCAGGCCCTATTCTGCTTCTGGGCGGCAGGCTGAGCCTGTGGTTAATTCTTCTTCCTGATGGGAAAATAGAGTGACCTGTGCCTGTCCCAACACCTAGATCTAGTCTCTCATTGGTTGCCCCTCTTCCCGTTCATCCTCAGGACAAATTGCAACCTGTAGGGAACAAAAGGTTAAAGGTGCTGATTCTCCAACTAGGGAGATTGCTAGTAAAGTACCTGGAATGGCGAACCCGAGCACAAGGAGATGAGAAATGAGGTGCGTTTTAGAAACCTTTCAAAATCACACGGTGTACCACCTTCTGGGTTTCTCATGCATGTTTTCGATGTAGGAATATGCCCTTGAACCTGGAGATTTGGGAACCATGGGATGGGTACCAGGCAGTATTACTTTAAAGGGTCTGTGTTTGCTCACCCAACCTCACCCAACCTCTCAGCCCCAAGTGTGTCCACCCTTATGTCTCATCCAGCTGTGGGTCTAGATATGATCAATCCAGGTTGCATCACAGCCCCTGAACGTATTTTGTAAGAATTTCTCTCTCTTTCACTGTCTTTGTTTTACGGGTTTTTAAAAGTAATTTATTTTTATAATGGGGTTTACCTGCTTTTCACGGCTGTGTTTATGCGGCTTTACACCCACTTGACTCACTTCCAGACAGATATCAATACATAGGTTTTACGATTCTTACTAGTCACATATATTCTTGTGCGGTGAATAGGGGGTGTTGAGTCCAGTTCACTGAGCAAGGAGTCGGTCTTTTCTATTACATATTGGGTGTATGGAACGGTATCTGAGCCAATTTGAAACCCTTGTTTTATGCATCACCCCACCTCACCTTTCCCGTTAAGCAGCCATAGTGTGTTTTGTAAACGTGTGACTCTGTTCTGTTTTGTAATTCAGTTCAAGTGTAGCGGTTTTTACATTCCCTCTATAAGTGATAGCTTATGATAAGTGTCTTTTTCTGTGTGACTTATTTCACTTAGAATCATCGTACCTAAGTCCACTCATCTTGCTTCTTCTAACCTTATGACATTGATTTCATGTCTGAGTGATATTCCTTTGTACATAAGGACCACAACTTCTTTATCCATTTTTCTCTTTCCTGGGATATTTAAGGTGTCATGAAGTGGAGGTTCTTGTCAACAGAGCAGCCCTAAACTTTGGGGTGCCTGTGTCTTGCTGATTTTTAGTTTTCCCAATTTATACGCCCATGAGTGGACGTGCCCTATGCTCCCTAAGCTGTGTTTTTTCGATGTTTCAGGACACACCGTACACTTCTCCAGAGTGGCTGTTGGCAATTTACATCCCGCCCATCAGCGTAGCAAGGCTGCCATTTCTCCATGGCCTGTCCTGCATTTCTGGTTTTGACACTTTTTGCAGCATGGCCCTTTTGACCGATGGGAAGCGAGACTACTTTGTAGCGCTGATTTGCCTTTCCAGGTTGCTTGGTTGGCCAAAAAGGGCGTATGCGTTTTTTCCTGAATATATTCAGGAAAAATCGCATACGCCCTTTTTGGCCAAGGGCATCATTGTCGACGTTTTGCGACTTTTCATGTGCTTTAAAGGCGATTCGAATCTACCTCCTGAAACCTGTTTCCTGCAATTCTGCCTTGCTTTCAAATCCTCTTCGTTGCCTTCCCTCAATATATTTGTGGACGAGAGTTATCATTTATAAGTCTGCGGGTTTGTGAATGGCAGTGTCCCTGGGCTCCATTTTTCAACTCGCTTTTTTGGGAGCTGGCCGTAAGAGTGCGGGATTGCCTCAGGCCCTATTCTGCTTCTGGGCGGCAGGCTGAGCCTGTGGTTAATTCTTCTTCCTGATGGGAAAATAGAGTGACCTGTGCCTGTCCCAACACCTAGATCTAGTCTCTCATTGGTTGCCCCTCTTCCCGTTCATCCTCAGGACAAATTGCAACCTGTAGGGAACAGGAGGTTAAAGGTGCTGATTCTCCAAGTAGGGAGATTGCTAGTAAAGTACCTGGAATGGCGAACCCGAGCACAAGGAGATGAGAAATGAGGTGCCTTTTAGAAACCTTTCAAAATCACACGGTGTACCATCTTCTGGGTTTCTCATGTATGTTTTCGATGTAGGAAGATGCCCTTGAACCTGGAGATTTGGGACCCATGGGATGCGTACCACGCAGTATTACTTTAAAGGTTGTGCGTTTGCTCACCCAACCTCACCCAACCTCTCAGCCCCAAGAGTGTCCACCGTTATGTCTCATCCAGCTGTGTGTCTAGATATGGTCAATCCAGGTTGCATCACAGCCCCTGACCGAATTTTGGAAGAATTTCTCTCTCTTTCACTGTCTTTGTTTTACGGGTTTTTAAAAGTAATTTATTTTTATAATGGGGTTTAGCTGCTTTTCACGGCTGTGTTTATGCGGCTTTACACCCATTTGACTCACTTCCAGACAGATATCAATACATAGGTTTTAAGATTCTTACTAGTCACATATATTCTTGTGCGGTGAATAGGGGGTGTTGAGTCCAGTTCACTGAGCAAGGAGTCGGTCTTTCTATTACATATTGGGTGTATGGAACGGTATCTGAGCGAATTTGAAACCCTTGTTTTATGCATCACCCCACCTCACCTTTCCTGTTAAGCAGCCATAGTGTGTTTTCTAAAGGTGTGACTCTGTTCTGTTTTGTAATTCAGTTCAAGTGTAGCGGTTTTTACATTCCCTCTATAAGTGATAGCTTATGATAAGTGTCTTTTTCTGTGTGACTTATTTCACTTAGAATCGTCGTACCTAAATCCACTCATCTTGCTTCTTCTAGACTTATGACATTGATTTCATGTCTGAGTGATATTCCATTGTACATAAGGACCACAAGTTCTTTATCCATTTTTCTCTTTCCTGGGATATTTAAGGTGTCATGAAGTGGAGGTTCTTGTCAACAGAGCAGCCCTAAACTTTGGGGTGCCTGTGTCTTGCTGATTTTTAGTTTTCCCAATTTATACGCCCATGAGTGGACGTGCCCTATGCTCCGTAAGCTGTGTGTTTTAGATGTTTCAGGACACACCGTACACTTCTCCAGAGTGGCTGTTGGCAATTAACATCCCTCCCATCAGTGTAGCAAGGCTGCCATTTCTCTATGGCCTGTCCTGCATTTCTGGTTTTGACACTTTTTGCCGCATGGCCCTTTTGACCGATGGGAAGCGAGACTACTTTGTAGCGCTGATTTGCCTTTCCAGGTTGCTTGGTTGGCCAAAAAGGGCGTATGCGTTTTTTCCTGAATATATTCAGGAAAAAACGCATACGCCCTTTTTGGCCAAGGGCATCATTGTCGACGATTTGCGACTTTTCATGTGCTTTAAAGGCGATTCGAATCTACCTCCTGAAACCTGTTTCCTGCAATTCTGCCTTGCTTTCAAATCCTCTTCGTTGCCTTCCCTCAATATATTTGTGGACGAGAGTTATCATTTATAACTCTGCGGGTTTGTGAATGGCAGTGTCCCTGGGCTCCATTTTTCAACTCGCTTTTTTGGGAGCTGGCCGTAAGAGCGCGGGTTTGCCTCAGGCCCTATTCTGCTTCTGGGCGGCAGGCTGAGCCTGTGGTTAATTCTTCTTCCTGATGGGAAAATAGAGTGACCTGTGCCTGTCCCAACACCTAGATCTAGTCTCTCATTGGTTGCCCCTCTTCCCGTTCATCCTCAGGACAAATTGCAACCTGTAGGGAACAGGAGGTTAAAGGTGCTGATTCTCCAAGTAGGGAGATTGCTAGTAAAGTACCTGGAATGGCGAACCCGAGCACAAGGAGATGAGAAATGAGGTGCCTTTTAGAAACCTTTCAAAATCACACGGTGTACCATCTTCTGGGTTTCTCATGTATGTTTTCGATGTAGGAAGATGCCCTTGAACCTGGAGATTTGGGACCCATGGGATGCGTACCACGCAGTATTACTTTAAAGGTTGTGCGTTTGCTCACCCAACCTCACCCAACCTCTCAGCCCCAAGAGTGTCCACCGTTATGTCTCATCCAGCTGTGTGTCTAGATATGGTCAATCCAGGTTGCATCACAGCCCCTGACCGAATTTTGGAAGAATTTCTCTCTCTTTCACTGTCTTTGTTTTACGGGTTTTTAAAAGTAATTTATTTTTATAATGGGGTTTAGATGCTTTTCACGGCTGTGTTTATGCGGCTTTACACCCATTTGACTCACTTCCAGACAGATATCAATACATAGGTTTTAAGATTCTTACTAGTCACATATATTCTTGTGCGGTGAATAGGGGGTGTTGAGTCCAGTTCACTGAGCAAGGAGTCGGTCTTTTCTATTACATATTGGGTGTATGGAACGGTATCTGAGCGAATTTGAAACCCTTGTTTTATGCATCACCCCACCTCACCTTTCCCGTTAAGCAGCCATAGTGTGTTTTGTAAACGTGTGACTCTGTTCTGTTTTGTAATTCAGTTCAAGTGTAGCGGTTTTTACATTCCCTCTATAAGTGATAGCTTATGATAAGTGTCTTTTTCTGTGTGACTTATTTCACTTAGAATCATCGTACCTAAGTCCACTCATCTTGCTTCTTCTAGCCTTATGATATTGATTTCATGTCTGCGTGATATTCCATTGTACATAAGGACCACAACTTCTTTATCCATTTTTCTCTTTCCTGGGATATTAAAGGTGTCATGAAGTGGAGGTTCTTGTCAACAGAGCAGCCCTAAACTTTGGGGTGCCTGTGTCTTGCTGATTTTTAGTTTTCCCAATTTATACGCCCATGAGTGGATGTGCCCTATGCTCCCTAAGGTGTGTGTTTTAGATGTTTCAGGACACACCGTACACTTCTCCAGAGTGGCTGTTGGCAATTTACATCCCGCCCATCAGCGTAGCAAGGCTGCCATTTCTCCATGGCCTGTCCTGCATTTCTGGTTTTGACACTTTTTGCAGCATGGCCCTTTTGACCGATGGAAAGCGAGACTACTTTGTAGCGCTGATTTGCCTTTCCAGGTTGCTTGGTTGGCCAAAAAGGGCGTATGCGTTTTTTCCTGAATATATTCAGGAAAAAACGCATACGCCCTTTTTGGCCAAGGGCATCATTGTCGACGTTTTGCGACTTTTCATGTGCTTTAAAGGCGATTCGAATCTATCTCCTGAAACCTGTTTCCTGCAATTCTGCCTTTCTTTCAAATCCTCTTCATTGCCTTCCCTCAATATATTTGTGGACGAGAGTTATCATTTATAACTCTGCGGTTTTGTGAATGGCAGTGTCCCTGGGCTCCATTTTTCAACTCGCTTTTTTGGGAGCTGGCCGCAAGAGCGCGGGATTGCCTCAGGCCCTATTCTGCTTCTGGGCGGCAGGCTGAGCCTGTGGTTAATTCTTCTTCCTGATGGGAAAATAGAGTGACCTGTGCCTGTCCCAACACCTAGATCTAGTCTCTCATTGGTTGCCCCTCTTCCCGTTCATCCTCAGGACAAATTGCAACCTGTAGGGAACAAAAGGTTAAAGGTGCTGATTCTCCAACTAGGGAGATTGCTAGTAAAGTACCTGGAATGGCGAACCCGAGCACAAGGAGATGAGAAATGAGGTGCGTTTTAGAAACCTTTCAAAATCACACGGTGTACCACCTTCTGGGTTTCTCATGCATGTTTTCGATGTAGGAATATGCCCTTGAACCTGGAGATTTGGGAACCATGGGATGGGTACCAGGCAGTATTACTTTAAAGGGTCTGTGTTTGCTCACCCAACCTCACCCAACCTCTCAGCCCCAAGTGTGTCCACCCTTATGTCTCATCCAGCTGTGGGTCTAGATATGATCAATCCAGGTTGCATCACAGCCCCTGAACGAATTTTGTAAGAATTTCTCTCTCTTTCACTGTCTTTGTTTTACGGGTTTTTAAAAGTAATTTATTTTTATAATGGGGTTTACCTGCTTTTCACGGCTGTGTTTATGCGGCTTTACACCCACTTGACTCACTTCCAGACAGATATCAATACATAGGTTTTACGATTCTTACTAGTCACATATATTCTTGTGCGGTGAATAGGGGGTGTTGAGTCCAGTTCACTGAGCAAGGAGTCGGTCTTTTCTATTACATATTGGGTGTATGGAACGGTATCTGAGCCAATTTGAAACCCTTGTTTTATGCATCACCCCACCTCACCTTTCCCGTTAAGCAGCCATAGTGTGTTTTGTAAACGTGTGACTCTGTTCTGTTTTGTAATTCAGTTCAAGTGTAGCGGTTTTTACATTCCCTCTATAAGTGATAGCTTATGATAAGTGTCTTTTTCTGTGTGACTTATTTCACTTAGAATCATCGTACCTAAGTCCACTCATCTTGCTTCTTCTAACCTTATGACATTGATTTCATGTCTGAGTGATATTCCTTTGTACATAAGGACCACAACTTCTTTATCCATTTTTCTCTTTCCTGGGATATTTAAGGTGTCATGAAGTGGAGGTTCTTGTCAACAGAGCAGCCCTAAACTTTGGGGTGCCTGTGTCTTGCTGATTTTTAGTTTTCCCAATTTATACGCCCATGAGTGGACGTGCCCTATGCTCCCTAAGCTGTGTTTTTTCGATGTTTCAGGACACACCGTACACTTCTCCAGAGTGGCTGTTGGCAATTTACATCCCGCCCATCAGCGTAGCAAGGCTGCCATTTCTCCATGGCCTGTCCTGCATTTCTGGTTTTGACACTTTTTGCAGCATGGCCCTTTTGACCGATGGGAAGCGAGACTACTTTGTAGCGCTGATTTGCCTTTCCAGGTTGCTTGGTTGGCCAAAAAGGGCGTATGCGTTTTTTCCTGAATATATTCAGGAAAAAACGCATACGCCCTTTTTGGCCAAGGGCATCATTGTCGACGTTTTGCGACTTTTCATGTGCTTTAAAGGCGATTCGAATCTACCTCCTGAAACCTGTTTCCTGCAATTCTGCCTTGCTTTCAAATCCTCTTCGTTGCCTTCCCTCAATATATTTGTGGACGAGAGTTATCATTTATAAGTCTGCGGGTTTGTGAATGGCAGTGTCCCTGGGCTCCATTTTTCAACTCGCTTTTTTGGGAGCTGGCCGTAAGAGTGCGGGATTGCCTCAGGCCCTATTCTGCTTCTGGGCGGCAGGCTGAGCCTGTGGTTAATTCTTCTTCCTGATGGGAAAATAGAGTGACCTGTGCCTGTCCCAACACCTAGATCTAGTCTCTCATTGGTTGCCCCTCTTCCCGTTCATCCTCAGGACAAATTGCAACCTGTAGGGAACAGGAGGTTAAAGGTGCTGATTCTCCAAGTAGGGAGATTGCTAGTAAAGTACCTGGAATGGCGAACCCGAGCACAAGGAGATGAGAAATGAGGTGCCTTTTAGAAACCTTTCAAAATCACACGGTGTACCATCTTCTGGGTTTCTCATGTATGTTTTCGATGTAGGAAGATGCCCTTGAACCTGGAGATTTGGGACCCATGGGATGGGTACCAGGCAGTATTACTTTAAAGGGTCTGTGTTTGCTCACCCAACCTCACCCAACCTCTCAGCCCCAAGAGTGTCCACCGTTATGTCTCATCCAGCTGTGTGTCTAGATATGGTCAATCCAGGTTGCATCACAGCCCCTGACCGAATTTTGGAAGAATTTCTCTCTCTTTCACTGTCTTTGTTTTACGGGTTTTTAAAAGTAATTTATTTTTATAATGGGGTTTAGCTGCTTTTCACGGCTGTGTTTATGCGGCTTTACACCCATTTGACTCACTTCCAGACAGATATCAATACATAGGTTTTAAGATTCTTACTAGTCACATATATTCTTGTGCGGTGAATAGGGGGTGTTGAGTCCAGTTCACTGAGCAAGGAGTCGGTCTTTCTATTACATATTGGGTGTATGGAACGGTATCTGAGCGAATTTGAAACCCTTGTTTTATGCATCACCCCACCTCACCTTTCCTGTTAAGCAGCCATAGTGTGTTTTCTAAAGGTGTGACTCTGTTCTGTTTTGTAATTCAGTTCAAGTGTAGCGGTTTTTACATTCCCTCTATAAGTGATAGCTTATGATAAGTGTCTTTTTCTGTGTGACTTATTTCACTTAGAATCGTCGTACCTAAATCCACTCATCTTGCTTCTTCTAGACTTATGACATTGATTTCATGTCTGAGTGATATTCCATTGTACATAAGGACCACAAGTTCTTTATCCATTTTTCTCTTTCCTGGGATATTTAAGGTGTCATGAAGTGGAGGTTCTTGTCAACAGAGCAGCCCTAAACTTTGGGGTGCCTGTGTCTTGCTGATTTTTAGTTTTCCCAATTTATACGCCCATGAGTGGACGTGCCCTATGCTCCGTAAGCTGTGTGTTTTAGATGTTTCAGGACACACCGTACACTTCTCCAGAGTGGCTGTTGGCAATTAACATCCCTCCCATCAGCGTAGCAAGGCTGCCATTTCTCTATGGCCTGTCCTGCATTTCTGGTTTTGACACTTTTTGCCGCATGGCCCTTTTGACCGATGGGAAGCGAGACTACTTTGTAGCGCTGATTTGCCTTTCCAGGTTGCTTGGTTGGCCAAAAAGGGCGTATGCGTTTTTTCCTGAATATATTCAGGAAAAAACGCATACGCCCTTTTTGGCCAAGGGCATCATTGTCGACGATTTGCGACTTTTCATGTGCTTTAAAGGCGATTCGAATCTACCTCCTGAAACCTGTTTCCTGCAATTCTGCCTTGCTTTCAAATCCTCTTCGTTGCCTTCCCTCAATATATTTGTGGACGAGAGTTATCATTTATAACTCTGCGGGTTTGTGAATGGCAGTGTCCCTGGGCTCCATTTTTCAACTCGCTTTTTTGGGAGCTGGCCGTAAGAGCGCGGGTTTGCCTCAGGCCCTATTCTGCTTCTGGGCGGCAGGCTGAGCCTGTGGTTAATTCTTCTTCCTGATGGGAAAATAGAGTGACCTGTGCCTGTCCCAACACCTAGATCTAGTCTCTCATTGGTTGCCCCTCTTCCCGTTCATCCTCAGGACAAATTGCAACCTGTAGGGAACAGGAGGTTAAAGGTGCTGATTCTCCAAGTAGGGAGATTGCTAGTAAAGTACCTGGAATGGCGAACCCGAGCACAAGGAGATGAGAAATGAGGTGCCTTTTAGAAACCTTTCAAAATCACACGGTGTACCATCTTCTGGGTTTCTCATGTATGTTTTCGATGTAGGAAGATGCCCTTGAACCTGGAGATTTGGGACCCATGGGATGCGTACCACGCAGTATTACTTTAAAGGTTGTGCGTTTGCTCACCCAACCTCACCCAACCTCTCAGCCCCAAGAGTGTCCACCGTTATGTCTCATCCAGCTGTGTGTCTAGATATGGTCAATCCAGGTTGCATCACAGCCCCTGACCGAATTTTGGAAGAATTTCTCTCTCTTTCACTGTCTTTGTTTTACGGGTTTTTAAAAGTAATTTATTTTTATAATGGGGTTTAGCTGCTTTTCACGGCTGTGTTTATGCGGCTTTACACCCATTTGACTCACTTCCAGACAGATATCAATACATAGGTTTTAAGATTCTTACTAGTCACATATATTCTTGTGCGGTGAATAGGGGGTGTTGAGTCCAGTTCACTGAGCAAGGAGTCGGTCTTTTCTATTACATATTGGGTGTATGGAACGGTATCTGAGCGAATTTGAAACCCTTGTTTTATGCATCACCCCACCTCACCTTTCCCGTTAAGCAGCCATAGTGTGTTTTGTAAACGTGTGACTCTGTTCTGTTTTGTAATTCAGTTCAAGTGTAGCGGTTTTTACATTCCCTCTATAAGTGATAGCTTATGATAAGTGTCTTTTTCTGTGTGACTTATTTCACTTAGAATCATCGTACCTAAGTCCACTCATCTTGCTTCTTCTAGCCTTATGATATTGATTTCATGTCTGCGTGATATTCCATTGTACATAAGGACCACAACTTCTTTATCCATTTTTCTCTTTCCTGGGATATTAAAGGTGTCATGAAGTGGAGGTTCTTGTCAACAGAGCAGCCCTAAACTTTGGGGTGCCTGTGTCTTGCTGATTTTTAGTTTTCCCAATTTATACGCCCATGAGTGGATGTGCCCTATGCTCCCTAAGGTGTGTGTTTTAGATGTTTCAGGACACACCGTACACTTCTCCAGAGTGGCTGTTGGCAATTTACATCCCGCCCATCAGCGTAGCAAGGCTGCCATTTCTCCATGGCCTGTCCTGCATTTCTGGTTTTGACACTTTTTGCAGCATGGCCCTTTTGACCGATGGAAAGCGAGACTACTTTGTAGCGCTGATTTGCCTTTCCAGGTTGCTTGGTTGGCCAAAAAGGGCGTATGCGTTTTTTCCTGAATATATTCAGGAAAAAACGCATACGCCCTTTTTGGCCAAGGGCATCATTGTCGACGTTTTGCGACTTTTCATGTGCTTTAAAGGCGATTCGAATCTATCTCCTGAAACCTGTTTCCTGCAATTCTGCCTTTCTTTCAAATCCTCTTCATTGCCTTCCCTCAATATATTTGTGGACGAGAGTTATCATTTATAACTCTGCGGTTTTGTGAATGGCAGTGTCCCTGGGCTCCATTTTTCAACTCGCTTTTTTGGGAGCTGGCCGCAAGAGCGCGGGATTGCCTCAGGCCCTATTCTGCTTCTGGGCGGCAGGCTGAGCCTGTGGTTAATTCTTCTTCCTGATGGGAAAATAGAGTGACCTGTGCCTGTCCCAACACCTAGATCTAGTCTCTCATTGGTTGCCCCTCTTCCCGTTCATCCTCAGGACAAATTGCAACCTGTAGGGAACAAAAGGTTAAAGGTGCTGATTCTCCAACTAGGGAGATTGCTAGTAAAGTACCTGGAATGGCGAACCCGAGCACAAGGAGATGAGAAATGAGGTGCGTTTTAGAAACCTTTCAAAATCACACGGTGTACCACCTTCTGGGTTTCTCATGCATGTTTTCGATGTAGGAATATGCCCTTGAACCTGGAGATTTGGGAACCATGGGATGGGTACCAGGCAGTATTACTTTAAAGGGTCTGTGTTTGCTCACCCAACCTCACCCAACCTCTCAGCCCCAAGTGTGTCCACCCTTATGTCTCATCCAGCTGTGGGTCTAGATATGATCAATCCAGGTTGCATCACAGCCCCTGAACGAATTTTGTAAGAATTTCTCTCTCTTTCACTGTCTTTGTTTTACGGGTTTTTAAAAGTAATTTATTTTTATAATGGGGTTTACCTGCTTTTCACGGCTGTGTTTATGCGGCTTTACACCCACTTGACTCACTTCCAGACAGATATCAATACATAGGTTTTACGATTCTTACTAGTCACATATATTCTTGTGCGGTGAATAGGGGGTGTTGAGTCCAGTTCACTGAGCAAGGAGTCGGTCTTTTCTATTACATATTGGGTGTATGGAACGGTATCTGAGCCAATTTGAAACCCTTGTTTTATGCATCACCCCACCTCACCTTTCCCGTTAAGCAGCCATAGTGTGTTTTGTAAACGTGTGACTCTGTTCTGTTTTGTAATTCAGTTCAAGTGTAGCGGTTTTTACATTCCCTCTATAAGTGATAGCTTATGATAAGTGTCTTTTTCTGTGTGACTTATTTCACTTAGAATCATCGTACCTAAGTCCACTCATCTTGCTTCTTCTAACCTTATGACATTGATTTCATGTCTGAGTGATATTCCTTTGTACATAAGGACCACAACTTCTTTATCCATTTTTCTCTTTCCTGGGATATTTAAGGTGTCATGAAGTGGAGGTTCTTGTCAACAGAGCAGCCCTAAACTTTGGGGTGCCTGTGTCTTGCTGATTTTTAGTTTTCCCAATTTATACGCCCATGAGTGGACGTGCCCTATGCTCCCTAAGCTGTGTTTTTTCGATGTTTCAGGACACACCGTACACTTCTCCAGAGTGGCTGTTGGCAATTTACATCCCGCCCATCAGCGTAGCAAGGCTGCCATTTCTCCATGGCCTGTCCTGCATTTCTGGTTTTGACACTTTTTGCAGCATGGCCCTTTTGACCGATGGGAAGCGAGACTACTTTGTAGCGCTGATTTGCCTTTCCAGGTTGCTTGGTTGGCCAAAAAGGGCGTATGCGTTTTTTCCTGAATATATTCAGGAAAAAACGCATACGCCCTTTTTGGCCAAGGGCATCATTGTCGACGTTTTGCGACTTTTCATGTGCTTTAAAGGCGATTCGAATCTACCTCCTGAAACCTGTTTCCTGCAATTCTGCCTTGCTTTCAAATCCTCTTCGTTGCCTTCCCTCAATATATTTGTGGACGAGAGTTATCATTTATAAGTCTGCGGGTTTGTGAATGGCAGTGTCCCTGGGCTCCATTTTTCAACTCGCTTTTTTGGGAGCTGGCCGTAAGAGTGCGGGATTGCCTCAGGCCCTATTCTGCTTCTGGGCGGCAGGCTGAGCCTGTGGTTAATTCTTCTTCCTGATGGGAAAATAGAGTGACCTGTGCCTGTCCCAACACCTAGATCTAGTCTCTCATTGGTTGCCCCTCTTCCCGTTCATCCTCAGGACAAATTGCAACCTGTAGGGAACAGGAGGTTAAAGGTGCTGATTCTCCAAGTAGGGAGATTGCTAGTAAAGTACCTGGAATGGCGAACCCGAGCACAAGGAGATGAGAAATGAGGTGCCTTTTAGAAACCTTTCAAAATCACACGGTGTACCATCTTCTGGGTTTCTCATGTATGTTTTCGATGTAGGAAGATGCCCTTGAACCTGGAGATTTGGGACCCATGGGATGGGTACCAGGCAGTATTACTTTAAAGGGTCTGTGTTTGCTCACCCAACCTCACCCAACCTCTCAGCCCCAAGAGTGTCCACCGTTATGTCTCATCCAGCTGTGTGTCTAGATATGGTCAATCCAGGTTGCATCACAGCCCCTGACCGAATTTTGGAAGAATTTCTCTCTCTTTCACTGTCTTTGTTTTACGGGTTTTTAAAAGTAATTTATTTTTATAATGGGGTTTAGCTGCTTTTCACGGCTGTGTTTATGCGGCTTTACACCCATTTGACTCACTTCCAGACAGATATCAATACATAGGTTTTAAGATTCTTACTAGTCACATATATTCTTGTGCGGTGAATAGGGGGTGTTGAGTCCAGTTCACTGAGCAAGGAGTCGGTCTTTCTATTACATATTGGGTGTATGGAACGGTATCTGAGCGAATTTGAAACCCTTGTTTTATGCATCACCCCACCTCACCTTTCCTGTTAAGCAGCCATAGTGTGTTTTCTAAAGGTGTGACTCTGTTCTGTTTTGTAATTCAGTTCAAGTGTAGCGGTTTTTACATTCCCTCTATAAGTGATAGCTTATGATAAGTGTCTTTTTCTGTGTGACTTATTTCACTTAGAATCGTCGTACCTAAATCCACTCATCTTGCTTCTTCTAGACTTATGACATTGATTTCATGTCTGAGTGATATTCCATTGTACATAAGGACCACAACTTCTTTATCCATTTTTCTCTTTCCTGGGATATTTAAGGTGTCATGAAGTGGAGGTTCTTGTCAACAGAGCAGCCCTAAACTTTGGGGTGCCTGTGTCTTGCTGATTTTTAGTTTTCCCAATTTATACGCCCATGAGTGGACGTGCCCTATGCTCCGTAAGCTGTGTGTTTTAGATGTTTCAGGACACACCGTACACTTCTCCAGAGTGGCTGTTGGCAATTAACATCCCGCCCATCAGCGTAGCAAGGCTGCCATTTCTCTATGGCCTGTCCTGCATTTCTGGTTTTGACACTTTTTGCAGCATGGCCCTTTTGACCGATGGGAAGCGAGACTACTTTGTAGCGCTGATTTGCCTTTCCAGGTTGCTTGGTTGGCCAAAAAGGGCGTATGCGTTTTTTCCTGAATATATTCAGGAAAAAACACATACGCCCTTTTTGGCCAAGGGCATCATTGTCGACATTTTGCGACTTTTCATGTGCTTTAAAGGCGATTCGAATCTACCTCCTGAAACCTGTTTCCTGCAATTCTGCCTTGCTTTCAAATCCTCTTCGTTGCCTTCCCTCAATATATTTGTGGACGAGAGTTATCATTTATAACTCTGCGGGTTTGTGAATGGCAGTGTCCCTGGGCTCCATTTTTCAACTCGCTTTTTTGGGAGCTGGCCTTAAGAGCGCGGGATTGCCTCAGGCCCTATTCTGCTTCTGGGCGGCAGGCTGAGCCTGTGGTTAATTCTTCTTCCTGATGGGAAAATAGAGTGACCTGTGCCTGTCCCAACACCTAGATCTAGTCTCTCATTGGTTGCCCCTCTTCCCGTTCATCCTCAGGACAAATTGCAACCTGTAGGGAACAAAAGGTTAAAGGTGCTGATTCTCCAACTAGGGAGATTGCTAGTAAAGTACCTGGAATGGCGAACCCGAGCACAAGGAGATGAGAAATGAGGTGCGTTTTAGAAACCTTTCAAAATCACACGGTGTACCACCTTCTGGGTTTCTCATGCATGTTTTCGATGTAGGAATATGTCCTTGAACCTGGAGATTTGGGAACCATGGGATGGGTACCAGGCAGTATTACTTTAAAGGGTCTGTGTTTGCTCACCCAACCTCACCCAACCTCTCAGCCCCAAGTGTGTCCACCCTTATGTCTCATCCAGCTGTGGGTCTAGATATGATCAATCCAGGTTGCATCACAGCCCCTGAACGTATTTTGTAAGAATTTCTCTCTCTTTCACTGTCTTTGTTTTACGGGTTTTTAAAAGTAATTTATTTTTATAATGGGGTTTACCTGCTTTTCACGGCTGTGTTTATGCGGCTTTACACCCACTTGACTCACTTCCAGACAGATATCAATACATAGGTTTTACGATTCTTACTAGTCACATATATTCTTGTGCGGTGAATAGGGGGTGTTGAGTCCAGTTCACTGAGCAAGGAGTCGGTCTTTTCTATTACATATTGGGTGTATGGAACGGTATCTGAGCCAATTTGAAACCCTTGTTTTATGCATCACCCCACCTCACCTTTCCCGTTAAGCAGCCATAGTGTGTTTTGTAAACGTGTGACTCTGTTCTGTTTTGTAATTCAGTTCAAGTGTAGCGGTTTTTACATTCCCTCTATAAGTGATAGCTTATGATAAGTGTCTTTTTCTGTGTGACTTATTTCACTTAGAATCATCGTACCTAAGTCCACTCATCTTGCTTCTTCTAACCTTATGACATTGATTTCATGTCTGAGTGATATTCCTTTGTACATAAGGACCACAACTTCTTTATCCATTTTTCTCTTTCCTGGGATATTTAAGGTGTCATGAAGTGGAGGTTCTTGTCAACAGAGCAGCCCTAAACTTTGGGGTGCCTGTGTCTTGCTGATTTTTAGTTTTCCCAATTTATACGCCCATGAGTGGACGTGCCCTATGCTCCCTAAGCTGTGTTTTTTCGATGTTTCAGGACACACCGTACACTTCTCCAGAGTGGCTGTTGGCAATTTACATCCCGCCCATCAACGTAGCAAGGCTGCCATTTCTCCATGGCCTGTCCTGCATTTCTGGTTTTGACACTTTTTGCAGCATGGCCCTTTTGACCGATGGGAAGCGAGACTACTTTGTAGCGCTGATTTGCCTTTCCAGGTTGCTTGGTTGGCCAAAAAGGGCGTATGCGTTTTTTCCTGAATATATTCAGGAAAAAACGCATACGCCCTTTTTGGCCAAGGGCATCATTGTCGACGTTTTGCGACTTTTCATGTGCTTTAAAGGCGATTCGAATCTACCTCCTGAAACCTGTTTCCTGCAATTCTGCCTTGCTTTCAAATCCTCTTCGTTGCCTTCCCTCAATATATTTGTGGACGAGAGTTATCATTTATAAGTCTGCGGGTTTGTGAATGGCAGTGTCCCTGGGCTCCATTTTTCAACTCGCTTTTTTGGGAGCTGGCCGTAAGAGTGCTGGATTGCCTCAGGCCCTATTCTGCTTCTGGGCGGCAGGCTGAGCCTGTGGGTAATTCTTCTTACTGATGGGAAAATAGAGTGACCTGTGCCTGTCCCAACACCTAGATCTAGTCTCTCATTGGTTGCCCCTCTTCCCGTTCATCCTCAGGACAAATTGCAACCTGTAGGGAACAGGAGGTTAAAGGTGCTGATTCTCCAAGTAGGGAGATTGCTAGTAAAGTACCTGGAATGGCGAACCCGAGCACAAGGAGATGAGAAATGAGGTGCCTTTTAGAAACCTTTCAAAATCACACGGTGTACCATCTTCTGGGTTTCTCATGTATGTTTTCGATGTAGGAAGATGCCCTTGAACCTGGAGATTTGGGACCCATGGGATGGGTACCAGGCAGTATTACTTTAAAGGGTCTGTGTTTGCTCACCCAACCTCACCCAACCTCTCAGCCCCAAGAGTGTCCACCGTTATGTCTCATCCAGCTGTGTGTCTAGATATGGTCAATCCAGGTTGCATCACAGCCCCTGACCGAATTTTGGAAGAATTTCTCTCTCTTTCACTGTCTTTGTTTTACGGGTTTTTAAAAGTAATTTATTTTTATAATGGGGTTTAGCTGCTTTTCACGGCTGTGTTTATGCGGCTTTACACCCATTTGACTCACTTCCAGACAGATATCAATACATAGGTTTTAAGATTCTTACTAGTCACATATATTCTTGTGCGGTGAATAGGGGGTGTTGAGTCCAGTTCACTGAGCAAGGAGTCGGTCTTTCTATTACATATTGGGTGTATGGAACGGTATCTGAGCGAATTTGAAACCCTTGTTTTATGCATCACCCCACCTCACCTTTCCTGTTAAGCAGCCATAGTGTGTTTTCTAAAGGTGTGACTCTGTTCTGTTTTGTAATTCAGTTCAAGTGTAGTGGTTTTTACATTCCCTCTATAAGTGATAGCTTATGATAAGTGTCTTTTTCTGTGTGACTTATTTCACTTAGAATCGTCGTACCTAAATCCACTCATCTTGCTTCTTCTAGACTTATGACATTGATTTCATGTCTGAGTGATATTCCATTGTACATAAGGACCACAACTTCTTTATCCATTTTTCTCTTTCCTGGGATATTTAAGGTGTCATGAAGTGGAGGTTCTTGTCAACAGAGCAGCCCTAAACTTTGGGGTGCCTGTGTCTTGCTGATTTTTAGTTTTCCCAATTTATACGCCCATGAGTGGACGTGCCCTATGCTCCGTAAGCTGTGTGTTTTAGATGTTTCAGGACACACCGTACACTTCTCCAGAGTGGCTGTTGGCAATTAACATCCCTCCCATCAGCGTAGCAAGGCTGCCATTTCTCTATGGCCTGTCCTGCATTTCTGGTTTTGACACTTTTTGCAGCATGGCCCTTTTGACCGATGGGAAGCGAGACTACTTTGTAGCGCTGATTTGCCTTTCCAGGTTGCTTGGTTGGCCAAAAAGGGCGTATGCGTTTTTTCCTGAATATATTCAGGAAAAAACGCATACGCCCTTTTTGGCCAAGGGCATCATTGTCGACGATTTGCGACTTTTCAAGTGCTTTAAAGGCGATTCGAATCTACCTCCTGAAACCTGTTTCCTGCAATTCTGCCTTGCTTTCAAATCCTCTTCGTTGCCTTCCCTCAATATATTTGTGGACGAGAGTTATCATTTATAAGTCTGCGGGTTTGTGAATGGCAGTGTCCCTGGGCTCCATTTTTCAACTCGCTTTTTTGGGAGCTGGCCGTAAGAGTGCGGGATTGCCTCAGGCCCTATTCTGCTTCTGGGCGGCAGGCTGAGCCTGTGGTTAATTCTTCTTCCTGATGGGAAAATAGAGTGACCTGTGCCTGTCCCAACACCTAGATCTAGTCTCTCATTGGTTGCCCCTCTTCCCGTTCATCCTCAGGACAAATTGCAACCTGTAGGGAACAGGAGGTTAAAGGTGCTGATTCTCCAAGTAGGCAGATTGCTAGTAAAGTACCTGGAATGGCGAACCCGAGCACAAGGAGATGAGAAATGAGGTGCCTTTTAGAAACCTTTCAAAATCACACGGTGTACCATCTTCTGGGTTTCTCATGTATGTTTTCGATGTAGGAAGATGCCCTTGAACCTGGAGATTTGGGACCCATGGGATGGGTACCAGGCAGTATTACTTTAAAGGGTCTGTGTTTGCTCACCCAACCTCACCCAACCTCTCAGCCCCAAGAGTGTCCACCGTTATGTCTCATCCAGCTGTGTGTCTAGATATGGTCAATCCAGGTTGCATCACAGCCCCTGACCGAATTTTGGAAGAATTTCTCTCTCTTTCACTGTCTTTGTTTTACGGGTTTTTAAAAGTAATTTATTTTTATAATGGGGTTTAGCTGCTTTTCACGGCTGTGTTTATGCGGCTTTACACCCATTTGACTCACTTCCAGACAGATATCAATACATAGGTTTTAAGATTCTTACTAGTCACATATATTCTTGTGCGGTGAATAGGGGGTGTTGAGTCCAGTTCACTGAGCAAGGAGTCGGTCTTTCTATTACATATTGGGTGTATGGAACGGTATCTGAGCGAATTTGAAACCCTTGTTTTATGCATCACCCCACCTCACCTTTCCTGTTAAGCAGCCATAGTGTGTTTTCTAAAGGTGTGACTCTGTTCTGTTTTGTAATTCAGTTCAAGTGTAGCGGTTTTTACATTCCCTCTATAAGTGATAGCTTATGATAAGTGTCTTTTTCTGTGTGACTTATTTCACTTAGAATCGTCGTACCTAAATCCACTCATCTTGCTTCTTCTAGACTTATGACATTGATTTCATGTCTGAGTGATATTCCATTGTACATAAGGACCACAACTTCTTTATCCATTTTTCTCTTTCCTGGGATATTTAAGGTGTCATGAAGTGGAGGTTCTTGTCAACAGAGCAGCCCTAAACTTTGGGGTGCCTGTGTCTTGCTGATTTTTAGTTTTCCCAATTTATACGCCCATGAGTGGACGTGCCCTATGCTCCGTAAGCTGTGTGTTTTAGATGTTTCAGGACACACCGTACACTTCTCCAGAGTGGCTGTTGGCAATTAACATCCCGCCCATCAGCGTAGCAAGGCTGCCATTTCTCTATGGCCTGTCCTGCATTTCTGGTTTTGACACTTTTTGCAGCATGGCCCTTTTGACCGATGGGAAGCGAGACTACTTTGTAGCGCTGATTTGCCTTTCCAGGTTGCTTGGTTGGCCAAAAAGGGCGTATGCGTTTTTTCCTGAATATATTCAGGAAAAAACACATACGCCCTTTTTGGCCAAGGGCATCATTGTCGACATTTTGCGACTTTTCATGTGCTTTAAAGGCGATTCGAATCTACCTCCTGAAACCTGTTTCCTGCAATTCTGCCTTGCTTTCAAATCCTCTTCGTTGCCTTCCCTCAATATATTTGTGGACGAGAGTTATCATTTATAACTCTGCGGGTTTGTGAATGGCAGTGTCCCTGGGCTCCATTTTTCAACTCGCTTTTTTGGGAGCTGGCCTTAAGAGCGCGGGATTGCCTCAGGCCCTATTCTGCTTCTGGGCGGCAGGCTGAGCCTGTGGTTAATTCTTCTTCCTGATGGGAAAATAGAGTGACCTGTGCCTGTCCCAACACCTAGATCTAGTCTCTCATTGGTTGCCCCTCTTCCCGTTCATCCTCAGGACAAATTGCAACCTGTAGGGAACAAAAGGTTAAAGGTGCTGATTCTCCAACTAGGGAGATTGCTAGTAAAGTACCTGGAATGGCGAACCCGAGCACAAGGAGATGAGAAATGAGGTGCGTTTTAGAAACCTTTCAAAATCACACGGTGTACCACCTTCTGGGTTTCTCATGCATGTTTTCGATGTAGGAATATGTCCTTGAACCTGGAGATTTGGGAACCATGGGATGGGTACCAGGCAGTATTACTTTAAAGGGTCTGTGTTTGCTCACCCAACCTCACCCAACCTCTCAGCCCCAAGTGTGTCCACCCTTATGTCTCATCCAGCTGTGGGTCTAGATATGATCAATCCAGGTTGCATCACAGCCCCTGAACGTATTTTGTAAGAATTTCTCTCTCTTTCACTGTCTTTGTTTTACGGGTTTTTAAAAGTAATTTATTTTTATAATGGGGTTTACCTGCTTTTCACGGCTGTGTTTATGCGGCTTTACACCCACTTGACTCACTTCCAGACAGATATCAATACATAGGTTTTACGATTCTTACTAGTCACATATATTCTTGTGCGGTGAATAGGGGGTGTTGAGTCCAGTTCACTGAGCAAGGAGTCGGTCTTTTCTATTACATATTGGGTGTATGGAACGGTATCTGAGCCAATTTGAAACCCTTGTTTTATGCATCACCCCACCTCACCTTTCCCGTTAAGCAGCCATAGTGTGTTTTGTAAACGTGTGACTCTGTTCTGTTTTGTAATTCAGTTCAAGTGTAGCGGTTTTTACATTCCCTCTATAAGTGATAGCTTATGATAAGTGTCTTTTTCTGTGTGACTTATTTCACTTAGAATCATCGTACCTAAGTCCACTCATCTTGCTTCTTCTAACCTTATGACATTGATTTCATGTCTGAGTGATATTCCTTTGTACATAAGGACCACAACTTCTTTATCCATTTTTCTCTTTCCTGGGATATTTAAGGTGTCATGAAGTGGAGGTTCTTGTCAACAGAGCAGCCCTAAACTTTGGGGTGCCTGTGTCTTGCTGATTTTTAGTTTTCCCAATTTATACGCCCATGAGTGGACGTGCCCTATGCTCCCTAAGCTGTGTTTTTTCGATGTTTCAGGACACACCGTACACTTCTCCAGAGTGGCTGTTGGCAATTTACATCCCGCCCATCAACGTAGCAAGGCTGCCATTTCTCCATGGCCTGTCCTGCATTTCTGGTTTTGACACTTTTTGCAGCATGGCCCTTTTGACCGATGGGAAGCGAGACTACTTTGTAGCGCTGATTTGCCTTTCCAGGTTGCTTGGTTGGCCAAAAAGGGCGTATGCGTTTTTTCCTGAATATATTCAGGAAAAAACGCATACGCCCTTTTTGGCCAAGGGCATCATTGTCGACGTTTTGCGACTTTTCATGTGCTTTAAAGACGATTCGAATCTACCTCCTGAAACCTGTTTCCTGCAATTCTGCCTTGCTTTCAAATCCTCTTCGTTGCCTTCCCTCAATATATTTGTGGACGAGAGTTATCATTTATAAGTCTGCGGGTTTGTGAATGGCAGTGTCCCTGGGCTCCATTTTTCAACTCGCTTTTTTGGGAGCTGGCCGTAAGAGTGCTGGATTGCCTCAGGCCCTATTCTGCTTCTGGGCGGCAGGCTGAGCCTGTGGGTAATTCTTCTTACTGATGGGAAAATAGAGTGACCTGTGCCTGTCCCAACACCTAGATCTAGTCTCTCATTGGTTGCCCCTCTTCCCGTTCATCCTCAGGACAAATTGCAACCTGTAGGGAACAGGAGGTTAAAGGTGCTGATTCTCCAAGTAGGGAGATTGCTAGTAAAGTACCTGGAATGGCGAACCCGAGCACAAGGAGATGAGAAATGAGGTGCCTTTTAGAAACCTTTCAAAATCACACGGTGTACCATCTTCTGGGTTTCTCATGTATGTTTTCGATGTAGGAAGATGCCCTTGAACCTGGAGATTTGGGACCCATGGGATGGGTACCAGGCAGTATTACTTTAAAGGGTCTGTGTTTGCTCACCCAACCTCACCCAACCTCTCAGCCCCAAGAGTGTCCACCGTTATGTCTCATCCAGCTGTGTGTCTAGATATGGTCAATCCAGGTTGCATCACAGCCCCTGACCGAATTTTGGAAGAATTTCTCTCTCTTTCACTGTCTTTGTTTTACGGGTTTTTAAAAGTAATTTATTTTTATAATGGGGTTTAGCTGCTTTTCACGGCTGTGTTTATGCGGCTTTACACCCATTTGACTCACTTCCAGACAGATATCAATACATAGGTTTTAAGATTCTTACTAGTCACATATATTCTTGTGCGGTGAATAGGGGGTGTTGAGTCCAGTTCACTGAGCAAGGAGTCGGTCTTTCTATTACATATTGGGTGTATGGAACGGTATCTGAGCGAATTTGAAACCCTTGTTTTATGCATCACCCCACCTCACCTTTCCTGTTAAGCAGCCATAGTGTGTTTTCTAAAGGTGTGACTCTGTTCTGTTTTGTAATTCAGTTCAAGTGTAGCGGTTTTTACATTCCCTCTATAAGTGATAGCTTATGATAAGTGTCTTTTTCTGTGTGACTTATTTCACTTAGAATCGTCGTACCTAAATCCACTCATCTTGCTTCTTCTAGACTTATGACATTGATTTCATGTCTGAGTGATATTCCATTGTACATAAGGACCACAACTTCTTTATCCATTTTTCTCTTTCCTGGGATATTTAAGGTGTCATGAAGTGGAGGTTCTTGTCAACAGAGCAGCCCTAAACTTTGGGGTGCCTGTGTCTTGCTGATTTTTAGTTTTCCCAATTTATACGCCCATGAGTGGACGTGCCCTATGCTCCGTAAGCTGTGTGTTTTAGATGTTTCAGGACACACCGTACACTTCTCCAGAGTGGCTGTTGGCAATTAACATCCCTCCCATCAGCGTAGCAAGGCTGCCATTTCTCTATGGCCTGTCCTGCATTTCTGGTTTTGACACTTTTTGCAGCATGGCCCTTTTGACCGATGGGAAGCGAGACTACTTTGTAGCGCTGATTTGCCTTTCCAGGTTGCTTGGTTGGCCAAAAAGGGCGTATGCGTTTTTTCCTGAATATATTCAGGAAAAAATGCATACGCCCTTTTTGGCCAAGGGCATCATTGTCGACGATTTGCGACTTTTCAAGTGCTTTAAAGGCGATTCGAATCTACCTCCTGAAACCTGTTTCCTGCAATTCTGCCTTGCTTTCAAATCCTCTTCGTTGCCTTCCCTCAATATATTTGTGGACGAGAGTTATCATTTATAACTCTGCGGGTTTGTGAATGGCAGTGTCCCTGGGCTCCATTTTTCAACTCGCTTTTTTGGGAGCTGGCCTTAAGAGCGCGGGATTGCCTCAGGCCCTATTCTGCTTCTGGGCGGCAGGCTGAGCCTGTGGTTAATTCTTCTTCCTGATGGGAAAATAGAGTGACCTGTGCCTGTCCCAACACCTAGATCTAGTCTCTCATTGGTTGCCCCTCTTCCCGTTCATCCTCAGGACAAATTGCAACCTGTAGGGAACAGGAGGTTAAAGGTGCTGATTCTCCAAGTAGGGAGATTGCTAGTAAAGTACCTGGAATGGCGAACCCGAGCACAATTAGATGAGAAATGAGGTGCCTTTTAGAAACCTTTCAAAATCACACGGTGTACCATCTTCTGGGTTTCTCATGTATGTTTTCGATGTAGGAAGATGCCCTTGAACCTGGAGATTTGGGACCCATGGGATGCGTACCACGCAGTATTACTTTAAAGGTTGTGCGTTTGCTCACCCAACCTCACCCAACCTCTCAGCCCCAAGAGTGTCCACCGTTATGTCTCATCCAGCTGTGTGTCTAGATATGGTCAATCCAGGTTGCATCACAGCCCCTGACCGAATTTTGGAAGAATTTCTCTCTCTTTCACTGTCTTTGTTTTACGGGTTTTTAAAAGTAATTTATTTTTATAATGGGGTTTAGCTGCTTTTCACGGCTGTGTTTATGCGGCTTTACACCCATTTGACTCACTTCCAGACAGATATCAATACATAGGTTTTAAGATTCTTACTAGTCACATATATTCCTGTGCGGTGAATAGGGGGTGTTGAGTCCAGTTCACTGAGCAAGGAGTCGGTCTTTTCTATTACATATTGGGTGTATGGAACGGTATCTGAGCCAATTTGAAACCCTTGTTTTATGCATCACCCCACCTCACCTTTCCCGTTAAGCAGCCATAGTATGTTTTCTAAACGTGTGATTCTGTCCTGTTTTGTAACTCAGTTCAAGTGTAGCGGTTTTTACATTCCCTCTGTAAGTGATAGCTTATGATAAGTGTCTTTTTCTGTGTGACTTATTTCACTTAGAATCATCGTACCTAAGTCCACTCATCTTGCTTCTTCTAGCCTTATGATATTGATTTCATGTCTGCGTGATATTCCATTGTACATAAGGACCACAACTTCTTTATCCATTTTTCTCTTTCCTGGGATATTAAAGGTGTCATGAAGTGGAGGTTCTTGTCAACAGAGCAGCCCTAAACTTTGGGGTGCCTGTGTCTTGCTGATTTTTAGTTTTCCCAATTTATACGCCCATGAGTGGATGTGCCCTATGCTCCCTAAGGTGTGTGTTTTAGATGTTTCAGGACACACCGTACACTTCTCCAGAGTGGCTGTTGGCAATTTACATCCCGCCCATCAGCGTAGCAAGGCTGCCATTTCTCCATGGCCTGTCCTGCATTTCTGGTTTTGACACTTTTTGCAGCATGGCCCTTTTGACCGATGGAAAGCGAGACTACTTTGTAGCGCTGATTTGCCTTTCCAGGTTGCTTGGTTGGCCAAAAAGGGCGTATGCGTTTTTTCCTGAATATATTCAGGAAAAAACGCATACGCCCTTTTTGGCCAAGGGCATCATTGTCGACGTTTTGCGACTTTTCATGTGCTTTAAAGGCGATTCGAATCTATCTCCTGAAACCTGTTTCCTGCAATTCTGCCTTTCTTTCAAATCCTCTTCATTGCCTTCCCTCAATATATTTGTGGACGAGAGTTATCATTTATAACTCTGCGGTTTTGTGAATGGCAGTGTCCCTGGGCTCCATTTTTCAACTCGCTTTTTTGGGAGCTGGCCGCAAGAGCGCGGGATTGCCTCAGGCCCTATTCTGCTTCTGGGCGGCAGGCTGAGCCTGTGGTTAATTCTTCTTCCTGATGGGAAAATAGAGTGACCTGTGCCTGTCCCAACACCTAGATCTAGTCTCTCATTGGTTGCCCCTCTTCCCGTTCATCCTCAGGACAAATTGCAACCTGTAGGGATCAGGAGGTTAAAGGTGCTGATTCTCCAAGTAGGGAGATTGCTAGTAAAGTACCTGGAATGGCGAACCCGAGCACAAGGAGATGAGAAATGAGGTGCGTTTTAGAAACCTTTCAAAATCACACGGTGTACCATCTTCGGGTTTCTCATGCATGTTTTCGATGTAGGAAGATGCCCTTGAACCTGGAGATTTGGGACCCATGGGATGCGTACCACGCAGTATTACTTTAAAGGTTCTGCGTTTGCTCACCGAACCTCACCCAACCTCTCAGCCCCAAGAGTGTCCACCGTTATGTCTCATCCAGCTGTGTGTCTAGATATGGTCAATCCAGGTTGCATCACAGCCCCTGAAAGAATTTTGTAAGAATTTCTCTCTCTTTCACTGTCTTTGTTTTACGGGTTTTTAAAAGTAATTTATTTTTATAATGGGGTTTAGCTGCTTTTCACGGCTGTGTTTATGCGGCTTTACACCCATTTGACTCACTTCCAGACAGATATCAATACATAGGTTTTAAGATTCTTACTAGTCACATATATTCTTGTGCGGTGAATAGGGGGTGTTGAGTCCAGTTCACTGAGCAAGGAGTCGGTCTTTTCTATTACATATTGGGTGTATGGAACGGTATCTGAGCGAATTTGAAACCCTTGTTTTATGCATCACCCCACCTCACCTTTCCCGTTAAGCAGCCATAGTATGTTTTCTAAACGTGTGATTCTGTCCTGTTTTGTAACTCAGTTCAAGTGTAGCGGTTTTTACATTCCCTCTATAAGTGATAGCTTATGATAAGTGTCTTTTTCTGTGTGACTTATTTCACTTAGAATCATCGTACCTAAGTCCACTCATCTTGCTTCTTCTAGCCTTATGACATTGATTTCATGTCTGAGTGATATTCCTTTGTACATAAGGACCACAACTTCTTTATCCATTTTTCTCTTTCCTGGGATATTTAAGGTGTCATGAAGTGGAGGTTCTTGTCAACAGAGCAGCCCTAAACTTTGGGGTGCCTGTGTCTTGCTGATTTTTAGTTTTCCCAATTTATACGCCCATGAGTGGACGTGCCCTATGCTCCCTAAGCTGTGTGTTTTAGATGTTTCAGGACACACCGTACACTTCTCCAGAGTGGCTGTTGGCAATTTACATCCCGCCCATCAGCGTAGCAAGGCTGCCATTTCTCCATGGCCTGTCCTGCATTTCTGGTTTTGACACTTTTTGCAGCATGGCCCTTTTGACCGATGGGAAGCGAGACTACTTTGTAGCGCTGATTTGCCTTTCCAGGTTGCTTGGTTGGCCAAAAAGGGCGTATGCGTGTTTTCCTGAATATATTCAGGAAAAAACGCATACGCCCTTTTTGGCCAAGGGCATCATTGTCGACGTTTTGCGACTTTTCATGTGCTTTAAAGGCGATTCGAATCTATCTCCTGAAACCTGTTTCCTGCAATTCTGCCTTTCTTTCAAATCCTCTTCATTGCCTTCCCTCAATATATTTGTGGACGAGAGTTATCATTTATAACTCTGCGGTTTTGTGAATGGCAGTGTCCCTGGGCTCCATTTTTCAACTCGCTTTTTTGGGAGCTGGCCGCAAGAGCGCGGAATTGCCTCAGGCCCTATTCTGCTTCTGGGCGGCAGGCTGAGTCTGTGGTTAATTCTTCTTCCTGATGGGAAAATAGAGTGACCTGTGCCTGTCCCAACACCTAGATCTAGTCTCTCATTGGTTGCCCCTCTTCCCGTTCATCCTCAGGACAAATTGCAACCTGTAGGGAACAAAAGGTTAAAGGTGCTGATTCTCCAACTAGGGAGATTGCTAGTAAAGTACCTGGAATGGCGAACCCGAGCACAAGGAGATGAGAAATGAGGTGCCTTTTAGAAACCTTTCAAAATCAAACGGTGTACCACCTTCTGGGTTTCTCATGCATGTTTTCGATGTAGGAATATGCCCTTGAACCTGGAGATTTGGGAACCATGGGATGGGTACCAGGCAGTATTACTTTAAAGGGTCTGTGTTTGCTCACCCAACCTCACCCAACCTCTCAGCCCCAAGTGTGTCCACCCTTATGACTCATCCAGCTGTGGGTCTAGATATGATCAATCCAGGTTGCATCACAGCCCCTCAACGAATTTTGGAAGAATTTCTCTCTCTTTCACTGTCTTTGTTTTACGGGTTTTTAAAAGTAATTTATTTTTATAATGGGGTTTACCTGCTTTTCACGGCTGTGTTTATGCGGCTTTACACCCACTTGACTCACTTCCAGACAGATATCAATACATAGGTTTTACGATTCTTACTAGTCACATATATTCTTGTGCGGTGAATAGGGGGTGTTGAGTCCAGTTCACTGAGCAAGGAGTCGGTCTTTTCTATTACATATTGGGTGTATGGAACGGTATCTGAGCCAATTTGAAACCCTTGTTTTATGCATCACCCCACCTCACCTTTCCCGTTAAGCAGCCATAGTGTGTTTTGTAAACGTGTGACTCTGTTCTGTTTTGTAATTCAGTTCAAGTGTAGCGGTTTTTACATTCCCTCTATAAGTGATAGCTTATGATAAGTGTCTTTTTCTGTGTGACTTATTTCACTTAGAATCGTCGTACCTAAGTCCACTCATCTTGCTTCTTCTAACCTTATGACATTGATTTCATGTCTGAGTGATATTCCTTTGTACATAAGGACCACAACTTCTTTATCCATTTTTCTCTTTCCTGGGATATTTAAGGTGTCATGAAGTGGAGGTTCTTGTCAACAGAGCAGCCCTAAACTTTGGGGTGCCTGTGTCTTGCTGATTTTTAGTTTTCCCAATTTATACGCCCATGAGTGGACGTGCCCTATGCTCCCTAAGCTGTGTTTTTTCGATGTTTCAGGACACACCGTACACTTCTCCAGAGTGGCTGTTGGCAATTTACATCCCGCCCATCAGCGTAGCAAGGCTGCCATTTCTCCATGGCCTGTCCTGCATTTCTGGTTTTGACACTTTTTGCAGCATGGCCCTTTTGACCGATGGGAAGCGAGACTACTTTGTAGCGCTGATTTGCCTTTCCAGGTTGCTTGGTTGGCCAAAAAGGGCGTATGCGTTTTTTCCTGAATATATTCAGGAAAAAACGCATACGCCCTTTTTGGCCAAGGGCATCATTGTCGACGTTTTGCGACTTTTCATGTGCTTTAAAGGCGATTCGAATCTACCTCCTGAAGCCTGTTTCCTGCAATTCTGCCTTGCTTTCAAATCCTCTTCGTTGCCTTCCCTCAATATATTTGTGGACGAGAGTTATCATTTATAACTCTGCGGGTTTGTGAATGGCAGTGTCCCTGGGCTCCATTTTTCAACTCGCTTTTTTGGGAGCTGGCCTTAAGAGCGCGGGATTGCCTCAGGCCCTATTCTGCTTCTGGGCGGCAGGCTGAGCCTGTGGTTAATTCTTCTTCCTGATGGGAAAATAGAGTGACCTGTGCCTGTCCCAACACCTAGATCTAGTCTCTCATTGGTTGCCCCTCTTCCCGTTCATCCTCAGGACAAATTGCAACCTGTAGGGAACAGGAGGTTAAAGGTGCTGATTCTCCAAGTAGGGAGATTGCTAGTAAAGTACCTGGAATGGCGAACCCGAGCACAAGGAGATGAGAAATGAGGTGCCTTTTAGAAACCTTTCAAAATCACACGGTGTACCATCTTCTGGGTTTCTCATGTATGTTTTCGATGTAGGAAGATGCCCTTGAACCTGGAGATTTGGGACCCATGGGATGCGTACCACGCAGTATTACTTTAAAGGTTGTGCGTTTGCTCACCCAACCTCACCCAACCTCTCAGCCCCAAGAGTGTCCACCGTTATGTCTCATCCAGCTGTGTGTCTAGATATGGTCAATCCAGGTTGCATCACAGCCCCTGACCGAATTTTGGAAGAATTTCTCTCTCTTTCACTGTCTTTGTTTTACGGGTTTTTAAAAGTAATTTATTTTTATAATGGGGTTTAGCTGCTTTTCACGGCTGTGTTTATGCGGCTTTACACCCATTTGACTCACTTCCAGACAGATATCAATACATAGGTTTTAAGATTCTTACTAGTCACATATATTCTTGTGCGGTGAATAGGGGGTGTTGAGTCCAGTTCACTGAGCAAGGAGTCGGTCTTTTCTATTACATATTGGGTGTATGGAACGGTATCTGAGCGAATTTGAAACCCTTGTTTTATGCATCACCCCACCTCACCTTTCCTGTTAAGCAGCCATAGTGTGTTTTCTAAAGGTGTGACTCTGTTCTGTTTTGTAATTCAGTTCAAGTGTAGCGGTTTTTACATTCCCTCTATAAGTGATAGCTTATGATAAGTGTCTTTTTCTGTGTGACTTATTTCACTTAGAATCGTCGTACCTAAATCCACTCATCTTGCTTCTTCTAGACTTATGACATTGATTTCATGTCTGAGTGATATTCCATTGTACATAAGGACCACAACTTCTTTATCCATTTTTCTCTTTCCTGGGATATTTAAGGTGTCATGAAGTGGAGGTTCTTGTCAACAGAGCAGCCCTAAATTTTGGGGTGCCTGTGTCTTGCTGATTTTTAGTTTTCCCAATTTATACGCCCATGAGTGGACGTGCCCTATGCTCCGTAAGCTGTGTGTTTTAGATGTTTCAGGACACACCGTACACTTCTCCAGAGTGGCTGTTGGCAATTAACATCCCGCCCATCAGCGTAGCAAGGCTGCCATTTCTCTATGGCCTGTCCTGCATTTCAGGTTTTGACACTTTTTGCAGCATGGCCCTTTTGACCGATGGGAAGCGAGACTTCTTTGTAGCGCTGATTTGCCTTTGCAGGTTGCTTGGTTGGCCTAAAAGGGCGTATGCGTTTTTTCCTGAATATATTCAGGAAAAAACGCATACGCCCTTTTTGGCCAAGGGCATCATTGTCGACGATTTGCGACTTTTCATGTGCTTTAAAGGCGATTCGAATCTACCTCCTGAAACCTGTTTCCTGCAATTCTGCCTTGCTTTCAAATCCTCTTCGTTGCCTTCCCTCAATATATTTGTGGACGAGAGTTATCATTTATAACTCTGCGGGTTTGTGAATGGCAGTGTCCCTGGGCTCCATTTTTCAACTCGCTTTTTTGGGAGCTGGCCTTAAGAGCGCGGGATTGCCTCAGGCCCTATTCTGCTTCTGGGCGGCAGGCTGAGCCTGTGGTTAATTCTTCTTCCTGATGGGAAAATAGAGTGACCTGTGCCTGTCCCAACACCTAGATCTAGTCTCTCATTGGTTGCCCCTCTTCCCGTTCATCCTCAGGACAAATTGCAACCTGTAGGGAACAAAAGGTTAAAGGTGCTGATTCTCCAAGTAGGGAGATTGCTAGTAAAGTACCTGGAATGGCGAACCCGAGCACAAGGAGATGAGAAATGAGGTGCCTTTTAGAAACCTTTCAAAATCACACGGTGTACCATCTTCTGGGTTTCTCATGTATGTTTTCGATGTAGGAAGATGCCCTTGAACCTGGAGATTTGGGACCCATGGGATGCGTACCACGCAGTATTACTTTAAAGGTTGTGCGTTTGCTCACCCAACCTCACCCAAACTCTCAGCCCCAAGAGTGTCCACCGTTATGTCTCATCCAGCTGTGTGTCTAGATATGGTCAATCCAGGTTGCATCACAGCCCCTGACCGAATTTTGGAAGAATTTCTCTCTCTTTCACTGTCTTTGTTTTACGGGTTTTTAAAAGTAATTTATTTTTATAATGGGGGTTTAGCTGCTTTTCACGGCTGTGTTTATGCGGCTTTACACCCATTTGACTCACTTCCAGACAGATATCAATACATAGGTTTTAAGATTATTACTAGTCACATATATTCTTGTGCGGTGAATAGGGGGTGTTGAGTCCAGTTCACTGAGCAAGGAGTCGGTCTTTTCTATTACATATTGGGTGTATGGAACGGTATCTGAGCGAATTTGAAACCCTTGTTTTATGCATCACCCCACCTCACCTTTCCTGTTAAGCAGCCATAGTGTGTTTTCTAAAGGTGTGACTCTGTTCTGTTTTGTAATTCAGTTCAAGTGTAGCGGTTTTTACATTCCCTCTATAAGTGATAGCTTATGATAAGTGTCTTTTTCTGTGTGACTTATTTCACTTAGAATCGTCGTACCTAAATCCACTCATCTTGCTTCTTCTAGCCTTATGACATTGATTTCATGTCTGAGTGATATTCCATTGTACATAAGGACCACAACTTCTTTATCCATTTTTCTCTTTCCTGGGATATTTAAGGTGTCATGAAGTGGAGGTTCTTGTCAACAGAGCAGCCCTAAACTTTGGGGTGCCTGTGTCTTGCTGATTTTTAGTTTTCCCAATTTATACGCCCATGAGTGGACGTGCCCTATGCTCCCTAAGCTGTGTGTTTTAGATGTTTCAGGACACACCGTACACTTCTCCAGAGTGGCTGTTGGCAATTAACATCCCGCCCATCAGCATAGCAAGGCTGCCATTTCTCTATGGCCTGTCCTGCATTTCTGGTTTTGACACTTTTTGCAGCATGGCCCTTTTGACCGATGGGAAGCGAGACTTCTTTGTAGCGCTGATTTGCCTTTCCAGGTTGCTTGGTTGGCCAAAAAGGGCGTATGCGTTTTTTCCTGAATATATTCAGGAAAAAACGCATACGCCCTTTTTGGCCAAGGGCATCATTGTCGACGTTTTGCCGCTTTTCATGTGCTTTAAAGGCGATTCGTATCTACCTCCTGAAATCTGTTTCCTGCAATTCTGCCTTGCTTTCAAATCCTCTTCGTTGCCTTCCCTCAATATATTTGTGGACGAGAGTTATCATTTATAACTCTGCGGGTTTGTGAATGGCAGTGTACCTGGGCTCCATTTTTCAACTCGCTTTTTTGGGAGCTGGCCTTAAGAGCGCAGGATTGCCTCAGGCCCTATTCTGCTTCTGGGCGGCAGGCTGAGCCTGTGGTTAATTCTTCTTCCTGATGGGAAAATAGAGTGACCTGTGCCTGTCCCAACACCTAGATCTAGTCTCTCATTGGTTGCCCCTCTTCCCGTTCATCCTCAGGACAAATTGCAACCTGTAGGGAACAGGAGGTTAAAGGTGCTGATTCTCCAAGTAGGGAGATTGCTAGTAAAGTACCTGGAATGGCGAACCCGAGCACAAGGAGATGAGAAATGAGGTGCCTTTTAGAAACCTTTCAAAATCACACGGTGTACCATCTTCTGGGTTTCTCATGTATGTTTTCGATGTAGGAAGATGCCCTTGAACCTGGAGATTTGGGACCCATGGGATGCGTACCACGCAGTATTACTTTAAAGGTTGTGCGTTTGCTCACCCAACCTCACCCAACCTCTCAGCCCCAAGAGTGTCCACCGTTATGTCTCATCCAGCTGTGTGTCTAGATATGGTCAATCCAGGTTGCATCACAGCCCCTGACCGAATTTTGGAAGAATTTCTCTCTCTTTCACTGTCTTTGTTTTACGGGTTTTTAAAAGTAATTTATTTTTATAATGGGGTTTAGCTGCTTTTCACGGCTGTGTTTATGCGGCTTTACACCCATTTGACTCACTTCCAGACAGATATCAATACATAGGTTTTAAGATTCTTACTAGTCACATATATTCTTGTGCGGTGAATAGGGGGTGTTGAGTCCAGTTCACTGAGCAAGGAGTCGGTCTTTTCTATTACATATTGGGTGTATGGAACGGTATCTGAGCGAATTTGAAACCCTTGTTTTATGCATCACCCCACCTCACCTTTCCCGTTAAGCAGCCATAGTATGTTTTCTAAACGTGTGATTCTGTCCTGTTTTGTAACTCAGTTCAAGTGTAGCGGTTTTTACATTCCCTCTATAAGTGATAGCTTATGATAAGTGTCTTTTTCTGTGTGACTTATTTCACTTAGAATCATCGTACCTAAGTCCACTCATCTTGCTTCTTCTAGCCTTATGACATTGATTTCATGTCTGAGTGATATTCCTTTGTACATAAGGACCACAACTTCTTTATCCATTTTTCTCTTTCCTGGGATATTTAAGGTGTCATGAAGTGGAGGTTCTTGTCAACAGAGCAGCCCTAAACTTTGGGGTGCCTGTGTCTTGCTGATTTTTAGTTTTCCCAATTTATACGCCCATGAGTGGACGTGCCCTATGCTCCCTAAGCTGTGTGTTTTAGATGTTTCAGGACACACCGTACACTTCTCCAGAGTGGCTGTTGGCAATTTACATCCCGCCCATCAGCGTAGCAAGGCTGCCATTTCTCCATGGCCTGTCCTGCATTTCTGGTTTTGACACTTTTTGCAGCATGGCCCTTTTGACCGATGGGAAGCGAGACTACTTTGTAGCGCTGATTTGCCTTTCCAGGTTGCTTGGTTGGCCAAAAAGGGCGTATGCGTTTTTTCCTGAATATATTCAGGAAAAAACGCATACGCCCTTTTTGGCCAAGGGCATCATTGTCGACGTTTTGCGACTTTTCATGTGCTTTAAAGGCGATTCGAATCTATCTCCTGAAACCTGTTTCCTGCAATTCTGCCTTTCTTTCAAATCCTCTTCATTGCCTTCCCTCAATATATTTGTGGACGAGAGTTATCATTTATAACTCTGCGGTTTTGTGAATGGCAGTGTCCCTGGGCTCCATTTTTCAACTCGCTTTTTTGGGAGCTGGCCGCAAGAGCGCGGAATTGCCTCAGGCCCTATTCTGCTTCTGGGCGGCAGGCTGAGTCTGTGGTTAATTCTTCTTCCTGATGGGAAAATAGAGTGACCTGTGCCTGTCCCAACACCTAGATCTAGTCTCTCATTGGTTGCCCCTCTTCCCGTTCATCCTCAGGACAAATTGCAACCTGTAGGGAACAAAAGGTTAAAGGTGCTGATTCTCCAACTAGGGAGATTGCTAGTAAAGTACCTGGAATGGCGAACCCGAGCACAAGGAGATGAGAAATGAGGTGCCTTTTAGAAACCTTTCAAAATCAAACGGTGTACCACCTTCTGGGTTTCTCATGCATGTTTTCGATGTAGGAATATGCCCTTGAACCTGGAGATTTGGGAACCATGGGATGGGTACCAGGCAGTATTACTTTAAAGGGTCTGTGTTTGCTCACCCAACCTCACCCAACCTCTCAGCCCCAAGTGTGTCCACCCTTATGACTCATCCAGCTGTGGGTCTAGATATGATCAATCCAGGTTGCATCACAGCCCCTCAACGAATTTTGGAAGAATTTCTCTCTCTTTCACTGTCTTTGTTTTACGGGTTTTTAAAAGTAATTTATTTTTATAATGGGGTTTACCTGCTTTTCACGGCTGTGTATATGCGGCTTTACACCCACTTGACTCACTTCCAGACAGATATCAATACATAGGTTTTACGATTCTTACTAGTCACATATATTCTTGTGCGGTGAATAGGGGGTGTTGAGTCCAGTTCACTGAGCAAGGAGTCGGTCTTTTCTATTACATATTGGGTGTATGGAACGGTATCTGAGCCAATTTGAAACCCTTGTTTTATGCATCACCCCACCTCACCTTTCCCGTTAAGCAGCCATAGTGTGTTTTGTAAACGTGTGACTCTGTTCTGTTTTGTAATTCAGTTCAAGTGTAGCGGTTTTTACATTCCCTCTATAAGTGATAGCTTATGATAAGTGTCTTTTTCTGTGTGACTTATTTCACTTAGAATCGTCGTACCTAAGTCCACTCATCTTGCTTCTTCTAACCTTATGACATTGATTTCATGTCTGAGTGATATTCCTTTGTACATAAGGACCACAACTTCTTTATCCATTTTTCTCTTTCCTGGGATATTTAAGGTGTCATGAAGTGGAGGTTCTTGTCAACAGAGCAGCCCTAAACTTTGGGGTGCCTGTGTCTTGCTGATTTTTAGTTTTCCCAATTTATACGCCCATGAGTGGACGTGCCCTATGCTCCCTAAGCTGTGTTTTTTCGATGTTTCAGGACACACCGTACACTTCTCCAGAGTGGCTGTTGGCAATTTACATCCCGCCCATCAGCGTAGCAAGGCTGCCATTTCTCCATGGCCTGTCCTGCATTTCTGGTTTTGACACTTTTTGCAGCATGGCCCTTTTGACCGATGGGAAGCGAGACTACTTTGTAGCGCTGATTTGCCTTTCCAGGTTGCTTGGTTGGCCAAAAAGGGCCGTATGCGTTTTTTCCTGAATATATTCAGGAAAAAACGCATACGCCCTTTTTGGCCAAGGGCATCATTGTCGACGTTTTGCGACTTTTCATGTGCTTTAAAGGCGATTCGAATCTACCTCCTGAAGCCTGTTTCCTGCAATTCTGCCTTGCTTTCAAATCCTCTTCGTTGCCTTCCCTCAATATATTTGTGGACGAGAGTTATCATTTATAACTCTGCGGGTTTGTGAATGGCAGTGTCCCTGGGCTCCATTTTTCAACTCGCTTTTTTGGGAGCTGGCCTTAAGAGCGCGGGATTGCATCAGGCCCTATTCTGCTTCTGGGCGGCAGGCTGAGCCTGTGGTTAATTCTTCTTCCTGATGGGAAAATAGAGTGACCTGTGCCTGTCCCAACACCTAGATCTAGTCTCTCATTGGTTGCCCCTCTTCCCGTTCATCCTCAGGACAAATTGCAACCTGTAGGGAACAGGAGGTTAAAGGTGCTGATTCTCCAAGTAGGGAGATTGCTAGTAAAGTACCTGGAATGGCGAACCCGAGCACAAGGAGATGAGAAATGAGGTGCCTTTTAGAAACCTTTCAAAATCACACGGTGTACCATCTTCTGGGTTTCTCATGTATGTTTTCGATGTAGGAAGATGCCCTTGAACCTGGAGATTTGGGACCCATGGGATGCGTACCACGCAGTATTACTTTAAAGGTTGTGCGTTTGCTCACCCAACCTCACCCAACCTCTCAGCCCCAAGAGTGTCCACCGTTATGTCTCATCCAGCTGTGTGTCTAGATATGGTCAATCCAGGTTGCATCACAGCCCCTGACCGAATTTTGGAAGAATTTCTCTCTCTTTCACTGTCTTTGTTTTACGGGTTTTTAAAAGTAATTTATTTTTATAATGGGGTTTAGCTGCTTTTCACGGCTGTGTTTATGCGGCTTTACACCCATTTGACTCACTTCCAGACAGATATCAATACATAGGTTTTAAGATTCTTACTAGTCACATATATTCTTGTGCGGTGAATAGGGGGTGTTGAGTCCAGTTCACTGAGCAAGGAGTCGGTCTTTTCTATTACATATTGGGTGTATGGAACGGTATCTGAGCGAATTTGAAACCCTTGTTTTATGCATCACCCCACCTCACCTTTCCTGTTAAGCAGCCATAGTGTGTTTTCTAAAGGTGTGACTCTGTTCTGTTTTGTAATTCAGTTCAAGTGTAGCGGTTTTTACATTCCCTCTATAAGTGATAGCTTATGATAAGTGTCTTTTTCTGTGTGACTTATTTCACTTAGAATCGTCGTACCTAAATCCACTCATCTTGCTTCTTCTAGACTTATGACATTGATTTCATGTCTGAGTGATATTCCATTGTACATAAGGACCACAACTTCTTTATCCATTTTTCTCTTTCCTGGGATATTTAAGGTGTCATGAAGTGGAGGTTCTTGTCAACAGAGCAGCCCTAAATTTTGGGGTGCCTGTGTCTTGCTGATTTTTAGTTTTCCCAATTTATACGCCCATGAGTGGACGTGCCCTATGCTCCGTAAGCTGTGTGTTTTAGATGTTTCAGGACACACCGTACACTTCTCCAGAGTGGCTGTTGGCAATTAACATCCCGCCCATCAGCGTAGCAAGGCTGCCATTTCTCTATGGCCTGTCCTGCATTTCAGGTTTTGACACTTTTTGCAGCATGGCCCTTTTGACCGATGGGAAGCGAGACTTCTTTGTAGCGCTGATTTGCCTTTGCAGGTTGCTTGGTTGGCCTAAAAGGGCGTATGCGTTTTTTCCTGAATATATTCAGGAAAAAACGCATACGCCCTTTTTGGCCAAGGGCATCATTGTCGACGATTTGCGACTTTTCATGTGCTTTAAAGGCGATTCGAATCTACCTCCTGAAACCTGTTTCCTGCAATTCTGCCTTGCTTTCAAATCCTCTTCGTTGCCTTCCCTCAATATATTTGTGGACGAGAGTTATCATTTATAACTCTGCGGGTTTGTGAATGGCAGTGTCCCTGGGCTCCATTTTTCAACTCGCTTTTTTGGGAGCTGGCCTTAAGAGCGCGGGATTGCCTCAGGCCCTATTCTGCTTCTGGGCGGCAGGCTGAGCCTGTGGTTAATTCTTCTTCCTGATGGGAAAATAGAGTGACCTGTGCCTGTCCCAACACCTAGATCTAGTCTCTCATTGGTTGCCCCTCTTCCCGTTCATCCTCAGGACAAATTGCAACCTGTAGGGAACAAAAGGTTAAAGGTGCTGATTCTCCAAGTAGGGAGATTGCTAGTAAAGTACCTGGAATGGCGAACCCGAGCACAAGGAGATGAGAAATGAGGTGCCTTTTAGAAACCTTTCAAAATCACACGGTGTACCATCTTCTGGGTTTCTCATGTATGTTTTCGATGTAGGAAGATGCCCTTGAACCTGGAGATTTGGGACCCATGGGATGCGTACCACGCAGTATTACTTTAAAGGTTGTGCGTTTGCTCACCCAACCTCACCCAAACTCTCAGCCCCAAGAGTGTCCACCGTTATGTCTCATCCAGCTGTGTGTCTAGATATGGTCAATCCAGGTTGCATCACAGCCCCTGACCGAATTTTGGAAGAATTTCTCTCTCTTTCACTGTCTTTGTTTTACGGGTTTTTAAAAGTAATTTATTTTTATAATGGGGTTTAGCTGCTTTTCACGGCTGTGTTTATGCGGCTTTACACCCATTTGACTCACTTCCAGACAGATATCAATACATAGGTTTTAAGATTCTTACTAGTCACATATATTCTTGTGCGGTGAATAGGGGGTGTTGAGTCCAGTTCACTGAGCAAGGAGTCGGTCTTTTCTATTACATATTGGGTGTATGGAACGGTATCTGAGCGAATTTGAAACCCTTGTTTTATGCATCACCCCACCTCACCTTTCCTGTTAAGCAGCCATAGTGTGTTTTCTAAAGGTGTGACTCTGTTCTGTTTTGTAATTCAGTTCAAGTGTAGCGGTTTTTACATTCCCTCTATAAGTGATAGCTTATGATAAGTGTCTTTTTCTGTGTGACTTATTTCACTTAGAATCGTCGTACCTAAATCCACTCATCTTGCTTCTTCTAGACTTATGACATTGATTTCATGTCTGAGTGATATTCCATTGTACATAAGGACCACAACTTCTTTATCCATTTTTCTCTTTCCTGGGATATTTAAGGTGTCATGAAGTGGAGGTTCTTGTCAACAGAGCAGCCCTAAACTTTGGGGTGCCTGTGTCTTGCTGATTTTTAGTTTTACCAATTTATACGCCCATGAGTGGATGTGCCCTATGCTCCCTAAGCTGTGTGTTTTAGATGTTTCAGGACACACCGTACACTTCTCCAGAGTGGCTGTTGGCAATTTACATCCCGCCCATCAGCGTAGCAAGGCTGCCATTTCTCTATGGCCTGTCCTGCATTTCTGGTTTTGACACTTTTTGCAGCATGGCCCTTTTGACCGATGGGAAGCGAGACTTCTTTGTAGCGCTGATTTGCCTTTCCAGGTTGCTTGGTTGGCCAAAAAGGGCGTATGCGTTTTTTCCTGAATATATTCAGGAAAAAACGCATACGCCCTTTTTGGCCAAGGGCATCATTGTCGACGATTTGCGACTTTTCATGTGCTTTAAAGGCGATTCGAATCTACCTCCTGAAACCTGTTTCCTGCAATTCTGCCTTGCTTTCAAATCCTCTTCGTTGCCTTCCCTCAATATATTTGTGGACGAGAGTTATCATTTATAACTCTGCGGGTTTGTGAATGGCAGTGTACCTGGGCTCCATTTTTCAACTCGCTTTTTTGGGAGCTGGCTGCAAGGGCGCTGGATTGCCTCAGGCCCTATTCTGCTTCTGGGCGGCAGGCTGAGCCTGTGGTTAATTCTTCTTCCTGATGGGAAAATAGAGTGACCTGTGCCTGTCCCAACACCTAGATCTAGTCTCTCATTGGTTGCCCCTCTTCCCGTTCATCCTCAGGACAAATTGCAACCTGTAGGGATCAGGAGGTTAAAGGTGCTGATTCTCCAAGTAGGGAGATTGCTAGTAAAGTACCTGGAATGGCGAACCCGAGCACAAGGAGATGAGAAATGAGGTGCGTTTTAGAAACCTTTCAAAATCACACGGTGTACCATCTTCGGGTTTCTCATGCATGTTTTCGATGTAGGAAGATGCCCTTGAACCTGGAGATTTGGGACCCATGGGATGGGTACCAGGCAGTATTACTTTAAAGGTTCTGCGTTTGCTCACCGAACCTCACCCAACCTCTCAGCCCCAAGAGTGTCCACCGTTATGTCTCATCCAGCTGTGGGTCTAGATATGGTCAATCCAGGTTGCATCACAGCCCCTGAAAGAATTTTGTAAGAATTTCTCTCTCTTTCACTGTCTTTGTTTTACGGGTTTTTAAAAGTAATTTATTTTTATAATGGGGGTTTAGCTGCTTTTCACGGCTGTGTTTATGCGGCTTTACACCCATTTGACTCACTTCCAGACAGATATCAATACATAGGTTTTAAGATTATTACTAGTCACATATATTCATGTGCGGTGAATAGGGGGTGTTGAGTCCAGTTCACTGAGCAAGGAGTCGGTCTTTTCTATTACATATTGGGTGTATGGAACGGTATCTGAGCGAATTTGAAACCCTTGTTTTATGCATCACCCCACCTCACCTTTCCTGTTAAGCAGCCATAGTGTGTTTTCTAAAGGTGTGACTCTGTTCTGTTTTGTAATTCAGTTCAAGTGTAGCGGTTTTTACATTCCCTCTATAAGTGATAGCTTATGATAAGTGTCTTTTTCTGTGTGACTTATTTCACTTAGAATCGTCGTACCTAAATCCACTCATCTTGCTTCTTCTAGCCTTATGACATTGATTTCATGTCTGAGTGATATTCCATTGTACATAAGGACCACAACTTCTTTATCCATTTTTCTCTTTCCTGGGATATTTAAGGTGTCATGAAGTGGAGGTTCTTGTCAACAGAGCAGCCCTAAACTTTGGGGTGCCTGTGTCTTGCTGATTTTTAGTTTTCCCAATTTATACGCCCATGAGTGGACGTGCCCTATGCTCCCTAAGCTGTGTGTTTTAGATGTTTCAGGACACACCGTACACTTCTCCAGAGTGGCTGTTGGCAATTAACATCCCGCCCATCAGCATAGCAAGGCTGCCATTTCTCTATGGCCTGTCCTGCATTTCTGGTTTTGACACTTTTTGCAGCATGGCCCTTTTGACCGATGGGAAGCGAGACTTCTTTGTAGCGCTGATTTGCCTTTCCAGGTTGCTTGGTTGGCCAAAAAGGGCGTATGCGTTTTTTCCTGAATATATTCAGGAAAAAACGCATACGCCCTTTTTGGCCAAGGGCATCATTGTCGACGTTTTGCCGCTTTTCATGTGCTTTAAAGGCGATTCGTATCTACCTCCTGAAATCTGTTTCCTGCAATTCTGCCTTGCTTTCAAATCCTCTTCGTTGCCTTCCCTCAATATATTTGTGGACGAGAGTTATCATTTATAACTCTGCGGGTTTGTGAATGGCAGTGTACCTGGGCTCCATTTTTCAACTCGCTTTTTTGGGAGCTGGCCTTAAGAGCGCAGGATTGCCTCAGGCCCTATTCTGCTTCTGGGCGGCAGGCTGAGCCTGTGGTTAATTCTTCTTCCTGATGGGAAAATAGAGTGACCTGTGCCTGTCCCAACACCTAGATCTAGTCTCTCATTGGTTGCCCCTCTTCCCGTTCATCCTCAGGACAAATTGCAACCTGTAGGGAACAGGAGGTTAAAGGTGCTGATTCTCCAAGTAGGGAGATTGCTAGTAAAGTACCTGGAATGGCGAACCCGAGCACAAGGAGATGAGAAATGAGGTGCCTTTTAGAAACCTTTCAAAATCACACGGTGTACCATCTTCTGGGTTTCTCATGTATGTTTTCGATGTAGGAAGATGCCCTTGAACCTGGAGATTTGGGACCCATGGGATGCGTACCACGCAGTATTACTTTAAAGGTTGTGCGTTTGCTCACCCAACCTCACCCAACCTCTCAGCCCCAAGAGTGTCCACCGTTATGTCTCATCCAGCTGTGTGTCTAGATATGGTCAATCCAGGTTGCATCACAGCCCCTGACCGAATTTTGGAAGAATTTCTCTCTCTTTCACTGTCTTTGTTTTACGGGTTTTTAAAAGTAATTTATTTTTATAATGGGGTTTAGCTGCTTTTCACGGCTGTGTTTATGCGGCTTTACACCCATTTGACTCACTTCCAGACAGATATCAATACATAGGTTTTAAGATTATTACTAGTCACATATATTCTTGTGCGGTGAATAGGGGGTGTTGAGTCCAGTTCACTGAGCAAGGAGTCGGTCTTTTCTATTACATATTGGGTGTATGGAACGGTATCTGAGCGAATTTGAAACCCTTGTTTTATGCACCACCCCACCTCACCTTTCCTGTTAAGCAGCCATAGTGTGTTTTCTAAAGGTGTGACTCTGTTCTGTTTTGTAATTCAGTTCAAGTGTAGCGGTTTTTACATTCCCTCTATAAGTGATAGCTTATGATAAGTGTCTTTTTCTGTGTGACTTATTTCACTTAGAATCGTCGTACCTAAATCCACTCATCTTGCTTCTTCTAGACTTATGACATTGATTTCATGTCTGAGTGATATTCCATTGTACATAAGGACCACAACTTCTTTATCCATTTTTCTCTTTCCTGGGATATTTAAGGTGTCATGAAGTGGAGGTTCTTGTCAACAGAGCAGCCCTAAACTTTGGGGTGCCTGTGTCTTGCTGATTTTTAGTTTTCCCAATTTATACGCCCATGAGTGGATGTGCCCTATGCTCCCTAAGCTGTGTGTTTTAGATGTTTCAGGACACACCGTACACTTCTCCAGAGTGGCTGTTGGCAATTAACATCCCGCCCATCAGCGTAGCAAGGCTGCCATTTCTCTATGGCCTGTCCTGCATTTCTGGTTTTGACACTTTTTGCAGCATGGCCCTTTTGACCGATGGGAAGCGAGACTTCTTTGTAGCGCTGATTTGCCTTTCCAGGTTGCTTGGTTGGCCAAAAAGGGCGTATGCGTTTTTTCCTGAATATATTCAGGAAAAAACGCATACGCCCTTTTTGGCCAAGGGCATCATTGTCGACGTTTTGCCGCTTTTCATGTGCTTTAAAGGCGATTCGAATCTACCTCCTGAAACCTGTTTCCTGCAATTCTGCCTTGCTTTCAAATCCTCTTCGTTGCCTTCCCTCAATATATTTGTGGACGAGAGTTATCATTTATAACTCTGCGGGTTTGTGAATGGCAGTGTCCCTGGGCTCCATTTTTCAACTCGCTTTTTTGGGAGCTGGCTGCAAGGGCGCTGGATTGCCTCAGGCCCTATTCTGCTTCTGGGCGGCAGGCTGAGCCTGTGGTTAATTCTTCTTCCTGATGGGAAAATAGAGTGACCTGTGCCTGTCCCAACACCTAGATCTAGTCTCTCATTGGTTGCCCCTCTTCCCGTTCATCCTCAGGACAAATTGCAACCTGTAGGGATCAGGAGGTTAAAGGTGCTGATTCTCCAAGTAGGGAGATTGCTAGTAAAGTACCTGGAATGGCGAACCCGAGCACAAGGAGATGAGAAATGAGGTGCGTTTTAGAAACCTTTCAAAATCACACGGTGTACCATCTTCGGGTTTCTCATGCATGTTTTCGATGTAGGAAGATGCCCTTGAACCTGGAGATTTGGGACCCATGGGATGGGTACCAGGCAGTATTACTTTAAAGGTTCTGCGTTTGCTCACCGAACCTCACCCAACCTCTCAGCCCCAAGAGTGTCCACCGTTATGTCTCATCCAGCTGTGTGTCTAGATATGGTCAATCCAGGTTGCATCACAGCCCCTGACCGAATTTTGGAAGAATTTCTCTCTCTTTCACTGTCTTTGTTTTACGGGTTTTTAAAAGTAATTTATTTTTATAATGGGGTTTAGCTGCTTTTCACGGCTGTGTTTATGCGGCTTTACACCCATTTGACTCACTTCCAGACAGATATCAATACATAGGTTTTAAGATTATTACTAGTCACATATATTCTTGTGCGGTGAATAGGGGGTGTTGAGTCCAGTTCACTGAGCAAGGAGTCGGTCTTTTCTATTACATATTGGGTGTATGGAACGGTATCTGAGCGAATTTGAAACCCTTGTTTTATGCATCACCCCACCTCACCTTTCCTGTTAAGCAGCCATAGTGTGTTTTCTAAAGGTGTGACTCTGTTCTGTTTTGTAATTCAGTTCAAGTGTAGCGGTTTTTACATTCCCTCTATAAGTGATAGCTTATGATAAGTGTCTTTTTCTGTGTGACTTATTTCACTTAGAATCGTCGTACCTAAATCCACTCATCTTGCTTCTTCTAGACTTATGACATTGATTTCATGTCTGAGTGATATTCCATTGTACATAAGGACCACAACTTCTTTATCCATTTTTCTCTTTCCTGGGATATTTAAGGTGTCATGAAGTGGAGGTTCTTGTCAACAGAGCAGCCCTAAACTTTGGGGTGCCTGTGTCTTGCTGATTTTTAGTTTTCCCAATTTATACGCCCATGAGTGGATGTGCCCTATGCTCCCTAAGCTGTGTGTTTTAGATGTTTCAGGACACAACGTACACTTCTCCAGAGTGGCTGTTGGCAATTAACATCCCGCCCATCAGCGTAGCAAGGCTGCCATTTCTCTATGGCCTGTCCTGCATTTCTGGTTTTGACACTTTTTGCAGCATGGCCCTTTTGACCGATGGGAAGCGAGACTTCTTTGTAGCGCTGATTTGCCTTTCCAGGTTGCTTGGTTGGCCAAAAAGGGCGTATGCGTTTTTTCCTGAATATATTCAGGAAAAAACGCATACGCCCTTTTTGGCCAAGGGCATCATTGTCGACGTTTTGCCGCTTTTCATGTGCTTTAAAGGCGATTCGAATCTACCTCCTGAAACCTGTTTCCTGCAATTCTGCCTTGCTTTCAAATCCTCTTCGTTGCCTTCCCTCAATATATTTGTGGACGAGAGTTATCATTTATAACTCTGCGGGTTTGTGAATGGCAGTGTCCCTGGGCTCCATTTTTCAACTCGCTTTTTTGGGAGCTGGCTGCAAGGGCGCTGGATTGCCTCAGGCCCTATTCTGCTTCTGGGCGGCAGGCTGAGCCTGTGGTTAATTCTTCTTCCTGATGGGAAAATAGAGTGACCTGTGCCTGTCCCAACACCTAGATCTAGTCTCTCATTGGTTGCCCCTCTTCCCGTTCATCCTCAGGACAAATTGCAACCTGTAGGGATCAGGAGGTTAAAGGTGCTGATTCTCCAAGTAGGGAGATTGCTAGTAAAGTACCTGGAATGGCGAACCCGAGCACAAGGAGATGAGAAATGAGGTGCGTTTTAGAAACCTTTCAAAATCACACGGTGTACCATCTTCGGGTTTCTCATGCATGTTTTCGATGTAGGAAGATGCCCTTGAACCTGGAGATTTGGGACCCATGGGATGGGTACCAGGCAGTATTACTTTAAAGGTTCTGCGTTTGCTCACCGAACCTCACCCAACCTCTCAGCCCCAAGAGTGTCCACCGTTATGTCTCATCCAGCTGTGTGTCTAGATATGGTCAATCCAGGTTGCATCACAGCCCCTGACCGAATTTTGGAAGAATTTCTCTCTCTTTCACTGTCTTTGTTTTACGGGTTTTTAAAAGTAATTTATTTTTATAATGGGGTTTAGCTGCTTTTCACGGCTGTGTTTATGCGGCTTTACACCCATTTGACTCACTTCCAGACAGATATCAATACATAGGTTTTAAGATTATTACTAGTCACATATATTCTTGTGCGGTGAATAGGGGGTGTTGAGTCCAGTTCACTGAGCAAGGAGTCGGTCTTTTCTATTACATATTGGGTGTATGGAACGGTATCTGAGCGAATTTGAAACCCTTGTTTTATGCATCACCCCACCTCACCTTTCCTGTTAAGCAGCCATAGTGTGTTTTCTAAAGGTGTGACTCTGTTCTGTTTTGTAATTCAGTTCAAGTGTAGCGGTTTTTACATTCCCTCTATAAGTGATAGCTTATGATAAGTGTCTTTTTCTGTGTGACTTATTTCACTTAGAATCGTCGTACCTAAATCCACTCATCTTGCTTCTTCTAGACTTATGACATTGATTTCATGTCTGAGTGATATTCCATTGTACATAAGGACCACAACTTCTTTATCCATTTTTCTCTTTCCTGGGATATTTAAGGTGTCATGAAGTGGAGGTTCTTGTCAACAGAGCAGCCCTAAACTTTGGGGTGCCTGTGTCTTGCTGATTTTTAGTTTTCCCAATTTATACGCCCATGAGTGGACGTGCCCTATGCTCCCTAAGCTGTGTGTTTTAGATGTTTCAGGACACACCGTACACTTCTCCAGAGTGGCTGTTGGCAATTAACATCCCGCCCATCAGCGTAGCAAGGCTGCCATTTCTCTGTGGCCTGTCCTGCATTTCTGGTTTTGACACTTTTTGCAGCATGGCCCTTTTGACCGATGGGAAGCGAGACTTCTTTGTAGCGCTGATTTGCCTTTCCAGGTTGCTTGGTTGGCCAAAAAGGGCGTATGCGTTTTTTCCTGAATATATTCAGGAAAAAACGCATACGCTCTTTTTGGCCAAGGGCATCATTGTCGACGATTTGCGACTTTTCATGTGCTTTAAAGGCGATTCGAATCTACCTCCTGAAACCTGTTTCCTGCAATTCTGCCTTGCTTTCAAATCCTCTTCGTTGCCTTCCCTCAATATATTTGTGGACGAGAGTTATCATTTATAACTCTGCGGGTTTGTGAATGGCAGTGTACCTGGGCTCCATTTTTCAACTCGCTTTTTTGGGAGCTGGCCTTAAGAGCGCAGGATTGCCTCAGGCCCTATTCTGCTTCTGGGCGGCAGGCTGAGCCTGTGGTTAATTCTTCTTCCTGATGGGAAAATAGAGTGACCTGTGCCTGTCCCAACACCTAGATCTAGTCTCTCATTGGTTGCCCCTCTTCCCGTTCATCCTCAGGACAAATTGCAACCTGTAGGGAACAGGAGGTTAAAGGTGCTGATTCTCCAAGTAGGGAGATTGCTAGTAAAGTACCTGGAATGGCGAACCCGAGCACAAGGAGATGAGAAATGAGGTGCCTTTTAGAAACCTTTCAAAATCACACGGTGTACCATCTTCTGGGTTTCTCATGTATGTTTTCGATGTAGGAAGATGCCCTTGAACCTGGAGATTTGGGACCCATGGGATGCGTACCACGCAGTATTACTTTAAAGGTTGTGCGTTTGCTCACCCAACCTCACCCAACCTCTCAGCCCCAAGAGTGTCCACCGTTATGTCTCATCCAGCTGTGTGTCTAGATATGGTCAATCCAGGTTGCATCACAGCCCCTGACCGAATTTTGGAAGAATTTCTCTCTCTTTCACTGTCTTTGTTTTACGGGTTTTTAAAAGTAATTTATTTTTATAATGGGGTTTAGCTGCTTTTCACGGCTGTGTTTATGCGGCTTTACACCCATTTGACTCACTTCCAGACAGATATCAATACATAGGTTTTAAGATTCTTACTAGTCACATATATTCTTGTGCGGTGAATAGGGGGTGTTGAGTCCAGTTCACTGAGCAAGGAGTCGGTCTTTTCTATTACATATTGGGTGTATGGAACGGTATCTGAGCGAATTTGAAACCCTTGTTTTATGCATCACCCCACCTCACCTTTCCTGTTAAGCAGCCATAGTGTGTTTTCTAAAGGTGTGACTCTGTTCTGTTTTGTAATTCAGTTCAAGTGTAGCGGTTTTTACATTCCCTCTATAAGTGATAGCTTATGATAAGTGTCTTTTTCTGTGTGACTTATTTCACTTAGAATCGTCGTACCTAAATCCACTCATCTTGCTTCTTCTAGACTTATGACATTGATTTCATGTCTGAGTGATATTCCATTGTACATAAGGACCACAACTTCTTTATCCATTTTTCTCTTTCCTGGGATATTTAAGGTGTCATGAAGTGGAGGTTCTTGTCAACAGAGCAGCCCTAAATTTTGGGGTGCCTGTGTCTTGCTGATTTTTAGTTTTCCCAATTTATACGCCCATGAGTGGACGTGCCCTATGCTCCGTAAGCTGTGTGTTTTAGATGTTTCAGGACACACCGTACACTTCTCCAGAGTGGCTGTTGGCAATTAACATCCCGCCCATCAGCGTAGCAAGGCTGCCATTTCTCTATGGCCTGTCCTGCATTTCAGGTTTTGACACTTTTTGCAGCATGGCCCTTTTGACCGATGGGAAGCGAGACTTCTTTGTAGCGCTGATTTGCCTTTGCAGGTTGCTTGGTTGGCCTAAAAGGGCGTATGCGTTTTTTCCTGAATATATTCAGGAAAAAACGCATACGCCCTTTTTGGCCAAGGGCATCATTGTCGACGATTTGCGACTTTTCATGTGCTTTAAAGGCGATTCGAATCTACCTCCTGAAACCTGTTTCCTGCAATTCTGCCTTGCTTTCAAATCCTCTTCGTTGCCTTCCCTCAATATATTTGTGGACGAGAGTTATCATTTATAACTCTGCGGGTTTGTGAATGGCAGTGTCCCTGGGCTCCATTTTTCAACTCGCTTTTTTGGGAGCTGGCCTTAAGAGCGCGGGATTGCCTCAGGCCCTATTCTGCTTCTGGGCGGCAGGCTGAGCCTGTGGTTAATTCTTCTTCCTGATGGGAAAATAGAGTGACCTGTGCCTGTCCCAACACCTAGATCTAGTCTCTCATTGGTTGCCCCTCTTCCCGTTCATCCTCAGGACAAATTGCAACCTGTAGGGAACAAAAGGTTAAAGGTGCTGATTCTCCAAGTAGGGAGATTGCTAGTAAAGTACCTGGAATGGCGAACCCGAGCACAAGGAGATGAGAAATGAGGTGCCTTTTAGAAACCTTTCAAAATCACACGGTGTACCATCTTCTGGGTTTCTCATGTATGTTTTCGATGTAGGAAGATGCCCTTGAACCTGGAGATTTGGGACCCATGGGATGCGTACCACGCAGTATTACTTTAAAGGTTGTGCGTTTGCTCACCCAACCTCACCCAAACTCTCAGCCCCAAGAGTGTCCACCGTTATGTCTCATCCAGCTGTGTGTCTAGATATGGTCAATCCAGGTTGCATCACAGCCCCTGACCGAATTTTGGAAGAATTTCTCTCTCTTTCACTGTCTTTGTTTTACGGGTTTTTAAAAGTAATTTATTTTTATAATGGGGTTTAGCTGCTTTTCACGGCTGTGTTTATGCGGCTTTACACCCATTTGACTCACTTCCAGACAGATATCAATACATAGGTTTTAAGATTCTTACTAGTCACATATATTCTTGTGCGGTGAATAGGGGGTGTTGAGTCCAGTTCACTGAGCAAGGAGTCGGTCTTTTCTATTACATATTGGGTGTATGGAACGGTATCTGAGCGAATTTGAAACCCTTGTTTTATGCATCACCCCACCTCACCTTTCCTGTTAAGCAGCCATAGTGTGTTTTCTAAAGGTGTGACTCTGTTCTGTTTTGTAATTCAGTTCAAGTGTAGCGGTTTTTACATTCCCTCTATAAGTGATAGCTTATGATAAGTGTCTTTTTCTGTGTGACTTATTTCACTTAGAATCGTCGTACCTAAATCCACTCATCTTGCTTCTTCTAGACTTATGACATTGATTTCATGTCTGAGTGATATTCCATTGTACATAAGGACCACAACTTCTTTATCCATTTTTCTCTTTCCTGGGATATTTAAGGTGTCATGAAGTGGAGGTTCTTGTCAACAGAGCAGCCCTAAACTTTGGGGTGCCTGTGTCTTGCTGATTTTTAGTTTTACCAATTTATACGCCCATGAGTGGATGTGCCCTATGCTCCCTAAGCTGTGTGTTTTAGATGTTTCAGGACACACCGTACACTTCTCCAGAGTGGCTGTTGGCAATTTACATCCCGCCCATCAGCGTAGCAAGGCTGCCATTTCTCTATGGCCTGTCCTGCATTTCTGGTTTTGACACTTTTTGCAGCATGGCCCTTTTGACCGATGGGAAGCGAGACTTCTTTGTAGCGCTGATTTGCCTTTCCAGGTTGCTTGGTTGGCCAAAAAGGGCGTATGCGTTTTTTCCTGAATATATTCAGGAAAAAACGCATACGCCCTTTTTGGCCAAGGGCATCATTGTCGACGATTTGCGACTTTTCATGTGCTTTAAAGGCGATTCGAATCTACCTCCTGAAACCTGTTTCCTGCAATTCTGCCTTGCTTTCAAATCCTCTTCGTTGCCTTCCCTCAATATATTTGTGGACGAGAGTTATCATTTATAACTCTGCGGGTTTGTGAATGGCAGTGTACCTGGGCTCCATTTTTCAACTCGCTTTTTTGGGAGCTGGCTGCAAGGGCGCTGGATTGCCTCAGGCCCTATTCTGCTTCTGGGCGGCAGGCTGAGCCTGTGGTTAATTCTTCTTCCTGATGGGAAAATAGAGTGACCTGTGCCTGTCCCAACACCTAGATCTAGTCTCTCATTGGTTGCCCCTCTTCCCGTTCATCCTCAGGACAAATTGCAACCTGTAGGGATCAGGAGGTTAAAGGTGCTGATTCTCCAAGTAGGGAGATTGCTAGTAAAGTACCTGGAATGGCGAACCCGAGCACAAGGAGATGAGAAATGAGGTGCGTTTTAGAAACCTTTCAAAATCACACGGTGTACCATCTTCGGGTTTCTCATGCATGTTTTCGATGTAGGAAGATGCCCTTGAACCTGGAGATTTGGGACCCATGGGATGGGTACCAGGCAGTATTACTTTAAAGGTTCTGCGTTTGCTCACCGAACCTCACCCAACCTCTCAGCCCCAAGAGTGTCCACCGTTATGTCTCATCCAGCTGTGGGTCTAGATATGGTCAATCCAGGTTGCATCACAGCCCCTGAAAGAATTTTGTAAGAATTTCTCTCTCTTTCACTGTCTTTGTTTTACGGGTTTTTAAAAGTAATTTATTTTTATAATGGGGGTTTAGCTGCTTTTCACGGCTGTGTTTATGCGGCTTTACACCCATTTGACTCACTTCCAGACAGATATCAATACATAGGTTTTAAGATTATTACTAGTCACATATATTCATGTGCGGTGAATAGGGGGTGTTGAGTCCAGTTCACTGAGCAAGGAGTCGGTCTTTTCTATTACATATTGGGTGTATGGAACGGTATCTGAGCGAATTTGAAACCCTTGTTTTATGCATCACCCCACCTCACCTTTCCTGTTAAGCAGCCATAGTGTGTTTTCTAAAGGTGTGACTCTGTTCTGTTTTGTAATTCAGTTCAAGTGTAGCGGTTTTTACATTCCCTCTATAAGTGATAGCTTATGATAAGTGTCTTTTTCTGTGTGACTTATTTCACTTAGAATCGTCGTACCTAAATCCACTCATCTTGCTTCTTCTAGCCTTATGACATTGATTTCATGTCTGAGTGATATTCCATTGTACATAAGGACCACAACTTCTTTATCCATTTTTCTCTTTCCTGGGATATTTAAGGTGTCATGAAGTGGAGGTTCTTGTCAACAGAGCAGCCCTAAACTTTGGGGTGCCTGTGTCTTGCTGATTTTTAGTTTTCCCAATTTATACGCCCATGAGTGGACGTGCCCTATGCTCCCTAAGCTGTGTGTTTTAGATGTTTCAGGACACACCGTACACTTCTCCAGAGTGGCTGTTGGCAATTAACATCCCGCCCATCAGCATAGCAAGGCTGCCATTTCTCTATGGCCTGTCCTGCATTTCTGGTTTTGACACTTTTTGCAGCATGGCCCTTTTGACCGATGGGAAGCGAGACTTCTTTGTAGCGCTGATTTGCCTTTCCAGGTTGCTTGGTTGGCCAAAAAGGGCGTATGCGTTTTTTCCTGAATATATTCAGGAAAAAACGCATACGCCCTTTTTGGCCAAGGGCATCATTGTCGACGTTTTGCCGCTTTTCATGTGCTTTAAAGGCGATTCGTATCTACCTCCTGAAATCTGTTTCCTGCAATTCTGCCTTGCTTTCAAATCCTCTTCGTTGCCTTCCCTCAATATATTTGTGGACGAGAGTTATCATTTATAACTCTGCGGGTTTGTGAATGGCAGTGTACCTGGGCTCCATTTTTCAACTCGCTTTTTTGGGAGCTGGCCTTAAGAGCGCAGGATTGCCTCAGGCCCTATTCTGCTTCTGGGCGGCAGGCTGAGCCTGTGGTTAATTCTTCTTCCTGATGGGAAAATAGAGTGACCTGTGCCTGTCCCAACACCTAGATCTAGTCTCTCATTGGTTGCCCCTCTTCCCGTTCATCCTCAGGACAAATTGCAACCTGTAGGGAACAGGAGGTTAAAGGTGCTGATTCTCCAAGTAGGGAGATTGCTAGTAAAGTACCTGGAATGGCGAACCCGAGCACAAGGAGATGAGAAATGAGGTGCCTTTTAGAAACCTTTCAAAATCACACGGTGTACCATCTTCTGGGTTTCTCATGTATGTTTTCGATGTAGGAAGATGCCCTTGAACCTGGAGATTTGGGACCCATGGGATGCGTACCACGCAGTATTACTTTAAAGGTTGTGCGTTTGCTCACCCAACCTCACCCAACCTCTCAGCCCCAAGAGTGTCCACCGTTATGTCTCATCCAGCTGTGTGTCTAGATATGGTCAATCCAGGTTGCATCACAGCCCCTGACCGAATTTTGGAAGAATTTCTCTCTCTTTCACTGTCTTTGTTTTACGGGTTTTTAAAAGTAATTTATTTTTATAATGGGGTTTAGCTGCTTTTCACGGCTGTGTTTATGCGGCTTTACACCCATTTGACTCACTTCCAGACAGATATCAATACATAGGTTTTAAGATTATTACTAGTCACATATATTCTTGTGCGGTGAATAGGGGGTGTTGAGTCCAGTTCACTGAGCAAGGAGTCGGTCTTTTCTATTACATATTGGGTGTATGGAACGGTATCTGAGCGAATTTGAAACCCTTGTTTTATGCACCACCCCACCTCACCTTTCCTGTTAAGCAGCCATAGTGTGTTTTCTAAAGGTGTGACTCTGTTCTGTTTTGTAATTCAGTTCAAGTGTAGCGGTTTTTACATTCCCTCTATAAGTGATAGCTTATGATAAGTGTCTTTTTCTGTGTGACTTATTTCACTTAGAATCGTCGTACCTAAATCCACTCATCTTGCTTCTTCTAGACTTATGACATTGATTTCATGTCTGAGTGATATTCCATTGTACATAAGGACCACAACTTCTTTATCCATTTTTCTCTTTCCTGGGATATTTAAGGTGTCATGAAGTGGAGGTTCTTGTCAACAGAGCAGCCCTAAACTTTGGGGTGCCTGTGTCTTGCTGATTTTTAGTTTTCCCAATTTATACGCCCATGAGTGGATGTGCCCTATGCTCCCTAAGCTGTGTGTTTTAGATGTTTCAGGACACACCGTACACTTCTCCAGAGTGGCTGTTGGCAATTAACATCCCGCCCATCAGCGTAGCAAGGCTGCCATTTCTCTATGGCCTGTCCTGCATTTCTGGTTTTGACACTTTTTGCAGCATGGCCCTTTTGACCGATGGGAAGCGAGACTTCTTTGTAGCGCTGATTTGCCTTTCCAGGTTGCTTGGTTGGCCAAAAAGGGCGTATGCGTTTTTTCCTGAATATATTCAGGAAAAAACGCATACGCCCTTTTTGGCCAAGGGCATCATTGTCGACGTTTTGCCGCTTTTCATGTGCTTTAAAGGCGATTCGAATCTACCTCCTGAAACCTGTTTCCTGCAATTCTGCCTTGCTTTCAAATCCTCTTCGTTGCCTTCCCTCAATATATTTGTGGACGAGAGTTATCATTTATAACTCTGCGGGTTTGTGAATGGCAGTGTCCCTGGGCTCCATTTTTCAACTCGCTTTTTTGGGAGCTGGCTGCAAGGGCGCTGGATTGCCTCAGGCCCTATTCTGCTTCTGGGCGGCAGGCTGAGCCTGTGGTTAATTCTTCTTCCTGATGGGAAAATAGAGTGACCTGTGCCTGTCCCAACACCTAGATCTAGTCTCTCATTGGTTGCCCCTCTTCCCGTTCATCCTCAGGACAAATTGCAACCTGTAGGGATCAGGAGGTTAAAGGTGCTGATTCTCCAAGTAGGGAGATTGCTAGTAAAGTACCTGGAATGGCGAACCCGAGCACAAGGAGATGAGAAATGAGGTGCGTTTTAGAAACCTTTCAAAATCACACGGTGTACCATCTTCGGGTTTCTCATGCATGTTTTCGATGTAGGAAGATGCCCTTGAACCTGGAGATTTGGGACCCATGGGATGGGTACCAGGCAGTATTACTTTAAAGGTTCTGCGTTTGCTCACCGAACCTCACCCAACCTCTCAGCCCCAAGAGTGTCCACCGTTATGTCTCATCCAGCTGTGTGTCTAGATATGGTCAATCCAGGTTGCATCACAGCCCCTGACCGAATTTTGGAAGAATTTCTCTCTCTTTCACTGTCTTTGTTTTACGGGTTTTTAAAAGTAATTTATTTTTATAATGGGGTTTAGCTGCTTTTCACGGCTGTGTTTATGCGGCTTTACACCCATTTGACTCACTTCCAGACAGATATCAATACATAGGTTTTAAGATTATTACTAGTCACATATATTCTTGTGCGGTGAATAGGGGGTGTTGAGTCCAGTTCACTGAGCAAGGAGTCGGTCTTTTCTATTACATATTGGGTGTATGGAACGGTATCTGAGCGAATTTGAAACCCTTGTTTTATGCATCACCCCACCTCACCTTTCCTGTTAAGCAGCCATAGTGTGTTTTCTAAAGGTGTGACTCTGTTCTGTTTTGTAATTCAGTTCAAGTGTAGCGGTTTTTACATTCCCTCTATAAGTGATAGCTTATGATAAGTGTCTTTTTCTGTGTGACTTATTTCACTTAGAATCGTCGTACCTAAATCCACTCATCTTGCTTCTTCTAGACTTATGACATTGATTTCATGTCTGAGTGATATTCCATTGTACATAAGGACCACAACTTCTTTATCCATTTTTCTCTTTCCTGGGATATTTAAGGTGTCATGAAGTGGAGGTTCTTGTCAACAGAGCAGCCCTAAACTTTGGGGTGCCTGTGTCTTGCTGATTTTTAGTTTTCCCAATTTATACGCCCATGAGTGGACGTGCCCTATGCTCCCTAAGCTGTGTGTTTTAGATGTTTCAGGACACACCGTACACTTCTCCAGAGTGGCTGTTGGCAATTAACATCCCGCCCATCAGCGTAGCAAGGCTGCCATTTCTCTGTGGCCTGTCCTGCATTTCTGGTTTTGACACTTTTTGCAGCATGGCCCTTTTGACCGATGGGAAGCGAGACTTCTTTGTAGCGCTGATTTGCCTTTCCAGGTTGCTTGGTTGGCCAAAAAGGGCGTATGCGTTTTTTCCTGAATATATTCAGGAAAAAACGCATACGCTCTTTTTGGCCAAGGGCATCATTGTCGACGATTTGCGACTTTTCATGTGCTTTAAAGGCGATTCGAATCTACCTCCTGAAACCTGTTTCCTGCAATTCTGCCTTGCTTTCAAATCCTCTTCGTTGCCTTCCCTCAATATATTTGTGGACGAGAGTTATCATTTATAACTCTGCGGGTTTGTGAATGGCAGTGTACCTGGGCTCCATTTTTCAACTCGCTTTTTTGGGAGCTGGCCTTAAGAGCGCAGGATTGCCTCAGGCCCTATTCTGCTTCTGGGCGGCAGGCTGAGCCTGTGGGTAATTCTTCTTCCTGATGGGAAAATAGAGTGACCTGTGCCTGTCCCAACACCTAGATCTAGTCTCTCATTGGTTGCCCCTCTTCCCGTTCATCCTCAGGACAAATTGCAACCTGTAGGGAACAGGAGGTTAAAGGTGCTGATTCTCCAAGTAGGGAGATTGCTAGTAAAGTACCTGGAATGGCGAACCCGAGCACAAGGAGATGAGAAATGAGGTGCCTTTTAGAAACCTTTCAAAATCACACGGTGTACCATCTTCTGGGTTTCTCATGTATGTTTTCGATGTAGGAAGATGCCCTTGAACCTGGAGATTTGGGACCCATGGGATGCGTACCACGCAGTATTACTTTAAAGGTTGTGCGTTTGATCACCCAACCTCACCCAACCTCTCAGCCCCAAGAGTGTCCACCCTTATGTCTCATCCAGCTGTGTGTCTAGATATGGTCAATCCAGGTTGCATCACAGCCCCTGACCGAATTATGGAAGAATTTCTCTCTCTTTCACTGTCTTTGTTTTACGGGTTTTTAAAAGTAATTTATTTTTATAATGGGGTTTAGCTGCTTTTCACGGCTGTGTTTATGCGGCTTTACACCCATTTGACTCACTTCCAGACAGATATCAATACATAGGTTTTAAGATTCTTACTAGTCACATATATTCTTGTGCGGTGAATAAGGGGTGTTGAGTCCAGTTCACTGAGCAAGGAGTCGGTCTTTTCTATTACATATTGGGTGTATGGAACGGTATCTGAGCCAATTTGAAACCCTTGTTTTATGCATCACCCCACCTCACGTTTCCTGTTAAGCAGCCATAGTGTGTTTTCTAAAGGTGTGACTCTGTTCTGTTTTGTAATTCAGTTCAAGTGTAGCGGTTTTTACATTCCCTCTATAAGTGATAGCTTATGATAAGTGTCTTTTTCTGTGTGACTTATTTCACTTAGAATCGTCGTACCTAAATCCACTCATCTTGCTTCTTCTAGACTTATGACATTGATTTCATGTCTGAGTGATATTCCATTGTACATAAGGACCACAACTTCTTTATCCATTTTTCTCTTTCCTGGGATATTTAAGGTGTCATGAAGTGGAGGTTCTTGTCAACAGAGCAGCCCTAAACTTTGGGGTGCCTGTGTCTTGCTGATTTTTAGTTTTCCCAATTTATACGCCCATGAGTGGACGTGCCCTATGCTCCCTAAGCTGTGTGTTTTAGATGTTTCAGGACACACCGTACACTTCTCCAGAGTGGCTGTTGGCAATTAACATCCCGCCCATCAGCGTAGCAAGGCTGCCATTTCTCTATGGCCTGTCCTGCATTTCTGGTTCTGACACTTTTTGCAGCATGGCCCTTTTGACAGATGGGAAGCGAGACTACTTTGTAGCGCTGATTTGCCTTTCCAGGTTGCTTGGTTGGCCAAAAAGGGCGAATGCGTTTTTTCCTGAATATATTCAGGAAAAAACGCATACGCCCTTTTTGGCCAAGGGCATCATTGTCGACATTTTGCGACTTTTCATGTGCTTTAAAGGCGATTCGAATCTACCTCCTGAAACCTGTTTCCTGCAATTCTGCCTTGCTTTCAAACCCTCTTCGTTGCCTTCCCTCAATATATTTGTGGACGAGAGTTATCATTTATAACTCAGCAGGTTTGTGAATTGCAGTGCCCCTGAGCTCCATTTTTCAACTGTCTTTTTTGGGAGCTGGCCGCAAACGCACGGGATTGCCTAAGGCCCTATTCTGGTTCCCGGCGGTAGGCTGAGCCTGTGGTTAATTCTTCTTCCTGATGGGAAAATAGAGTGACCTGTGCCTGTCCCAACACCTAGATCTAGTCTCTCATTGGTTGCCCCTCTTCCCTTTCACCCTCAGGACAAATTGCAACCTGTACAGAACAGGAGGTTAAAGGTGCTGATTCTCCAAGTAAGGAGATTGCTAGTAAAGTAGCTGGAATGGCGAACCCGAGCACAAGGAGATGAGAAATGAGGTGCGTTTTAGAAACCTTTCAAAATCACACGGTGTTTCTGGGTTTCTCATGCATGTTTTCGATGTAGGAAGATTCCCTTGAACCTGGAGATTTGGGACCCATGGGATGGGTACCAGGCAGTATTACTTTAAAGGGTCTGTGTTTGCTCACCCAACCTCACCCAACCTTTCAGCCCCAAGTGTGTCTACCCTTATGTCTCATCCAGCTGTGGGTCTAGATATGGTCAATCCGGGTTGCATCACAGCCCCTGGACGAATTTTGTAAGAATTTCTCTCTCTTTCACTGTCTTTGTTTTACGGGTATTTAAAAGTAATTTATTTTTATAATGGGGTTTAGCTGGTTTTCACGGCTGTGTTTATGCGGCTTTACACCCACTTGACTCACTTCCAGACAGATATCAATACATAGGTTTTAAGATTCTTACTAGTCACATATGTTCTTGTGCGGTGAATAGGGGGTGTTGAGTCCAGTTCACTGAGCAAGAAGTCGGTCTTTTCTATTACATATTGGGTGTATGGAACGGTATCTGAGCCAATTTGAAACCCTTGTTTTATGCATCACCCCACCTCACCTTTCCCGTTAAGCAGCCATAGTGTGTTTTCTAAACGTGTGACTCTGTTCTGTTTTGTAATTCAGTTCAAGTGTAGCGGTTTTTACATTCCCTCTATAAGTGATAGCTTATGATAAGTGTCTTTTTCTGTGTGACTTATTTCACTTAGAATCGTCGTACCTAAGTCCACTCATCTTGCTTCTTCGAGCCTTATGACATTGATTTCATGTCTGAGTGATATTCCTTTGTACATAAGGACCACAACTTCTTTATCCATTTTTCCCTTTCCTGGGATATTTAAGGTGTCATGAAGTGGAGGTTCTTGTCAACAGAGCAGCCCTAAACTTTGGGGTGCCTGTGTTTGCTGATTTTTAGTTTTCCCAATTTATACGCGCATGAGTGGACGTGCCCTATGCTCCCTAAGCTGTGTGTTTTAGATGTTTCAGGACACACCGTACACTTCTCCAGAGTGGCTGTTGGCAATTTACATCCCGCCCATCAGCGTAGCAAGGCTGCCATTTCTCCATGGCCTGTCCTGCATTTCTGGTTTTGACACTTTTTGCAGCATGGCCCTTTTGACCGATGGGAAGCGAGACTTCTTTGTAGCGCTGATGAGCCTTTCCAGGTTGCTTGGTTGGCCAAACAGGGCGTATGCGTTTTTTCCTGAATATATTCAGGAAAAAACGCATACGCCCTGTTTGGCCAAGGGCATCATTGTCGACGTCTTACCACTTTTCATGTGCTTTAAAGGCGATTCGAATCTACCTCCTGAAACCTGTTTCCTGCAATTCTGCCTTGCTTTCAAATCCTCTTCGTTGCCTTCCCTCAATATATCTGTGGATGAGAGTTATCATTTATAGATCTGCGGGTTTCTGAATTGCAGTGTCCCTGAGCTCCATTTTTCAACTCGCTTTTTTGGGAGCTGGCTGCAAGGGCGCTGGATTGCCTCAGGCCCTATTCTGCTTCTGGGCGGCAGGCTGAGCCTGTGGTTAATTCTTCTTCCTGATGGGAAAATAGAGTGACCTGTGCCTGTCCCAACACCTAGATCTAGTCTCTCATTGGTTGCCCCTCTTCCCGTTCATCCTCAGGACAAATTGCAACCTGTAGGGATCAGGAGGTTAAAGGTGCTGATTCTCCAAGTAGGGAGATTGCTAGTAAAGTACCTGGAATGGCGAACCCGAGCACAAGGAGATGAGAAATGAGGTGCGTTTTAGAAACCTTTCAAAATCACACGGTGTACCATCTTCGGGTTTCTCATGCATGTTTTCGATGTAGGAAGATGCCCTTGAACCTGGAGATTTGGGACCCATGGGATGGGTACCAGGCAGTATTACTTTAAAGGTTCTGCGTTTGCTCACCGAACCTCACCCAACCTCTCAGCCCCAAGAGTGTCCACCGTTATGTCTCATCCAGCTGTGTGTCTAGATATGGTCAATCCAGGTTGCATCACAGCCCCTGACCGAATTTTGGAAGAATTTCTCTCTCTTTCACTGTCTTTGTTTTACGGGTTTTTAAAAGTAATTTATTTTTATAATGGGGTTTAGCTGCTTTTCACGGCTGTGTTTATGCGGCTTTACACCCATTTGACTCACTTCCAGACAGATATCAATACATAGGTTTTAAGATTATTACTAGTCACATATATTCTTGTGCGGTGAATAGGGGGTGTTGAGTCCAGTTCACTGAGCAAGGAGTCGGTCTTTTCTATTACATATTGGGTGTATGGAACGGTATCTGAGCGAATTTGAAACCCTTGTTTTATGCATCACCCCACCTCACCTTTCCTGTTAAGCAGCCATAGTGTGTTTTCTAAAGGTGTGACTCTGTTCTGTTTTGTAATTCAGTTCAAGTGTAGCGGTTTTTACATTCCCTCTATAAGTGATAGCTTATGATAAGTGTCTTTTTCTGTGTGACTTATTTCACTTAGAATCGTCGTACCTAAATCCACTCATCTTGCTTCTTCTAGACTTATGACATTGATTTCATGTCTGAGTGATATTCCATTGTACATAAGGACCACAACTTCTTTATCCATTTTTCTCTTTCCTGGGATATTTAAGGTGTCATGAAGTGGAGGTTCTTGTCAACAGAGCAGCCCTAAACTTTGGGGTGCCTGTGTCTTGCTGATTTTTAGTTTTCCCAATTTATACGCCCATGAGTGGACGTGCCCTATGCTCCCTAAGCTGTGTGTTTTAGATGTTTCAGGACACACCGTACACTTCTCCAGAGTGGCTGTTGGCAATTAACATCCCGCCCATCAGCGTAGCAAGGCTGCCATTTCTCTGTGGCCTGTCCTGCATTTCTGGTTTTGACACTTTTTGCAGCATGGCCCTTTTGACCGATGGGAAGCGAGACTTCTTTGTAGCGCTGATTTGCCTTTCCAGGTTGCTTGGTTGGCCAAAAAGGGCGTATGCGTTTTTTCCTGAATATATTCAGGAAAAAACGCATACGCTCTTTTTGGCCAAGGGCATCATTGTCGACGATTTGCGACTTTTCATGTGCTTTAAAGGCGATTCGAATCTACCTCCTGAAACCTGTTTCCTGCAATTCTGCCTTGCTTTCAAATCCTCTTCGTTGCCTTCCCTCAATATATTTGTGGACGAGAGTTATCATTTATAACTCTGCGGGTTTGTGAATGGCAGTGTACCTGGGCTCCATTTTTCAACTCGCTTTTTTGGGAGCTGGCCTTAAGAGCGCAGGATTGCCTCAGGCCCTATTCTGCTTCTGGGCGGCAGGCTGAGCCTGTGGGTAATTCTTCTTCCTGATGGGAAAATAGAGTGACCTGTGCCTGTCCCAACACCTAGATCTAGTCTCTCATTGGTTGCCCCTCTTCCCGTTCATCCTCAGGACAAATTGCAACCTGTAGGGAACAGGAGGTTAAAGGTGCTGATTCTCCAAGTAGGGAGATTGCTAGTAAAGTACCTGGAATGGCGAACCCGAGCACAAGGAGATGAGAAATGAGGTGCCTTTTAGAAACCTTTCAAAATCACACGGTGTACCATCTTCTGGGTTTCTCATGTATGTTTTCGATGTAGGAAGATGCCCTTGAACCTGGAGATTTGGGACCCATGGGATGCGTACCACGCAGTATTACTTTAAAGGTTGTGCGTTTGATCACCCAACCTCACCCAACCTCTCAGCCCCAAGAGTGTCCACCCTTATGTCTCATCCAGCTGTGTGTCTAGATATGGTCAATCCAGGTTGCATCACAGCCCCTGACCGAATTATGGAAGAATTTCTCTCTCTTTCACTGTCTTTGTTTTACGGGTTTTTAAAAGTAATTTATTTTTATAATGGGGTTTAGCTGCTTTTCACGGCTGTGTTTATGCGGCTTTACACCCATTTGACTCACTTCCAGACAGATATCAATACATAGGTTTTAAGATTCTTACTAGTCACATATATTCTTGTGCGGTGAATAAGGGGTGTTGAGTCCAGTTCACTGAGCAAGGAGTCGGTCTTTTCTATTACATATTGGGTGTATGGAACGGTATCTGAGCCAATTTGAAACCCTTGTTTTATGCATCACCCCACCTCACGTTTCCTGTTAAGCAGCCATAGTGTGTTTTCTAAAGGTGTGACTCTGTTCTGTTTTGTAATTCAGTTCAAGTGTAGCGGTTTTTACATTCCCTCTATAAGTGATAGCTTATGATAAGTGTCTTTTTCTGTGTGACTTATTTCACTTAGAATCGTCGTACCTAAATCCACTCATCTTGCTTCTTCTAGACTTATGACATTGATTTCATGTCTGAGTGATATTCCATTGTACATAAGGACCACAACTTCTTTATCCATTTTTCTCTTTCCTGGGATATTTAAGGTGTCATGAAGTGGAGGTTCTTGTCAACAGAGCAGCCCTAAACTTTGGGGTGCCTGTGTCTTGCTGATTTTTAGTTTTCCCAATTTATACGCCCATGAGTGGACGTGCCCTATGCTCCCTAAGCTGTGTGTTTTAGATGTTTCAGGACACACCGTACACTTCTCCAGAGTGGCTGTTGGCAATTAACATCCCGCCCATCAGCGTAGCAAGGCTGCCATTTCTCTATGGCCTGTCCTGCATTTCTGGTTCTGACACTTTTTGCAGCATGGCCCTTTTGACAGATGGGAAGCGAGACTACTTTGTAGCGCTGATTTGCCTTTCCAGGTTGCTTGGTTGGCCAAAAAGGGCGAATGCGTTTTTTCCTGAATATATTCAGGAAAAAACGCATACGCCCTTTTTGGCCAAGGGCATCATTGTCGACATTTTGCGACTTTTCATGTGCTTTAAAGGCGATTCGAATCTACCTCCTGAAACCTGTTTCCTGCAATTCTGCCTTGCTTTCAAACCCTCTTCGTTGCCTTCCCTCAATATATTTGTGGACGAGAGTTATCATTTATAACTCAGCAGGTTTGTGAATTGCAGTGCCCCTGAGCTCCATTTTTCAACTGTCTTTTTTGGGAGCTGGCCGCAAACGCACGGGATTGCCTAAGGCCCTATTCTGGTTCCCGGCGGTAGGCTGAGCCTGTGGTTAATTCTTCTTCCTGATGGGAAAATAGAGTGACCTGTGCCTGTCCCAACACCTAGATCTAGTCTCTCATTGGTTGCCCCTCTTCCCTTTCACCCTCAGGACAAATTGCAACCTGTACAGAACAGGAGGTTAAAGGTGCTGATTCTCCAAGTAAGGAGATTGCTAGTAAAGTAGCTGGAATGGCGAACCCGAGCACAAGGAGATGAGAAATGAGGTGCGTTTTAGAAACCTTTCAAAATCACACGGTGTTTCTGGGTTTCTCATGCATGTTTTCGATGTAGGAAGATTCCCTTGAACCTGGAGATTTGGGACCCATGGGATGGGTACCAGGCAGTATTACTTTAAAGGGTCTGTGTTTGCTCACCCAACCTCACCCAACCTTTCAGCCCCAAGTGTGTCTACCCTTATGTCTCATCCAGCTGTGGGTCTAGATATGGTCAATCCGGGTTGCATCACAGCCCCTGGACGAATTTTGTAAGAATTTCTCTCTCTTTCACTGTCTTTGTTTTACGGGTATTTAAAAGTAATTTATTTTTATAATGGGGTTTAGCTGGTTTTCACGGCTGTGTTTATGCGGCTTTACACCCACTTGACTCACTTCCAGACAGATATCAATACATAGGTTTTAAGATTCTTACTAGTCACATATGTTCTTGTGCGGTGAATAGGGGGTGTTGAGTCCAGTTCACTGAGCAAGAAGTCGGTCTTTTCTATTACATATTGGGTGTATGGAACGGTATCTGAGCCAATTTGAAACCCTTGTTTTATGCATCACCCCACCTCACCTTTCCCGTTAAGCAGCCATAGTGTGTTTTCTAAACGTGTGACTCTGTTCTGTTTTGTAATTCAGTTCAAGTGTAGCGGTTTTTACATTCCCTCTATAAGTGATAGCTTATGATAAGTGTCTTTTTCTGTGTGACTTATTTCACTTAGAATCGTCGTACCTAAGTCCACTCATCTTGCTTCTTCGAGCCTTATGACATTGATTTCATGTCTGAGTGATATTCCTTTGTACATAAGGACCACAACTTCTTTATCCATTTTTCCCTTTCCTGGGATATTTAAGGTGTCATGAAGTGGAGGTTCTTGTCAACAGAGCAGCCCTAAACTTTGGGGTGCCTGTGTTTGCTGATTTTTAGTTTTCCCAATTTATACGCGCATGAGTGGACGTGCCCTATGCTCCCTAAGCTGTGTGTTTTAGATGTTTCAGGACACACCGTACACTTCTCCAGAGTGGCTGTTGGCAATTTACATCCCGCCCATCAGCGTAGCAAGGCTGCCATTTCTCCATGGCCTGTCCTGCATTTCTGGTTTTGACACTTTTTGCAGCATGGCCCTTTTGACCGATGGGAAGCGAGACTACTTTGTAGCGCTGATTTGCCTTTCCAGGTTGCTTGGTTGGCCAAAAAGGGCGTATGCGTTTTTTCCTGAATATATTCAGGAAAATACGCATACGCCCTTTTTGGCCAAGGGCATCATTGTCGACGTTTTGCGACTTTTCATGTGCTTTAAAGGCGATTCGAATCTACCTCCTGAAACCTGTTTCCTGCAATTCTGCCTTGCTTTCAAATCCCCTTCGTTGCCTTCCCTCAATATATTTGTGGATGAGAGTTATCATTTATAGATCTGCGGGTTTGTGAATTGCAGTGTCCCTGAGCTCCATTTTTCAACTGGCTTTTTTGGGAGCTGGCCGCAAAAGTGCGGGTTTGCCTCAGGCACTATTCTGCTTCTGGGCAGCAGGCTGAGCCTGTGGTTAATTCTTCTTCCCGATGGGAAAATAGAGTGACATGTGCCTGTCCCAACACCTAGATCTAGTCTCTCATTGGTTGCCCCTCTTCCCTTTCACCCTCAGGACAAATTGCAACCTGTACAGAACAGGAGGTTAAAGGTGCTGATTCTCCAAGTAAGGAGATTGCTAGTAAAGTAGCTGGAATGGCGAACCCGAGCACAAGGAGATGAGAAATGAGGTGCGTTTTAGAAACCTTTCAAAATCACACGGTGTTTCTGGGTTTCTCATGCATGTTTTCGATGTAGGAAGATTCCCTTGAACCTGGAGATTTGGGACCCATGGGATGGGTACCAGGCAGTATTACTTTAAAGGGTCTGTGTTTGCTCACCCAACCTCACCCAACCTTTCAGCCCCAAGTGTGTCTACCCTTATGTCTCATCCAGCTGTGGGTCTAGATATGGTCAATCCGGGTTGCATCACAGCCCCTGGACGAATTTTGTAAGAATTTCTCTCTCTTTCACTGTCTTTGTTTTACGGGTATTTAAAAGTAATTTATTTTTATAATGGGGTTTAGCTGGTTTTCACGGCTGTGTTTATGCGGCTTTACACCCACTTGACTCACTTCCAGACAGATATCAATACATAGGTTTTAAGATTCTTACTAGTCACATATGTTCTTGTGCGGTGAATAGGGGGTGTTGAGTCCAGTTCACTGAGCAAGGAGTAGGTCTTGTCTATTACATATTGGGTGTATGGAACGGTATCTGAGCGAACTTGAAAACTTTGTTTTATGCATCACCCCACCTCACCTTTCCCGTTAAGCAGCCATAGTGTGTTTTCTAAACGTGAGACTCTGTTCTGTTTTGTAATTCAGTTCAAGTGTAGCGGTTTTTACATTCCCTCTATAAGTGATAGCTTATGATAAGTGTCTTTTTCTGTGTGACTTATTTCACTTAGAATCGTCGTACCTAAATCCACTCATCTTGCTTCTACTAGCCTTATGACATTGATTTCATGTCTGAGTGATATTCCATTGTACATAAGGACCACAACTTCTTTATCCATTTTTCTCTTTCCTGGGATATTTAAGGTGTCATGAAGTGGAGGTTCTTGTCAACAGAGCAGCCCTAAACTTTGGGGTGCCTGTGTCTTGCTGATTTTTAGTTTTCCCAATTTATACGCCCATGAGTGGACGTGCCCTATGCTCCCTAAGCTGTGTTTTTTCGATGTTTCAGGACACACCGTACACTTCTCCAGAGTGGCTGTTGGCAATTTACATCCCGCCCATCAGCGTAGCAAGGCTGCCATTTCTCCTTGGCCTGTCCTGCATTTCTGGTTTTGACACATTCTGCAGCATGGCCCTTTTGACCGATGGGAAGCGAGACTTCTTTGTAGCGCTGATTTGCCTTTCCCGGTTGCTTGGTTGGCCAAAAAGGGCGTATGCGTTTTTTCCTGAATATATTCAGGAAAAAACGCATACGCCCTTTTTGGCCAGGGGCATCATTGTCGACGTTTTGCGACTTTTCATGTGCTTTAAAGGCGATTCGAATCTACCTCCTGAAACCTGTTTCCTGCAATTCTGCCTTACTTTCAAATCCTCTTCGTTGCCTTCCCTCAATATATTTGTGGACGAGAGTTATCGTTTATAACTCTGCGCGTTTGTGAATGGCAGTGTCCCTGGGCTCCATTTTCCAACTCGGTTTTTTGGGAGCTGGCCGCAGGAGCGCGGGATTGCCTCACGCCCTATTCTGGTTCCCTGCGGCAGGCTGAGACTGTGGTTAATTCTTCTTCCTGATGGGAAAATAGAGTGACCTGTGCCTGTCCCAACACCTAGATCCAGACTCTCATTGGTTGCCCCTCTTCCCGTTCATCCTCAGGACAAATTGCAACCTGTAGGGAACAGGAGGTTAAAGGTGCTGATTCTCCAAGTAGGGAGATTGCTAGTAAAGTACCTGGAATGGCGAACCCGAGCACAAGGAGATGAGAAATGAGGTGTGTTTTAGAAACCTTTCAAAATCACACGGTGTACCATCTTCTGGGTTTCTCATGTATGTTTTCGATGTAGGAAGATGCCCTTGAACCTGGAGATTTGGGACCCATGGGATGCGTACCACGCAGTATTACTTTAAAGGTTGTGCGTTTGCTCACCCAACCTCACCCAAACTCTCAGCCCCAAGAGTGTCCACCCTTTTGTCTCATCCAGCTGTGTGTCTAGATATGGTCAATCCAGGTTGCATCACAGCCCCTCACCGAATTTTGGAAGAATTTCTCTCTCTTTCACTGTCTTTGTTTTACGGGTTTTTAAAAGTAATTTATTTTTATAATGGGGTTTAGCTGGTTTTCACGGCTGTGTTTTATGCGGCTTTACACCCACTTGACTCACTTCCAGACAGATATCAATACATAGGTTTTACGATTCTTACTAGTCACATATATTCTTGTGCGGTGAATAGGGGTGTTGAGTCCAGTTCACTGAGCAAGGAGTCGGTCTTTTCTATTACATATTGGGTGTATGGAACGGTATCTGAGCGAATTTGAAACCCTTGTTTTATGCATCACCCCACCTCACCTTTCCCGTTAAGCAGCCATAGTGTGTTCTCTAAAGGTGTGACTCTGTTCTGTTTTGTAATTCAGTTCAAGTGTAGCGGTTTTTACATTCCCTCTATAAGTGATAGCTTATGATAAGGGTCTTTTTCTGTGTGACTTATTTCACTTAGAATCGTCGTACCTAAATCCACTCATCTTGCTTCTACTAGCCTTATGACATTGATTTCATGTCTGAGTGATATTCCATTGTACATAAGGACCACAACTTCTTTATCCATTTTTCTCTTTCCTGGGATATTTAAGGTGTCATGAAGTGGAGGTTCCTGTCAACAGAGCAGCGCTAAACTTTGGGGTGCCTGTGTCTTGCTGATTTTTAGTTTTCCCAATTTATACGCCCATGAGTGGACGTGCCCTATGCTCCCTAAGCTGTGTTTTTTCGATGTTTCAGGACACACCGTACACTTCTCCAGAGTGGCTGTTGGCAATGTACATCCCGCCCATCAGCGTAGCAAGGCTGCCATTTCTCCATGGCCTGTCCTGCATTTCTGGTTTTGACACTTTTTGCAGCATTGCCCTTTTGACCGATGGGAAGCGAGACTGCTTTGTAGTGCTGATTTGCCTTTTCAGGTTGCTTGGTTGGCCAAAAAGGGCGTATGCGTTTTTTCCTGAATATATTCAGGAAAAAACGCATACGCCCTTTTTGGCCAAGGGCATCATTGTCGACGTTTTGCCACTTTTCATGTGCTTTAAAGGCGATTCGAATCTACCTCCTGAAACCTGTTTCCTGCAATTCTGCCTTGCTTTCAAATCCTCTTCGTTGCCTTCCCTCAATATATTTGTGGACTGGAGTAATCATTTATAACTCAGCAGGTTTGTGCATGGCAGTTCCCCTGAGCTCCATTTTCCAACTGTCTTTTTTGGGAGCTGGCCGCAAATGCACGGGATTGCCTCAGGCCCTATTCTGGTTCCCTGCGGCAGGCTGAGCCTGTGGTTAATTCTTCTTCCTGATGGGAAAATAGAGTGACCTGTGCCTGTCCCAACACCTAGATCTAGACTCTCATTGGTTGCCCCTCTTCCCGTTCATCCTCAGGACAAATTGCAACCTGTAGGGAACAGGAGGTTAAAGGTGCTGATTCTCCACGTAGGGAGATTGCTAGTAAAGTACCTGAATGGCGAACCCGAGCACAAGGAGATGAGAAATGAGGTGCGTTTTAGAAACCTTTCAAAATCACACGGTGTACCATCTTCTGGGTTTCTCATGTATGTTTTCGATGTAGGAAGATGCCCTTGAACCTGGAGATTTGGGACCCATGGGATGCGTACCACGCAGTATTACTTTAAAGGTTGTGCGTTTGCTCACCCAACCTCACCCAAACTCTCAGCCCCAAGAGTGTCCACCCTTATGTCTCATCCAGCTGTGTGTCTAGATATGGTCAATCCAGGTTGCATCATAGCCCCTGACCGAATTTTGGAAGAATTTCTCTCTCTTTCACTGTCTTTGTTTTACGGGTTTTTAAAAGTAGTTTATTTTTATAATGGGGTTTAGCTGGTTTTCACGGCTGTGTTTATGCGGCTTTACACCCACTTGACTCACTTCAGACAGATATCAATACATAGGTTTTAAGGTTCTTACTAGTCACATATATTCTTGTGCGGTGAATAGGGGGTGTTGAGTCCAGTTCACTGAGCAAGGAGTCGGTCTTTTCTATTACATATTGGGTGTATGGAAACGGTAATCTGAGCGAATTTGAAACCCTTGTTTTATGCATCACCCCACCTCACCTTTCCCGTTAAGCAGCCATAGTGTGTTTTCTAAACGTGTGACTCTGTTCTGTTTTGTAATTCAGTTCAAGTGTAGCGGTTTTTACATTCCCTCTATAAGTGATAGCTTATGATAAGTGTCTTTTTCTGTGTGACTTATTTCACTTAGAATCATCGTACCTAAGTCCACTCATCTTGCTTCTTCTAGCCTTATGACATTGATTTCATGTCTGAGTGATATTCCATTGTACATAAGGACCACAACTTCTTTATCCATTTTTCTCTTTCCTGGGATATTTAAGGTGTCATGAAGTGGAGGTTCTTGTCAACAGAGCAACCCTAAACTTTGGGGTGCCTGTGTCTTGCTGATTTTTAGTTTCCCAATTTATACGCCCATGAGTGGACGTGCCCTATGCTCCCAAAGCTGTGTGTTTTAGATGTTTCAGGACACACCGTACACTTCTCCAGAGTGGCTGTTGGCAATTTACATCCCGCCCATCAGCGTAGCAAGGCTGCCATTTTCTCCATGGCCTGTCCTGCATTTCTGGTTTTGACACTTTTTGCAGCATGGCCCTTTTGACCGATGGGAAGCGAGACTACTTTGTAGCGCTGATTTGCCTTTCCAGGTTGCTTGCTTGTCCAAAAAGGGCGTATGCGTTTTTTCCTGAATATATTCAGGAAAAACGCATACGCCCTTTTTGGCAAGGGCATCATTGTCAACGTTTGCGAATTTCATGTGCTTTAAAGGCGATTCAAATCTACCTCCTGAAACCTGTTTCCTGCAATTCTGCTTTGCTTTCAAATCCTCTTCTTTGCCTTCCCTCAATATATTTGTGGACGAGAGTTATCATTTATAACTCTGCGGGTTTGTGAATGGCAGTGTCCCTGGGCTCCATTTTTCAATCCCTTTTTTGGGAGCTGGCCGTAAGAGCGCCGGATTGCTTCAGGCCCTATTCTGCTTCTGGGCGGCAGGCTGAGCCTGTGGTTAATTCTTCCTTCCTGATGGGAAAATAGAGTGACCTGTGCCTGTCCCAACACCTAGATCTAGTCTCTCATTGGTTGCCCCTCTTCCCGTTCATCCTCAGGACAAATTGCAACCTGTAGGGAACAGGAGGTTAAAGGTGCTGATTCTCCAAGTAGGGAGATTGCTAGTAAAGTAGCTGGAATGCGAACCCGAGCAGAAGGAGATGAGAAATGAGGTGCGTTTTAGAAACCTTTCAAAATCACATGGTGTACCTTCTTCTGGTTTCTCATGAATGTTTTCGATGTAGGAAGATGCCCTTGACCTGGAGATTTGGGACCCATGGGATGGGTACCACGCAGTACTACTTTAAAGGTTGTGCGTTTGCTCACCCAACCTCACCCAAACTCTCAGCCCCAAGAGTGTCCACCCTTATGTCTCATCCAGCTGTGGGTCTAGATATGGTCAATCCAGGTTGCATCACAGCCTCTGAAAGAATTTTGGAAGAATTTCTCTCTCTTTCACTGTCTTTGTTTAACGGGTTTTTAAAAGTAATTTATTTTTATAATGGGGTTTAGCTGCTTTTCATGGCTGTGTTTATGCGGCTTTACACCCACTTGACTCACTTCCAGAGAGATATCAATACATAGGTTTTAAGATTCTTACTAGTCACATATATTCTTGTGCGGTGAATAGGGGGTGTTGAGTCCAGTTCACTGAGCAAGGAGTAGGCCTTGTCTATTACATATTGGGTGTATGGAACGGTACCTGAGCGAATTTGAAACCCTTGTTTTATGCATCACCCCACCTCACCTTTCCCGTTAAGCAGCCATAGTGTGTTTTCTAAACGTATGACTCTATTCTCTTTTGTAATTCAGTTCAAGTGTAGCGGTTTTTACATTCCCTCTATAAGTGATAGCTTATGATAAGTGTCTTTTTCTGTGTGACTTATTTCACTTAGAATCGTTGTACCTAAATCTACTCATCTTGCTTCTACTAGCCTTATGACATTGATTTCATGTCTGAGTGATATTCCTTTGTACATAAGGACCACGACTTCTTTATCCATTTTTCTCTTTCCTGGGATATTTAAGGTGTCATGAAGTGGAGGTTCTTGTCAACAGAGCAGCCCTAAACTTTGGGGTGCCTGTGTCTTGCTGATTTTTAGTATTCCCAATTTATACGCCCATGAGTGGACGTGCCCTATGCTCCCTAAGCTGTGTGTTTTAGATGTTTCAGGACACACCGTACACTTCTCCAGAGTGGCTGTTGGCAATTTACATCCCGCCCATCAGCGTAGCAAGGCTGCCATTTCTCCATGGCCTGTCCTGCATTTCTGGTTTTGACACTTTTTGCAGCATGGCCCTTTTGACCGATGGGAAGCGAGACTTCTTTGTAGCGCTGATTTGCCTTTCCAGGTTGCTTGGTTGGCCAAAAAGGGCGTATGCGTTTTTTCCTGAATATATTCAGGAAAAAAACGCATACGCCCTTTTTGGCCAAGGGCATCATTGTCGACGTTTTGCCACTTTTCATGTGCTTTAAAGTCGATTCGAATCTACCTCCTGAAACCTGTTTCCTGCAATTCTGCCTTGCTTTCAAATCCTCTTCGTTGCCTTCCCTCAATATTTTTGTGGACTGGAGTAATCATTTATAACTCAGCAGGTTTGTGCATGGCAGTGCCCCTGAGCTCCATTTTTCAACTGTCTTTTTTGGGAGCTGGCCGCAAAAGCACGGGATTGCCTCAGGCCCTATTCTGGTTCCCTGCGGCAGGCAGAGCCTGTGGTTAATTCTTCTTCCTGATGGGAAAATAGAGTGACCTGTGCCTGTCCCAACACCTAGATCTAGACTCTCATTGGTTGCCCCTCTTCCCGTTCATCCACAGGACAAATTGCAACCTGTAGGGAACAGGAGGTTAAAGGTGCTGATTCTCCACGTAGGGAGATTGCTAGTAAAGTACCTGGAATGGCGAACCCGAGCACAAGGAGATGAGAAATGAGGTGCGTTTTAGAAACCTTTCAAAATCACACGGTGTACCATCTTCTGGGTTTCTCATGTATGTTTTCGATGTAGGAAGATGCCCTTGAACCTGGAGATTTGGGACCCATGGGATGCGTACCACGCAGCATTACTTTAAAGGTTGTGCGTTTGCTCACCCAACCTCACCCAAACTCTCAGCCCCAAGAGTGTCCACCCTTATGTCTCATCCAGCTGTGTGTCTAGATATGGTCAATCCAGGTTGCATCATAGCCCCTGACCGAATTTTGGAAGAATTTCTCTCTCTTTCACTGTCTTTGTTTTACGGGTTTTTAAAAGTAATTTATTTTTATAATGGGGTTTAGCTGGTTTTCACGGCTGTGTTTATGCGGCTTTACACCCACTTGACTCACTTCCAGACAGATATCAATACATAGGTTTTAAGATTCTTACTAGTCACATATATTCTTGTGCGGTGAATAGGGGGTGTTGAGTCCAGTTCACTGAGCAAGGAGTCGGTCTTTTCTATTACATATTGGGTGTATGGAACGGTATCTGAGCGAATTTGAAACCCTTGTTTTATGCATCACCCCACCTCACCTTTCTCGTTAAGCAGCCATAGTGTGTTTTCTAAAGGTGTGACTCTGTTCTGTTTTGTAATTCAGTTCAAGTGTAGCGGTTTTTACATTCCCTCTATAAGTGATAGCTTATGATAAGGGTCTTTTTCTGTGTGACTTATTTCACTTAGAATCGTCGTACCTAAATCCACTCATCTTGCTTCTTCTAGCCTCATGACATTGATTTCATGTCTGAGTGATATTCCATTGTACATAAGGACCACAACTTCTTTATCCAGTTTTCTCTTTCCTGGGATATTTAAGGTGTCATGAAGTGGAGGTTCTTGTCAACAGAGCAGCCCTAAACTTTGGGGTGCCTGTGTCTTGCTGATTTTTAGTTTTCCCAATTTATACGCCCATGAGTGGACGTGCCCTATGCTCCCTAAGCTGTGTGTCTTAGATGTTTCAGGACACACCGTACACTTCTCCAGAGTGGCTGTTGGCAATTTACATCCCGCCCCTCAGCGTAGCAAGGCTGCCATTTCTCTATGGCCTGTCCTGCATTTCTGGATTTGACACTTTTTGCAGCATGGCCCTTTTGACCGATGGGAAGCGAGACTTCATTGTAGCGCTGATTTGCCTTTCCAGGTTGCTTGGTTGGCCAAAAAGGGCGTATGCGTTTTTTCCTGAATATATTCAGGAAAAAACGCATACGCCCTTTTTGGCCAAGGGCATCATTGTCGACGATTTGCGACTTTTCATGTGCTTTAAAGGCGATTCGAATCTACCTCCTGGAACCTGTTTCCTGCAATTCTGCCTTGCTTTCAAATCCTCTTCGTTGCCTTCCCTCAATATATTTGTGGACGAGAGTTATCATTTATAACTCTGCGTGTTTGTGAATGGCAGTGTACCTGGGCTCCATTTTTCAACTCGCTTTTTTGGGAGCTGGCCGCAAGGGCGCGGTATTGCCTCAGGCCCTATTCTGCTTCTGGGCAGCAGGCTGAGCCTGTGGTTAATTCTTCTTCCTGATGGGAAAATAGAGTGACCTGTGCCTGTCCCAACACCTAGATCTAGTCTCTCATTGGTTGCCCCTCTTCCCGTTCATCCTCAGGACAAATTGCAACCTGTAGGGAACAGGAGGTTAAAGTTGCTGATTCTCCAAGTATGGAGATTGCTAGTAAAGTACCTGGAATGGCAAAACCGAGCACAAGGAGATGAGAAATTGGGTGCGTTTTAGAAACCTTTCCAAATCACACGGTGTACCATCTTCTGGGTTTCTCATGCATGTTTTCGATGTAGGAAGATGCCCTTGAACCTGGAGACTTGGGACCCATGGGATGGGTACCAGGCAGTATTACTTTAAAGGTTCTGCGTTTGCTCACCCAACCTCACCCAACCTCTCAGCCCCAAGAGTGTCCACCCTTATGTCTCATCCAGCTGTGGGTCTAGATATGGTCAATCCAGGTTGCATCACAGCCCCTGAAAAATTTTGTAAGAATTTCTCTCTCTTTCACTGTCTTTGTTTTACGGGTTTTTAAAAGTAATTTATTTTTATAATGGGGTTTGGCTGCTTTTCACGGCTGTGTTTATGCGGCTTTACACCCACTGGACTCACTTCCAGACAGATATCAATACATAGGTTTTAAGATTCTTACTAGTTACATATATTCTTGTGCGGTGAATAGGGGGTGTTGAGTCCAGTTCACTGAGCAAGGAGTAGGTCTTGTCTATTACATATTGGGTGTATGGAACGGTATCTGAGCGAATTTGAAACCCTTGTTTTATGCATCACCCCACCTCACCTTTCCCGTTAAGCAGCCATACTGTGTTTTCTAAACGTGTGACTCTGTTCTGTTTTGTAATTCAGTTCAAGTGTAGCGGTTTTTACATTCCCTCTATAAGTGATAGCTTATGATAAGTGTCTTTTTCTGTGTGACTTATTTCACTTAGAATCGTCGTACCTAACTCCACTCATCTTGCTTCTACTAGCCTTATAACATTGATTTCATGTCTGAGTGATATTCCATTGTACATAAGGACCACAACTTCTTTATCCATTTTTCTCTTTCCTGGGATATTTAAGGTGTCATGAAGTGGAGGTTCTTGTCAACAGAGCAGCCCTAATCATTGGGGTGCCTGTGTCTTGCTGATTTTTAGTTTTCCCAATTTATACGCCCATGAGTGGACGTGCCCTATGCTCCCTAAGCTGTGTTTTTTCGATGTTTCAGGACACACCGTACACTTCTCCAGAGTGGCTGTTGGCAATTTACATCCCGCCCATCAGCGTAGCAAGGCTGCCATTTCTCCATGGCCTGTCCTGCATTTCTGGTTTTCACACTTTTTGCAGCATGGCCCTTTTGACCGATGGGAAGCGAGTCTACTTTGTAGCGCTGATTTGCCTTTTCAGGTTGCTTGGTTGGCCAAAAAGGGCGTATGCGTTTTTTCCTGAATATATTCAGGAAAAAACGCATACGCCCTTTTTGGCCAAGGGCATCATTGTCGACGTTTTGCCACTTTTCATGTGCTTTAAAGTCGATTCGAATCTACCTCCTGAAACCTGTTTCCTGCAATTCTGCCTTGCTTTCAAATCCTCTTCGTTGCCTTCCCTCAATATTTTTGTGGACTGGAGTAATCATTTATAACTCAGCAGTTTTGTGCATGGCAGTGCCCCTGAGCTCCATTTTTCAACTGTCTTTTTTGGGAGCTGGCCGCAAAAGCACGGGATTGCCTCAGGCCCTATTCTGGTTCCCTGCGGCAGGCAGAGCCTGTGGTTAATTCTTCTTCCTGATGGGAAAATAGAGTGACCTGTGCCTGTCCCAACACCTAGATCTAGACTCTCATTGGTTGCCCCTCTTCCCGTTCATCCACAGGACAAATTGCAACCTGTAGGGAACAGGAGGTTAAAGGTGCTGATTCTCCACGTAGGGAGATTGCTAGTAAAGTACCTGGAATGGCGAACCCGAGCACAAGGAGATGAGAAATGAGGTGCGTTTTAGAAACCTTTCAAAATCACACGGTGTACCATCTTCTGGGTTTCTCATGTATGTTTTCGATGTAGGAAGATGCCCTTGAACCTGGAGATTTGGGACCCATGGGATGCGTACCACGCAGCATTACTTTAAAGGTTGTGCGTTTGCTCACCCAACCTCACCCAAACTCTCAGCCCCAAGAGTGTCCACCCTTATGTCTCATCCAGCTGTGTGTCTAGATATGGTCAATCCAGGTTGCATCATAGCCCCTGACCGAATTTTGGAAGAATTTCTCTCTCTTTCACTGTCTTTGTTTTACGGGTTTTTAAAAGTAATTTATTTTTATAATGGGGTTTAGCTGGTTTTCACGGCTGTGTTTATGCGGCTTTACACCCACTTGACTCACTTCCAGACAGATATCAATACATAGGTTTTAAGATTCTTACTAGTCACATATATTCTTGTGCGGTGAATAGGGGGTGTTGAGTCCAGTTCACTGAGCAAGGAGTCGGTCTTTTCTATTACATATTGGGTGTATGGAACGGTATCTGAGCGAATTTGAAACCCTTGTTTTATGCATCACCCCACCTCACCTTTCCCGTTAAGCAGCCATAGTGTGTTTTCTAAAGGTGTGACTCTGTTCTGTTTTGTAATTCAGTTCAAGTGTAGCGGTTTTTACATTCCCTCTATAAGTGATAGCTTATGATAAGGGTCTTTTTCTGTGTGACTTATTTCACTTAGAATCGTCGTACCTAAATCCACTCATCTTGCTTCTTCTAGCCTCATGACATTGATTTCATGTCTGAGTGATATTCCATTGTACATAAGGACCACAACTTCTTTATCCAGTTTTCTCTTTCCTGGGATATTTAAGGTGTCATGAAGTGGAGGTTCTTGTCAACAGAGCAGCCCTAAACTTTGGGGTGCCTGTGTCTTGCTGATTTTTAGTTTTCCCAATTTATACGCCCATGAGTGGACGTGCCCTATGCTCCCTAAGCTGTGTTTTTTCGATGTTTCAGGACACACCGTACACTTCTCCAGAGTGGCTGTTGGCAATTTACATCCCGCCCCTCAGCGTAGCAAGGCTGCCATTTCTCTATGGGCTGTCCTGCATTTCTGGATTTGACACTTTTTGCAGCATGGCCCTTTTGACCGATGGGAAGCGAGACTTCATTGTAGCGCTGATTTGCCTTTCCAGGTTGCTTGGTTGGCCAAAAAGGGCGTATGCGTTTTTTCCTGAATATATTCAGGAAAAAACGCATACGCCCTTTTTGGCCAAGGGCATCATTGTCGACGATTTGCGACTTTTCATGTGCTTTAAAGGCGATTCGAATCTACCTCCTGGAACCTGTTTCCTGCAATTCTGCCTTGCTTTCAAATCCTCTTCGTTGCCTTCCCTCAATATATTTGTGGACGAGAGTTATCATTTATAACTCTGCGTGTTTGTGAATGGCAGTGTACCTGGGCTCCATTTTTCAACTCGCTTTTTTGGGAGCTGGCCGCAAGGGCGCGGTATTGCCTCAGGCCCTATTCTGCTTCTGGGCAGCAGGCTGAGCCTGTGGTTAATTCTTCTTCCTGATGGGAAAATAGAGTGACCTGTGCCTGTCCCAACACCTAGTTCTAGTCTCTCATTGGTTGCCCCTCTTCCCGTTCATCCTCAGGACAAATTGCAACCTGTAGGGAACAGGAGATTAAAGTTGCTGATTCTCCAAGTATGGAGATTGCTAGTAAAGTACCTGGAATGGCAAAACCGAGCACAAGGAGATGAGAAATTGGGTGCGTTTTAGAAACCTTTCCAAATCACACGGTGTACCATCTTCTGGGTTTCTCATGCATGTTTTCGATGTAGGAAGATGCCCTTGAACCTGGAGATTTGGGACCCATGGGATGGGTACCAGGCAGTATTACTTTAAAGGTTCTGCGTTTGCTCACCCAACCTCCCCAACCTCTCAGCCCCAAGAGTGTCCACCCTTATGTATCATCCAGCTGTGGGTCTAGATATGGTCAATCCAGGTTGCATCACAGCCCCTGAAAAATTTTGTAAGAATTTCTCTCTCTTTCACTGTCTTTGTTTTACGGGTTTTTAAAAGTAATTTATTTTTATAATGGGGTTTGGCTGCTTTTCACGGCTGTGTTTATGCGGCTTTACACCCACTGGACTCACTTCCAGACAGATATCAATACATAGGTTTTAAGATTCTTACTAGTCACATATATTCTTGTGCGGTGAATAGGGGGTGTTGAGTCCAGTTCACTGAGCAAGGAGTAGGTCTTGTCTATTACATATTGGGTGTATGGAACGGTATCTGAGCGAATTTGAAACCCTTGTTTTATGCATCACCCCACCTCACCTTTCCCGTTAAGCAGCCATAGTGTGTTTTCTAAACGTGTGACTCTGTTCTGTTTTGTAATTCAGTTCAAGTGTAGCGGTTTTTACATTCCCTCTATAAGTGATAGCTTATGATAAGTGTCTTTTTCTGTGTGACTTATTTCACTTAGAATCGTCGTACCTAACTCCACTCATCTTGCTTCTACTAGCCTTATAACATTGATTTCATGTCTGAGTGATATTCCATTGTACATAAGGACCACAACTTCTTTATCCATTTTTCTCTTTCCTGGGATATTTAAGGTGTCATGAAGTGGAGGTTCTTGTCAACAGAGCAGCCCTAAACTTTCGGGTGCCTGTGTCTTGCTGATTTTTAGTTTTTCCAATTTATATGCCCATGAGTGGACGTGTCCTATGCTCCCTAAGCTGTTTTTTTTCGATGTTTCAGGAAACAACGTACACTTCTCCAGAGTGGCTGTTGGCAATTTACATCCCGCCAATCAGTGTAGCAAGGCTGCCATTTCTCCATGGCCTGTCCTGCATTTCTCGTTTTGACACTTTTTGCAGCACGGCCCTTTTCACCGATGGGAAGCGAGACTTCTTTGTAGCGCTGATTTGCCTTTCCAGGTTGCTTGGTTGGCCAAAAAGGGCGTATGCGTTTTTTCCTGAATATATTCAGGAAAAAACGCATACGCCCTTTTTGGCCAAGGGCATCATTGTCTACGTTTTGCCGCTTTTCATGTGCTTTAAAGGCGATTCGTATCTACCTCCTGAAATCTGTTTCCTGCAATTCTGCCTTGCTTTCAAATCCTCTTCGTTGCCTTCCCTCAATATATTTGTGGACGAGAGTTATCATTTATAACTCCATGGGTTTGTGAATGGCAGTGTCCCTGGGCTCCATTTTTCAAATCCCTTTTTTGGGAGCTGGCCGTAAGAGCGCGGGATTGCCTCAGGCCCTATTCTGCTTCTGGGCGGCAGGCTGAGCCTGTGGTTAATTCTTCTTCCTGATGGGAAAATAGAGTGACCTGTGCCTGTCCCAACACCTAGATCTAGTCTCTCATTGGTTGCCCCTATTCCCGTTCATCCTCAGGACAAATTGCAACCTGTAGGGAACAGGAGGTTAAAGGTGCTGATTCTCCAAGTAGGGAGATTGCTAGTAAAGTAGCTGGAATTGCGAACCCGAGCACAAGGAGATGAGAAATGAGGTGCGTTTTAGAAACCTTTCAAAATCACATGGTGTACCTTCTTCTGGGTTTCTCATGAATGTTTTCGATGTAGGAAGATGCCCTTGAACCTGGAGATTTGGGACCCATGGGATGGGTACCACGCAGTACTACTTTAAAGGTTGTGTGTTTGCTCACCCAACCTCACCCAACCTCTCAGCCCCAAGAGTGTCCACCCTTATGTCTCATCCAGCTGTGGGTCTAGATATGGTCAATCCAGGTTGCATCACAGCCCCTGAAAGAATTTTGTAAGAATTTCTCTCTCTTTCACTGTCTTTGTTTTACGGGTTTTTAAAAGTAATTTATTTTTATAATGGTGTTTAGCTGCTTTTCACGGCTGTGTTTATGCGGCTTTACACCCACTTGACTCACTTCCAGAGAGATATCAATACATAGGTTTTACGATTCTTACTAGTCAGATATATTCTTGTGCGGTGAATAGGGGGTGTTGAATCCAGTTCACTGAGCAAGGAGTAGGTCTTGTCTATTACATATTGGGTGTATGGAACGGTATCTGAGCGAATTTGAAACCCTTGTTTTATGCAACACCCCACCTCACCTTTCCCGTTAAGCAGCCATAGTGTGTTTTCTAAACGTGTGACTCTGTTCTGTTTTGTAATTCAGTTCAAGTGTAGCGGTTTTTACATTCCCTCTATAAGTGATAGCTTATGATAAGTGTCTTTTTCTGTGTGACTTATTTCACTTAGAATCGTCGTTCCTAAATCCACTCATCTTGCTTCTACTAGCCTTATGACATTTATTTCATGTCTGAGTGATATTCCATTGTACATAAGGACCACAACTTCTTTATCCATTTTTTTCTTTCCTGGGATATTTAAGGTGTCATGAAGTGGAGGTTCTTGTCAACAGAGCAGCCCTAATCATTGGGGTGCCTGTGTCTTGCTGATTTTTAGTTTTCCCAATTTATACGACCATGAGTGGACGTGCCCTATGCTCCCTAAGCTGTGTTTTTTCGATGTTTCAGGACACACCGTACACTTCTCCAGAGTGGCTGTTGGCAATTTACATCCCGCCCATCAGCGTAGCAAGGCTGCCATTTCTCCATGGCCTGTCCTGCATTTCTGGTTTTCACACTTTTTGCAGCATGGCCCTTTTGACCTATGGGAAGCGAGTCTACTTTGTAGCGCTGATTTGCCTTTCCAGGTTGCTTGGTTGGCCAAAAAGGGCGTATGCGTTTTTTCCTGTATATATTCAGGAAAAAAACGCATACGCCCTTTTTGGCCAAGGGCATCATTGTCGACGTTTTGCGACTTTTCATGTGCTTTAAAGGCGATTCGAATTTACCTCCTGAAACCTGTTTCCTGCAATTCTGCCTTGCTTTCAAATCCTCTTCGTTGCCTTCCCTCAATATTTTTGTGGACTGGAGTAATCATTTATAACTCAGCAGGTTTGTGCATGGCAGTGCCCCTGAGCTCCATTTTTCAACTGTCTTTTTTGGGAGCTGGCCGCAAAAGCACGGGATTGCCTCAGGCCCTATTCTGGTTCCCTGCGGCAGGCAGAGCCTGTGGTTAATTCTTCTTCCTGATGGGAAAATAGAGTGACCTGTGCCTGTCCCAACACCTAGATCTAGACTCTCATTGGTTGCCCCTCTTCCCGTTCATCCACAGGACAAATTGCAACCTGTAGGGAACAGGAGGTTAAAGGTGCTGATTCTCCACGTAGGGAGATTGCTAGTAAAGTACCTGGAATGGCGAACCCGAGCACAAGGAGATGAGAAATGAGGTGCGTTTTAGAAACCTTTCAAAATCACACGGTGTACCATCTTCTGGGTTTCTCATGTATGTTTTCGATGTAGGAAGATGCCCTTGAACCTGGAGATTTGGGACCCATGGGATGCGTACCACGCAGCATTACTTTAAAGGTTGTGCGTTTGCTCACCCAACCTCACCCAAACTCTCAGCCCCAAGAGTGTCCACCCTTATGTCTCATCCAGCTGTGTGTCTAGATATGGTCAATCCAGGTTGCATCATAGCCCCTGACCGAATTTTGGAAGAATTTCTCTCTCTTTCACTGTCTTTGTTTTACGGGTTTTTAAAAGTAATTTATTTTTATAATGGGGTTTAGCTGGTTTTCACGGCTGTGTTTATGCAGCTTTACACCCACTTGACTCACTTCCAGACAGATATCAATACATAGGTTTTAAGATTCTTACTAGTCACATATATTCTTGTGCGGTGAATAGGGGGTGTTGAGTCCAGTTCACTGAGCAAGGAGTCGGTCTTTTCTATTACATATTGGGTGTATGGAACGGTATCTGAGCGAATTTGAAACCCTTGTTTTATGCATCACCCCACCTCACCTTTCCCGTTAAGCAGCCATAGTGTGTTTTCTAAAGGTGTGACTCTGTTCTGTTTTGTAATTCAGTTCAAGTGTAGCGGTTTTTACATTCCCTCTATAAGTGATAGCTTATGATAAGGGTCTTTTTCTGTGTGACTTATTTCACTTAGAATCGTCGTACCTAAATCCACTCATCTTGCTTCTTCTAGCCTCATGACATTGATTTCATGTCTGAGTGATATTCCATTGTACATAAGGACCACAACTTCTTTATCCAGTTTTCTCTTTCCTGGGATATTTAAGGTGTCATGAAGTGGAGGTTCTTGTCAACAGAGCAGCCCTAAACTTTGGGGTGCCTGTGTCTTGCTGATTTTTAGTTTTCCCAATTTATACGCCCATGAGTGGACGTGCCCTATGCTCCCTAAGCTGTGTTTTTTCGATGTTTCAGGACACACCGTACACTTCTCCAGAGTGGCTGTTGGCAATTTACATCCCGCCCCTCAGCGTAGCAAGGCTGCCATTTCTCTATGGGCTGTCCTGCATTTCTGGATTTGACACTTTTTGCAGCATGGCCCTTTTGACCGATGGGAAGCGAGACTTCATTGTAGCGCTGATTTGCCTTTCCAGGTTGCTTGGTTGGCCAAAAAGGGCGTATGCGTTTTTTCCTGAATATATTCAGGAAAAAACGCATACGCCCTTTTTGGCCAAGGGCATCATTGTCGACGATTTGCGACTTTTCATGTGCTTTAAAGGCGATTCGAATCTACCTCCTGGAACCTGTTTCCTGCAATTCTGCCTTGCTTTCAAATCCTCTTCGTTGCCTTCCCTCAATATATTTGTGGACGAGAGTTATCATTTATAACTCTGCGTGTTTGTGAATGGCAGTGTACCTGGGCTCCATTTTTCAACTCGCTTTTTTGGGAGCTGGCCGCAAGGGCGCGGTATTGCCTCAGGCCCTATTCTGCTTCTGGGCAGCAGGCTGAGCCTGTGGTTAATTCTTCTTCCTGATGGGAAAATAGAGTGACCTGTGCCTGTCCCAACACCTAGATCTAGTCTCTCATTGGTTGCCCCTCTTCCCGTTCATCCTCAGGACAAATTGCAACCTGTAGGGAACAGGAGGTTAAAGTTGCTGATTCTCCAAGTATGGAGATTGCTAGTAAAGTACCTGGAATGGCAAAACCGAGCACAAGGAGATGAGAAATTGGGTGCGTTTTAGAAACCTTTCCAAATCACACGGTGTACCATCTTCTGGGTTTCTCATGCATGATTTCGATGTAGGAAGATGCCCTTGAACCTGGAGATTTGGGACCCATGGGATGGGTACCAGGCAGTATTACTTTAAAGGTTCTGCGTTTGCTCACCCAACCTCACCCAACCTCTCAGCCCCAAGAGTGTCCACCCTTATGTCTCATCCAGCTGTGGGTCTAGATATGGTCAATCCAGGTTGCATCACAGCCCCTGAAAAATTTTGTAAGAATTTCTCTCTCTTTCACTGTCTTTGTTTTACGGGTTTTTAAAAGTAATTTATTTTTATAATGGGGTTTGGCTGCTTTTCACGGCTGTGTTTATGCGGCTTTACACCCACTGGACTCACTTCCAGACAGATATCAATACATAGGTTTTAAGATTCTTACTAGTCACATATATTCTTGTGCGGTGAATAGGGGGTGTTGAGTCCAGTTCACTGAGCAAGGAGTAGGTCTTGTCTATTACATATTGGGTGTATGGAACGGTATCTGAGCGAATTTGAAACCCTTGTTTTATGCATCACCCCACCTCACCTTTCCCGTTAAGCAGCCATAGTGTGTTTTCTAAACGTGTGACTCTGTTCTGTTTTGTAATTCAGTTCAAGTGTAGCGGTTTTTACATTCCCTCTATAAGTGATAGCTTATGATAAGTGTCTTTTTCTGTGTGACTTATTTCACTTAGAATCGTCGTACCTAACTCCACTCATCTTGCTTCTACTAGCCTTATAACATTGATTTCATGTCTGAGTGATATTCCATTGTACATAAGGACCACAACTTCTTTATCCATTTTTCTCTTTCCTGGGATATTTAAGGTGTCATGAAGTGGAGGTTCTTGTCAACAGAGCAGCCCTAAACTTTCGGGTGCCTGTGTCTTGCTGATTTTTAGTTTTTCCAATTTATATGCCCATGAGTGGACGTGTCCTATGCTCCCTAAGCTGTTTTTTTTCGATGTTTCAGGAAACAACGTACACTTCTCCAGAGTGGCTGTTGGCAATTTACATCCCGCCCATCAGTGTAGCAAGGCTGCCATTTCTCCATGGCCTGTCCTGCATTTCTCGTTTTGACACTTTTTGCAGCACGGCCCTTTTCACCGATGGGAAGCGAGACTTCTTTGTAGCGCTGATTTGCCTTTCCAGGTTGCTTGGTTGGCCAAAAAGGGCGTATGCGTTTTTTCCTGAATATATTCAGGAAAAAACGCATACGCCCTTTTTGGCCAAGGGCATCATTGTCTACGTTTTGCCGCTTTTCATGTGCTTTAAAGGCGATTCGTATCTACCTCCTGAAATCTGTTTCCTGCAATTCTGCCTTGCTTTCAAATCCTCTTCGTTGCCTTCCCTCAATATATTTGTGGACGAGAGTTATCATTTATAACTCCGCGGGTTTGTGAATGGCAGTGTCCCTGGGCTCCATTTTTCAAATCACTTTTTTGGGAGCTGGCCGTAAGAGCGCGGGATTGCCTCAGGCCCTATTCTGCTTCTGGGCGGCAGGCTGAGCCTGTGGTTAATTCTTCTTCCTGATGGGAAAATAGAGTGACCTGTGCCTGTCCCAACACCTAGATCTAGTCTCTCATTGGTTGCCCCTATTCCCGTTCATCCTCAGGACAAATTGCAACCTGTAGGGAACAGGAGGTTAAAGGTGCTGATTCTCCAAGTAGGGAGATTGCTAGTAAAGTAGCTGGAATTGCGAACCCGAGCACAAGGAGATGAGAAATGAGGTGCGTTTTAGAAACCTTTCAAAATCACATGGTGTACCTTCTTCTGGGTTTCTCATGAATGTTTTCGATGTAGGAAGATGCCCTTGAACCTGGAGATTTGGGACCCATGGGATGGGTACCACGCAGTACTACTTTAAAGGTTGTGTGTTTGCTCACCCAACCTCACCCAACCTCTCAGCCCCAAGAGTGTCCACCCTTATGTCTCATCCAGCTGTGGGTCTAGGTATGGTCAATCCAGGTTGCATCACAGCCTCTGAAAGAATTTTGTAAGAATTTCTCTCTCTTTCACTGTCTTTGTTTTACGGGTTTTTAAAAGTAATTTATTTTTATAATGGTGTTTAGCTGCTTTTCACGGCTGTGTTTATGCGGCTTTACACCCACTTGACTCACTTCCAGAGAGATATCAATACATAGGTTTTACGATTCTTACTAGTCAGATATATTCTTGTGCGGTGAATAGGGGGTGTTGAGTCCAGTTCACTGAGCAAGGAGTAGGTCTTGTCTATTACATATTGGGTGTATGGAACGGTATCTGAGCGAATTTGAAACCCTTGTTTTATGCAACACCCCACCTCACCTTTCCCGTTAAGCAGCCATAGTGTGTTTTCTAAACGTGTGACTCTGTTCTGTTTTGTAATTCAGTTCAAGTGTAGCGGTTTTTACATTCCCTCTATAAGTGATAGCTTATGATAAGTGTCTTTTTCTGTGTGACTTATTTCACTTAGAATCGTCGTTCCTAAATCCACTCATCTTGCTTCTACTAGCCTTATGACATTTATTTCATGTCTGAGTGATATTCCATTGTACATAAGGACCACAACTTCTTTATCCATTTTTTTCTTTCCTGGGATATTTAAGGTGTCATGAAGTGGAGGTTCTTGTCAACAGAGCAGCCCTAATCATTGGGGTGCCTGTGTCTTGCTGATTTTTAGTTTTCCCAATTTATACGACCATGAGTGGACGTGCCCTATGCTCCCTAAGCTGTGTTTTTTCGATGTTTCAGGACACACCGTACACTTCTCCAGAGTGGCTGTTGGCAATTTACATCCCGCCCATCAGCGTAGCAAGGCTGCCATTTCTCCATGGCCTGTCCTGCATTTCTGGTTTTCACACTTTTTGCAGCATGGCCCTTTTGACCTATGGGAAGCGAGTCTACTTTGTAGCGCTGATTTGCCTTTCCAGGTTGCTTGGTTGGCCAAAAAGGGCATATGCGTTTTTTCCTGTATATATTCAGGAAAAAAACGCATACGCCCTTTTTGGCCAAGGGCATCATTGTCGACGTTTTGCGACTTTTCATGTGCTTTAAAGGCGATTCGAATTTACCTCCTGAAACCTGTTTCCTGCAATTCTGTCTTGCTTTCAAATCCTCTTCGTTGCCTTCCCTCAATATATTTGTGGACGAGAGTTATCATTTATAACTCTGCGGGTTTGTGAATGGCAGTGTCCCTGGGCTCCATTTTTCAACTCGCTTTTTTGGGAGCTGGCCGTAAGAGCGCGGGTTTGCCTCAGGCCCTATTCTGCTTCTGGGCGGCAGGCTGAGCCTGTGGTTAATTCTTCTTCCTGATGGGAAAATAGAGTGACCTGTGCCTGTCCCAACACCTAGATCTAGTCTCTCATTGGTTGCCCCTCTTCCCGTTCATCCTCAGGACAAATTGCAACCTGTAGGGAACAGGAGGTTAAAGGTGCTGATTCTCCAAGTAGGGAGATTGCTAGTAAAGTACCTGGAATGGCGAACCCGAGCACAAGGAGATGAGAGATGAGGTGCGTTTTAGAAACCTTTCAAAATCACACGGTGTACCATCTTCTGGGTTTCTCATGTATGTTTTCGATGGAGGAAGATGCCCTTGAACCTGGAGATTTGGGACCCATGGGATGCGTACCACGCAGTATTACTTTAAAGGTTCTGCGTTTGCTCACCCAACCTCACCCAGCCTCTCAGCCCCAAGAGTGTCCACCCTTATGTCTCATCCAGCTGTGGGTCTAGATATGGTCAATCCAGGTTGCATCACAGCCTCTGAACGAATTTTGTAAGGATTTCTCTCTCTTTCACTGTCTTTGTTTTACGGGTTTTTAAAAGTAATTTATTTTTATAATGGGGTTTAGCTGCTTTTCACGGCTGTGTTTATGCGGCTTTACACCCACTTGACTCACTTCCAGACAGATATCAATACATAGGTTTTAAGATTCTTACTAGTCACATATATTCTTGTGCGGTGAATAGGGGGTGTTGAGTCCAGTTCACTGAGCAAGGAGTCGGTCTTTTCTATTACATATTGGGTGTATGGAACGGTATGTGAGCGAATTTGAAACCCTTGTTTTATGCATCACCCCACCTCAACTTTCCCGTTAAGCAGCCATAGTGTGTTTTCTAAACGTGTGACTCTGTTCTGTTTTGTAACTCAGTTCAAGTGTAGCGGTTTTTACATTCCCTCTATAAGTGATAGCTTATGATAAGTGTCTTTTTCTGTGTTACTTATTTCACTTAGAATCATCGTACCTAAGTCCACTCATCTTGCTTCTTCTAGCCTTATGATATTGATTTCATGTCTGCGTGATATTGCATTGTACATAAGGACCACAACTTCTTTATCCATTTTTCTCTTTCCTGGGATATTTAAGGTGTCATGAAGTGGAGGTTCTTGTCAACAGAGCAGCCCTAAACTTTGGGGTGCCTGTGTCTTGCTGATTTTTAGTTTTCCCAATTTATACACCCATGAGTGGACGTGCCCTATGCTCCCTAAGCTGTGTGTTTTAGATGTTTCAGGACACACCGTACACTTCTCCAGAGTGGCTGTTGGCAATTTACATCCCGCCCCTCAGCGTAGCAAGGCTGCCATTTCTCCATGGCCTGTCCTGCATTTCTGGTTTTGACACTTTCTGCAGCATGGCCCTTTTGACCGATGGGAAGCGAGACTTGTTTGTAGCGCTGATTTGCCTTTCCAGGTTGCTTGGTTGGCCAAAAAGGGCGTATGCGTTTTTTCCTGAATATATTCAGGAAAAAACGCATACGCCCTTTTTGGCCAAGGGCATCATTGTCGACGTTTTGCGACTTTTCATGTGCTTTAAAGGCGATTCGAATCTACCTCCTGAAACCTGTTTCCTGCAATTCTGCCTTGCTTTCAAATCCTGTTCGTTGCCTTCCCTCAATATATTTGTGGACGAGAGTTATCATTTATAACTCTGCGGGTTTGTGAATGGCAGTGTCCCTGGGCTCCATTTTTCAACTCGCTTTTTTGGGAGCTGGCCGCAGGAGCGCGGGATTGCCTCAGGCCCTATTCTGCTTCTGGGCGGCAGGCTGAGCCTGTGGTTAATTCTTCTTCCTGATGGGAAAATAGAGTGACCTGTGACTGTCCCAACACCTAGATCTAGTCTCTCATTGGTTGCCCCTCTTCCGTTCATCCTCAGGACAAATTGCAACCTGTAGGGAACAGGAGGTTAAAGGTGCTGATTCTCCAAGTAGGGAGATTGCTAGTAAAGTACCTGGAATGGCGAACCCGAGCACAAGGAGATGAGAAATGAGGTGCGTTTTAGAAACCTTTCAAAATCACACGGTGTACCACCTTCTGGGTTTCTCATGCATGTTTTCGATGTAGGAATATGCCCTTGAACCTGGAGATTTGGGACCCATGGGATGGGTACCAGGCAGTATTACTTTAAAGGGTCTGTGTTTGCTCACCCAACCTCACCCAACCTCTCAGCCCCAAGTGTGTCCACCCTTATGTCTCATCCAGCTGTGGGTCTAGATATGGTCAATCCAGGTTGCATCACAGCCCGTGAACGAACTTTGTAATAATTACTCTCTCTTTCACTGTCTTTGTTTTACGGGTTTTTAAAAGTAATTTATTTTTATAATGGGGTATAGCTGCTTTTCACGGCTGTGTTTATGCGGCTTTACACCCACTTGACTCACTTCCAGAGAGATATCAATACATAGGTTTTAAGATTCTTACTAGTCAGATATATTATTCTGCGGTGAATAGGGGGTGTTGAGTCCAGTTCACTGAGCAACGTGTAGGTCTTGTCTATTACATATTGGGTGTATGGAACGGTATCTGAGCCAATTTGAAACCCTTGTTTTATGCATCACCCCACCTCACCTTTCCCGTTAAGCAGCCATAGTGTGTTTTCTAAAGGTGTGACTCTGTTCTGTTTTGTAATTCAGTTCAAGTGTAGCGGTTTTTACATTCCCTCTATAAGTGATAGCTTATGATAAGTGTCTTTTTCTGTGTGACTTATTTCACTTAGAATCATCGTACCTAAGTCCACTCATCTTGCTTCTTCTAGCCTTATGACATTGATTTCATGTCTGAGTGATATTCCTTTGTACATAAGGACCACAACTTCTTTATCCATTTTTCTCTTTCCTGGGATATTTAAGGTGTCATGAAGTGGAGGTTCTTGTCAACAGAGCAGCCCTAAACTTTGGGGTGCCTGTGTCTTGCTGATTTTTAGTTTTCCCAATTTATACGCCCATGAGTGGACGTGCCCTATGCTCCCTAAGCTGTGTGTTTTAGATGTTTCAGGACACACCGTACACTTCTCCAGAGTGGCTGTTGGCAATTTACATCCCGCCCCTCAGCGTAGCAAGGCTGCCATTTCTCCATGGCCTGTCCTGCATTTCTGGTTTTGACACTTTTTGCAGCATGGCCCTTTTGACCGATGGGAAGCGAGACTACTTTGTATCGCTGATTTGCCTTTCCAGGTTGCTTGGTTGGCCAAAAAGGGCGTATGCGTTTTTTCCTGAATATATTCAGGAAAAAACGCATACGCCCTTTTTGGCCAAGGGCATCATTGTCGACGTTTTGCGACTTTTCATGTGCTTTAAAAGCAATTCGAATCTACCTCCTGAAACCTGTTTCCTGCAATTCTGCCTTGCTTTCAAATCCTCTTCATTGCCTTCCCTCAATATATTTGTGGACGAGAGTTATCATTTATAACTCTGCGGGTTTGTGAATGGCAGTGTCCCTGGGCTCCATTTTTCAACTCGCTTTTTTGGGAGCTGGCCACAAGAGCGCGGGATTGCCTCAGGCCCTATTCTGCTTCTGGGCGGCAGGCTGAGCCTGTGGTTAATTCTTCTTCCTGATGGGAAAATAGAGTGACCTGTGCCTGTCCCATCACCTAGATCTAGTCTCTCATTGGTTGCCCCAATTCCCGTTCATCCTCAGGACAAATTGCAACCTGTAGGGAACAGGAGGTTAAAGGTGCTGATTCTCCAAGTAGGGAGATTGCTAGTAAAGTACCTGGAATGGCGAACCCGAGCACAAGGAGATGAGAAATGAGGTGCGTTTTAGAAACCTTTCAAAATCACACGGTGTACCACCTTCTGGGTTTCTCATGCATGTTTTCGATGTAGGAATATGCCCTTGAACCTGGAGATTTGGGACCCATGGGATGGGTACCAGGCAGTATTACTTTAAAGGGTCTGTGTTTGCTCACCCAACCTCACCCAACCTCTCAGCCCCAAGTGTGTCCACCCTTATGTCTCATCCAGCTGTGGGTCTAGATATGGTCAATCCAGTTTGCATCACAGCCCGTGAACTAATTTTGTAAGAATTTCTCTCTCTTTCACTGTCTTTGTTTTACGGGTTTTTAAAAGTAATTTATTTTTATAATGGGGTATAGCTGCTTTTCACGGCTGTGTTTATGCGGCTTTACACCCACTTGACTCACTTCCAGAGAGATATCAATACATAGGTTTTAAGATTCTTACTAGTCAGATATATTCTTGTGCGGTGAATAGGGGGTGTTGAGTCCAGTTCACTGAGCAACGTGTAGGTCTTGTCTACTACATATTGGGTGTATGGAACGGTATCTGAGCCAATTTGAAACCCTTGTTTTATGCATCACCCCACCTCACCTTTCCCGTTAAGCAGCCATAGTGTGTTTTCTAAACGTGTGACTCTGTTCTGTTTTGTAATTCAGTTCAAGTGTAGCGGTTTTTACATTCCCTCTATAAGTGATAGCTTATGATAAGTGTCTTTTTCTGTGTGACTTATTTCACTTAGAATCATCGTACCTAAGTCCACTCATCTTGCTTCTTCTAGCCTTATGACATTGATTTCATGTCTGAGTGATATTCCTTTGTACATAAGGACCACAACTTCTTTATCCATTTTTCTCTTTCCTGGGATATTTAAGGTGTCATGAAGTGGAGGTTCTTGTCAACAGAGCAGCCCTAAACTTTGGGGTGCCTGTTTCTTGCTGATTTTTACTTTTCCCAATTTATACGCCCATGAGTGGACGTGCCCTATGCTCCCTAAGCTGTGTGTTTTAGATGTTTCAGGACACACCGTACACTTCTCCAGAGTGGCTGTTGGCAATTTACATCCCGCCCCTCAGCGTAGCAAGGCTGCCATTTCTCCATGGCCTGTCCTGCATTTCTGGTTTTGACACTTTTTGCAGCATGGCCCTTTTGACCGATGGGAAGCGAGACTACTTTGTATCGCTGATTTGCCTTTCCAGGTTGCTTGGTTGGCCAAAAAGGGCGTATGCGTTTTTTCCTCAGGAAAAAACGCATACGCCCTTTTTGGCCAAGGGCATCATTGTCGACGTTTTGCGACTTTTCATGTGCTTTAAAAGCGATTCGAATCTACCTCCTGAAACCTGTTTCCTGCAATTCTGCCTTGCTTTCAAATCCTCTTCATTGCCTTCCCTCAATATATTTGTGGACGAGAGCTATCATTTATAACTCTGCGGGTTTGTGAATGGCAGTGTCCCTGGGCTCCATTTTTCAACTCGCTTTTTTGGGAGCTGGCCACAAGAGCGCGGGATTGCCTCAGGCCCTATTCTGCTTATGGGCGGCAGGCTGAGCCTGTGGTTAATTCTTCTTCCTGATGGGAAAATAGAGTGACCTGTGCCTGTCCCAACACCTAGATCTAGTCTCTCATTGGTTGCCCCACTTCCCGTTCATCTTCAGGACAAATTGCAACCTGTAGGGAACAGGAGGTTAAAGGTGCTGATTCTCCAAGTAGGGAGATTGCTAGTAAAGTACCTGGAATGGCGAACCCGAGCACAAGGAGATGAGAAATGAGGTGCGTTTTAGAAACCTTTCAAAATCACACGGTGTACCATCTTCTGGGTTTCTCATGCATGTTTTCGATGTAGGAAGATGCCCTTGAACCTGGAGATTTGGGACCCATGGGATGGGTACCAGGCAGTATTAATTTAAAGGTTCAGCGTTTGCTCACCCAACCTCACCCAACCTCTCAGCCCCAAGAGTGTCCACCCTTATGTCTCATCCAGCTGTGGGTCTAGATATGGTCAATCCAGGTTGCATCACAGCCCCTGAAAGAATTTTGTAAGAATTTCTCTCTCTTTCAATGTCTTTGTTTTACGGGTTTTTAAAAGTAATTTATTTTTATAATGGGGTTTAGCTGCTTTTCACGGCTGTGTTTATGCGGCTTTACACCCACTGGACTCACTTCCAGACAGATATCAATACATAGGTTTTAAGATTCTTACTAGTCACATATATTCTTCTGTGGTGAATAGGGGGTGTTGAGTCCAGTTCACTGAGCAAGGAGTAGGTCTTGTCTATTACATATTGGGTGTATGGAACGGTATCTGAGCGAATTTGAAAACCTTGTTTTATGCATCACCCCACCTCACCTTTCCCGTTAAGCAGCCATAGTGTGTTTTCTAAACGTGAGACTCTGTTCTGTTTTGTAATTCAGTTCAAGTGTAGCGGTTTTTACATTCCCTCTATAAGTGATAGCTTATGATAAGTGTCTTTTTCTGTGTGACTTATTTCACTTAGAATCGTCGTACCTAAATCCACTCATCTTGGTTCTACTAGCCTTATGACATTTATTTCATGTCTGAGTGATATTCCATTGTACATAAGGACCACAAGTTCTTTATCCATTTTTCTCTTTCCTGGGATATTTAAGGTGTCATGAAGTGGAGGTTCTTGTCAACAGAGCAGCCCTAAACTTTGGGGTGCCTGTGTCTTGCTGATTTTTAGTTTTCCCAATTTATACGCCCATGAGTGGACGTGCCCTATGCTCACTAAGCTGTGTTTTTTCGATGTTTCAGGACACACCGTACACTTCTCCAGAGTGGCTGTTGGCAATTTACATCCCGCCCATCAGCGTAGCAAGGCTGCCATTTCTCCATGGCCTGTCCTGCATTTCTGGTTTTGACACTTTCTGCAGCATTGTCCTTTTGACCGATGGGAAGCGAGACTTCTTTGTAGCGCTGATTTGCCTTTCCAGGTTGCTTGGTTGGCCAAAAAGGGCGTATGCGTTTTTTCCTGAATATATTCAGGAAAAAACGCATACGCCCTTTTTGGCCAAGGGCATCATTGTTGACGTTTTGCGACTTTTCATGTGCTTTAAAGGCGATTCGAATCTACCTCCTGAAACCTGTTTCCTGCAATTCTGACTTGCTTTCAAATCCTCTTCGTTGCCTTCCCTCAATATATTTGTGGACGAGAGTTATCATTTATAACTCTGCGGGTTTGTGAATGGCAGTGTCCCTGGGCTCCATTTTTCAACTCGCTTTTTTGGGAGCTGGCCGCAGGAGCGCGGGATTGCCTCAGGCCCTATTCTGCTTCTGGGCGGCAGGCTGAGCCTGTGGTTAATTCTTCTTCCTGATGGGAAAATAGAGTGACCTGTGCCTGTCCCAACACCTAGATCTAGTCTCTCATTGGTTGCCCCTCTTCCCTTTCATCCTCAGGACAAATTGCAACCTGTAGGGAACAGGAGGTTAAAGGTGCTGATTCTCCAAGTAGGGAGCTTTCTAGTAAAGTACCTGGAATGGCGAACCCGAGCACAAGGAGATGAGAAATGAGGTGCGTTTTAGAAACCTTTCAAAATCACACGGTGTACCATCTTCTGGGTTTCTCATGCATGTTTTCGATGTAGGAAGATGCCCTTGAACCTGGAGATTTGGGACCCATGGGATGGGTACCAGGCAGTATTAATTTAAAGGTTCTTCGTTTGCTCACCCAACCTCACCCAACCTCTCAGCCCCAAGAGTGTCCACCCTTATGTCTCATCCAGCTGTGGGTCTAGATATGGTCAATCCAGGTTGCATCACAGCCCCTGAAAGAATTTTGTAAGAATTTCTCTCTCTTTCACTGTCTTTGTTTTACGGGTTTTTAAAAGTAATTTATTTTTATAATGGGGTTTAGCTGCTTTTCACGGCTGTGTTTATGCGGCTTTACACCCACTGGACTCACTTCCAGACAGATATCAATACATAGGTTTTAAGATTCTTACTAGTCACATATATTCTTCTGTGGTGAATAGGGGGTGTTGAGTCCAGTTCACTGAGCAAGGAGTAGGTCTTGTCTATTACATATTGGGTGTATGGAAAGGTATCTGAGCGAATTTGAAACCCTTGTTTTATGCATCACCCCACCTCACCTTTCCCGTTAAGCAGCCATAGTGTGTTTTCTAAACGTGTGACTCTGTTCTGTTTTGTAACTCAGTTTAAGTGTAGCGGTTTTTACATTCCCTCTATAAGTGATAGCTTATGATAAGTGTCTTTTTCTGTGTGACTTATTTCACTTAGAATCATCGTACCTAAGTCCACTCATCTTGCTTCTTCTAGCCTTATGATATTGATTTCATGTCTGCGTGATATTCCATTGTACATTAGGACCACAAATTCTTTATCCATTTTTCTCTTTCCTGGGATATTTAAGGTGTCATGAAGTGGAGGTTCTTGTCAACAGAGCAGCCCTAAACTTTGTGGTGCCTGTGTCTTGCTGATTTTTAGTTTTCCCAATTTATACGCCCATGAGTGGACGTGCCCTATGCTCCCTAAGCTGTGTGTTTTAGATGTTTCAGGACACACCGTACACTTCTCCAGAGTGGCTGTTGGCAATTTACATCCCGCCCATCAGCGTAGCAAGGCTGCCATTTCTCCATGGTCTGTCCTGCATTTCTGGTTTTGACACTTTTTGCAGCATGGCCCTTTTGACCGATGGGAAGCGAGACTACTTTGTAGCGCTGATTTGCCTTTCCAGGTTGCTTGGTTGGCCAAAAAGGGCTTATGCGTTTTTTCCTGAATATATTCAGGAAAATACGCATACGCCCTTTTTGGCCAAGGGCATCATTGTCGACGTTTTGCGACTTTTCATGTGCTTTAAAGGCGATTCGAATCTACCTCCTGAAACCTGTTTCCTGCAATTCTGCCTTGCTTTCAAATCCTCTTCATTGCCTTCCCTCAATATATTTGTGGACGAGAGTTATCGTTTATAACTCTGCGGGTTTGTGAATGGCAGTGTCCCTGGGCTCCATTTTTCAACTCGATTTTTTGGGAGCTGGCCGTAAGAGCGCGGGTTTGCCTCAGGCCCTATTCTGCTTCTGGGCGGCAGGCTGAGCCTGTGGTTAATTCTTCTTCCTGATGGGAAAATAGAGTGACCTGTGCCTGTCCCAACACCTAGATCTAGACTCTCATTGGTTGCCCCTCTTCCCTTTCATCCTCAGGACAAATTGCAACCTGTACGGAACAGGAGGTTAAAGGTGCTGATTCTCCAAGTAGGGAGATTGCTAGTAAAGTAGCTGGAATGGCGAACCCGAACACAAGGAGATGAGAAATGTGGTGCGTTTTAGAAACCTTTCAAAATCACACGGTGTACCATCTTCTGGGTTTCTCATGCATGTTTTCGATGTAGGAAGATGCCCTTGAACCTGGAGATTTGGGGCCCATGGGATGGGTACCACGCAGTATTACTTTAAAGGGTCTGTGTTTGCTCACCCAACCTCACCCAACCTCGCAGCCCCAAGTGTGTCCACCCTTATGTCTCATCCAGCTGTGGGTCTAGATATGGTCAATCCAGGTTGCATCACAGCCTCTGAACGAATTTTGTAAGAATTTCTCTCTCTTTCACTGTCTTTGTTTTACGGGTTTTTAAAAGTAATTTATTTTTATAATGGGGTTTAGCTGCTTTTCATGGCTGTGTTTATGCGGCGTTACACCCACTTGACTCACTTCCAGACAGATATCAATACATAGGTTTTAAGATTCTTACTAGTCAGATATATTCTTGTGCGGTGAATAGGGGGTGTTGAGTCCAGTTCACTGAGCAATGAGTCGGTCTTTTCTATTACATATTGGGTGTATGGAACGGTATCTGAGCGAATTTGAAACCCTTGTTTTATGCATCACCCCACCTCACCTTTCCCGTTAAGCAGCCATAGTGTGTTTTCTAAACGTGTGACTCTGTTCTGTTTTGTAACTCAGTTCAAGTGTAGCGGTTTTTACATTCCCTCTATAAGTGATAGCTTATGATAAGTGTCTTTTTCTGTGTGACTTATTTCACTTAGAATCATCGTACCTAAGTCCACTCATCTTGCTTCTTCTAGCCTTATGATATTGATTTCATGTCTGCGTGATATTCCATTGTACATTAGGACCACAACTTCTTTATCCATTTTTCTCTTTCCTGGGATATTTAAGGTGTCATGAAGTGGAGGTTCTTGTCAACAGAGCAGCCCTAAACTTTGGGGTGCCTGTGTCTTGCTGATTTTTAGTTTTCCCAATTTATACGCCCATGAGTGGACGTGCCCTATGCTCCCTAAGCTGTGTGTTTTAGATGTTTCAGGACACACCGTACACTTCTCCAGAGTGGCTGTTGGCAATTTACATCCCGCCCATCAGCGTAGCAAGGCTGTCATTTCTCCATGGTCTGTCCTGCATGTCTGGTTTTGACACTTTTTGCAGCATGGCCCTTTTGACCGATGGGAAGCGAGACTACTTTGTAGCGCTGATTTGCCTTTCCAGGTTGCTTGGTTGGCCAAAAAGGGCGTATGCGTTTTTTCCTGAATATATTCAGGAAAAAACGCATACGCCCTTTTTGGCCAAGGGCATCATTGTCGACATTTTGCGACTTTTCATGTGCTTTAAAGGCGATTCGAATCTACCTCCTGAAACCTGTTTCCTGCAATTCTGCCTTGCTTTCAAATCCTCTTCATTGCCTTCCCTCAATATATTTGTGGACGAGAGTTATCATTTATAACTCTGCGGGTTTGTGAATGGCTGTGTCCCTGAGCTCCATTTTTCAACTCGCTTTTTTGGGAGCTGGCCGCAAGAGCGCGGGATTGCCTCAGGCCCTAATCTGCTTCTGGGCGGCAGGCTGAGCCTGTGGTTAATTCTTCTTCCTGATGGGAAAATAGAGTGACCTGTGCCTGTCCCAACACCTAGATCTAGTCTCTCATTGGTTGCCCCTCTTCCCGTTCATCCTCAGGACAAATTGCAACCTGTAGGGAACAGGAGGTTAAAGGTGCTGATTCTCCAAGTAGGGAGATTGCTAGTAAAGTAGCTGGAATGGCGAACCCGAACACAAGGAGATGAGAAATGAGGTGTCTTTTAGAAATCTTTCAAAATCACAAGGTGTACCATCTGCTGGGTTTCTCATGCATGTTTTCGATGTAGGAAGATGCCCTTGAATCTGGATATTTGGGAACCATGGGATGGGTACCACGCAGTATTACTTTAAAGGTTCTGCGTTTGCTCACCCAACCTCACCAAAACTCTCAGCCCCAAGAGTGTCCACCCTTATGTCTCATCCAGCTGTGGGTCTAGATATGGTCAATCCAGGTTGCATCACAGCCCCTGAACGAATTTTGGAAGAATTTCTCTCTCTTTCACTGTCTTTGTTTAACGGGTTTTTAAAAGTAATTTATTTTTATAATGGTGTTTAGCTGCTTTTCATGGCTGTGTTTATGCGGCTTTACACCCACTTGACTCACTTCCAGAGAGATATCAATACATAGGTTTTAAGATTCTTACTAGTCAGATATATTCTTGTGCGGTGAATAGGGGGTGTTGAGTCCAGTTCACTGAGCAAGGAGTAGGCCTTGTCTATTACATATTGGGTGTATGGAACGGTACCTGAGCGAATTTGAAACCCTTGTTTTATGCATCACCCCACCTCACCTTTCCCGTTAAGCAGCCATAGTGTGTTTTCTAAACGTATGACTCTATTCTCTTTTGTAATTCAGTTCAAGTGTAGCGGTTTTTACATTCCCTCTATAAGTGATAGCTTATGATAAGTGTCTTTTTCTGTGTGACTTATTTCACTTAGAATCGTTGTACCTAAGTCTACTCATCTTGCTTCTACTAGACTTATGACATTGATTTCATGTCTGAGTGATATTCCATTGTACATAAGGACCACGACTTCTTTATCCATTTTTCTCTTTCCTGGGATATTTAAGGTGTCATGAAGTGGAGGTTCTTGTCAACAGAGCAGCCCTAAACTTTGGGGTGCCTGTGTCTTGCTGATTTTTAGTTTTCCCAATTTATACGCCCATGAGTGGACGTGACCTATGCTCCCTAAACTGTGTTTTTCCGATGTTTCAGGACACACCGTACACTTCTCCAGAGTGGCTGTTGGCAATTTACATCCCGCCCATCAGCGTAGCACGGCTGCCATTTCTCCATGGCCTGTCCTGCATTTCTGGTTTTGACACTTTTTGCAGCATGGCCCTTTTGACCGATGGGAAGCGAGACTTCTTTGTAGCGCTGATTTGCCTTTCCAGGTTGCTTGGTTGGCCAAAAAGGGCGTATGCGTTTTTTCCTGAATATATTCAGGAAAAAACGCATACGCCCTTTTTGGCCAAGGGCATCATTGTGGACGTTTTGCCACTTTTCATGTGCTTTAAAGGCGATTCGAATCTACCTCCTGAAACCTGTTTCCTGCAATTCTGCCTTGCTTTCAAATCCTCTTCGTTGCCTTCCCTCAATATATTTGTGGACGAGAGTTATCATTTATAACTCAGCGGGTTTGTGAAAGGCAGTGCCCCTGAGCTCCATTTTTCAACTGTCTTTTTTGGGAGCTGGCCGCAAAAGCACGGGATTGCCTCAGGCCCTATTCTGGTTCCGGGGGACAGGCTGAGCCTGTGGTTAATTCTTCTTCCTGATGGTAAAATAGAGTGACCTGTGCGTGTCCCAACACCTAGATCTAGTCTCTCATTGGTTGCCCCTCTTCCCTTTCACCCTCAGGAAAAATTGGAACCTGTACGGAACAGGAGGTTAAAGGTGCTGATTCTCCAAGTAAGGAGATTGCTAGTAAAGTAGCTGGAATGGCGAACCCGAACACAAGGAGATGAGAAATGAGGTGCGTTTTAGAAACCTTGCAAAATCACACGGTGTACCATCTTCTGCGTTTCTCATGCATGTTTTCGATGTAGGAAGATGCCCTTGAACCTGGAGATTTGGGACCCATGGGATGGGTACCACGCAGTATTACTTTAAAGGGTCTGCGTTTGCTCACCCAACCTCACCCAACCTCTCAACACCAAGAGTGTCCACCCTTATGTCTCATCCAACTGTGGGTCTAGATATGGTCAATCCAGGTTGCATCACAGCCTCTGAACGAATTTTGTAAGAATTTCTCTCTTTCACTGTCTTTGTTTTATGGGTTTTTAAAAGTAATTTATTTTTATAATGGGGCTTAGCTGCTTTTCATGGCTGTGTTTATGCGGCTTTACACCCACTTGACTCACTTCCAGAGAGATATCAATACATAGGTTTTAAGATTCTTACTAGTCACATATATTCTTGTGCGGTGAATAGGGGGTGTTGAGTCCAGTTCACTGAGCAAGGAGTATGTCTTGTCTATTACATATTGGGTGTATGGAACGGTATCTGAGCGAATTTGAAACCCTTGTTTTATGCATCACCCCACCTCACCTTTCCCGTTAAGCAGCCATAGTGTGTTTTCTAAACGTGTGACTCTGTTCTGTTTTGTAATTCAGTTCAAGTGTAGCGGTTTTTACATTCCCTCTATAAGTGATAACTTATGATAAGTGTCTTTTTCTGTGTGACTTATTTCACTTAGAATCATCGTACCTAAGTCCACTCATCTTGCTTCTTCTAGCCTTATGATATTGATTTCATGTCTGCGTGATATTCCATTGTACATTAGGACCACAAATTCTTTATCCATTTTTCTCTTTCCTGGGATATTTAAGGTGTCATGAAGTGGAGGTTCTTGTCAACAGAGCAGCCCTAAACTTTGTGGTGCCTGTGTCTTGCTGATTTTTAGTTTTCCCAATTTATACGCCCATGAGTGGACGTGCCCTATGCTCCCTAAGCTGTGTGTTTTAGATGTTTCAGGACACACCGTACACTTCTCCAGAGTGGCTGTTGGCAATTTACATCCCGCCCATCAGCGTAGCAAGGCTGCCATTTCTCCATGGTCTGTCCTGCATTTCTGGTTTTGACACTTTTTGCAGCATGGCCCTTTTGACCGATGGGAAGCGAGACTACTTTGTAGCGCTGATTTGCCTTTCCAGGTTGCTTGGTTGGCCAAAAAGGGCTTATGCGTTTTTTCCTGAATATATTCAGGAAAATACGCATACGCCCTTTTTGGCCAAGGGCATCATTGTCGACGTTTTGCGACTTTTCATGTGCTTTAAAGGCGATTCGAATCTACCTCCTGAAACCTGTTTCCTGCAATTCTGCCTTGCTTTCAAATCCTCTTCATTGCCTTCCCTCAATATATTTGTGGACGAGAGTTATCGTTTATAACTCTGCGGGTTTGTGAATGGCAGTGTCCCTGGGCTCCATTTTTCAACTCGATTTTTTGGGAGCTGGCCGTAAGAGCGCGGGTTTGCCTCAGGCCCTATTCTGCTTCTGGGCGGCAGGCTGAGCCTGTGGTTAATTCTTCTTCCTGATGGGAAAATAGAGTGACCTGTGCCTGTCCCAACACCTAGATCTAGACTCTCATTGGTTGCCCCTCTTCCCTTTCATCCTCAGGACAAATTGCAACCTGTACGGAACAGGAGGTTAAAGGTGCTGATTCTCCAAGTAGGGAGATTGCTAGTAAAGTAGCTGGAATGGCGAACCCGAACACAAGGAGATGAGAAATGTGGTGCGTTTTAGAAACCTTTCAAAATCACACGGTGTACCATCTTCTGGGTTTCTCATGCATGTTTTCGATGTAGGAAGATGCCCTTGAACCTGGAGATTTGGGGCCCATGGGATGGGTACCACGCAGTATTACTTTAAAGGGTCTGTGTTTGCTCACCCAACCTCACCCAACCTCGCAGCCCCAAGTGTGTCCACCCTTATGTCTCATCCAGCTGTGGGTCTAGATATGGTCAATCCAGGTTGCATCACAGCCTCTGAACGAATTTTGTAAGAATTTCTCTCTCTTTCACTGTCTTTGTTTTACGGGTTTTTAAAAGTAATTTATTTTTATAATGGGGTTTAGCTGCTTTTCATGGCTGTGTTTATGCGGCGTTACACCCACTTGACTCACTTCCAGACAGATATCAATACATAGGTTTTAAGATTCTTACTAGTCAGATATATTCTTGTGCGGTGAATAGGGGGTGTTGAGTCCAGTTCACTGAGCAATGAGTCGGTCTTTTCTATTACATATTGGGTGTATGGAACGGTATCTGAGCGAATTTGAAACCCTTGTTTTATGCATCACCCCACCTCACCTTTCCCGTTAAGCAGCCATAGTGTGTTTTCTAAACGTGTGACTCTGTTCTGTTTTGTAACTCAGTTCAAGTGTAGCGGTTTTTACATTCCCTCTATAAGTGATAGCTTATGATAAGTGTCTTTTTCTGTGTGACTTATTTCACTTAGAATCATCGTACCTAAGTCCACTCATCTTGCTTCTTCTAGCCTTATGATATTGATTTCATGTCTGCGTGATATTCCATTGTACATTAGGACCACAACTTCTTTATCCATTTTTCTCTTTCCTGGGATATTTAAGGTGTCATGAAGTGGAGGTTCTTGTCAACAGAGCAGCCCTAAACTTTGGGGTGCCTGTGTCTTGCTGATTTTTAGTTTTCCCAATTTATACGCCCATGAGTGGACGTGCCCTATGCTCCCTAAGCTGTGTGTTTTAGATGTTTCAGGACACACCGTACACTTCTCCAGAGTGGCTGTTGGCAATTTACATCCCGCCCATCAGCGTAGCAAGGCTGTCATTTCTCCATGGTCTGTCCTGCATGTCTGGTTTTGACACTTTTTGCAGCATGGCCCTTTTGACCGATGGGAAGCGAGACTACTTTGTAGCGCTGATTTGCCTTTCCAGGTTGCTTGGTTGGCCAAAAAGGGCGTATGCGTTTTTTCCTGAATATATTCAGGAAAAAACGCATACGCCCTTTTTGGCCAAGGGCATCATTGTCGACATTTTGCGACTTTTCATGTGCTTTAAAGGCGATTCGAATCTACCTCCTGAAACCTGTTTCCTGCAATTCTGCCTTGCTTTCAAATCCTCTTCATTGCCTTCCCTCAATATATTTGTGGACGAGAGTTATCATTTATAACTCTGCGGGTTTGTGAATGGCTGTGTCCCTGAGCTCCATTTTTCAACTCGCTTTTTTGGGAGCTGGCCGCAAGAGCGCGGGATTGCCTCAGGCCCTAATCTGCTTCTGGGCGGCAGGCTGAGCCTGTGGTTAATTCTTCTTCCTGATGGGAAAATAGAGTGACCTGTGCCTGTCCCAACACCTAGATCTAGTCTCTCATTGGTTGCCCCTCTTCCCGTTCATCCTCAGGACAAATTGCAACCTGTAGGGAACAGGAGGTTAAAGGTGCTGATTCTCCAAGTAGGGAGATTGCTAGTAAAGTAGCTGGAATGGCGAACCCGAACACAAGGAGATGAGAAATGAGGTGTCTTTTAGAAATCTTTCAAAATCACAAGGTGTACCATCTGCTGGGTTTCTCATGCATGTTTTCGATGTAGGAAGATGCCCTTGAATCTGGATATTTGGGAACCATGGGATGGGTACCACGCAGTATTACTTTAAAGGTTCTGCGTTTGCTCACCCAACCTCACCAAACCTCTCAGCCCCAAGAGTGTCCACCCTTATGTCTCATCCAGCTGTGGGTCTAGATATGGTCAATCCAGGTTGCATCACAGCCCCTGAACGAATTTTGGAAGAATTTCTCTCTCTTTCACTGTCTTTGTTTAACGGGTTTTTAAAAGTAATTTATTTTTATAATGGTGTTTAGCTGCTTTTCATGGCTGTGTTTATGCGGCTTTACACCCACTTGACTCACTTCCAGAGAGATATCAATACATAGGTTTTAAGATTCTTACTAGTCAGATATATTCTTGTGCGGTGAATAGGGGGTGTTGAGTCCAGTTCACTGAGCAAGGAGTAGGCCTTGTCTATTACATATTGGGTGTATGGAACGGTACCTGAGCGAATTTGAAACCCTTGTTTTATGCATCACCCCACCTCACCTTTCCCGTTAAGCAGCCATAGTGTGTTTTCTAAACGTATGACTCTATTCTCTTTTGTAATTCAGTTCAAGTGTAGCGGTTTTTACATTCCCTCTATAAGTGATAGCTTATGATAAGTGTCTTTTTCTGTGTGACTTATTTCACTTAGAATCGTTGTACCTAAGTCTACTCATCTTGCTTCTACTAGACTTATGACATTGATTTCATGTCTGAGTGATATTCCATTGTACATAAGGACCACGACTTCTTTATCCATTTTTCTCTTTCCTGGGATATTTAAGGTGTCATGAAGTGGAGGTTCTTGTCAACAGAGCAGCCCTAAACTTTGGGGTGCCTGTGTCTTGCTGATTTTTAGTTTTCCCAATTTATACGCCCATGAGTGGACGTGACCTATGCTCCCTAAACTGTGTTTTTCCGATGTTTCAGGACACACCGTACACTTCTCCAGAGTGGCTGTTGGCAATTTACATCCCGCCCATCAGCGTAGCACGGCTGCCATTTCTCCATGGCCTGTCCTGCATTTCTGGTTTTGACACTTTTTGCAGCATGGCCCTTTTGACCGATGGGAAGCGAGACTTCTTTGTAGCGCTGATTTGCCTTTCCAGGTTGCTTGGTTGGCCAAAAAGGGCGTATGCGTTTTTTCCTGAATATATTCAGGAAAAAACGCATACGCCCTTTTTGGCCAAGGGCATCATTGTGGACGTTTTGCCACTTTTCATGTGCTTTAAAGGCGATTCGAATCTACCTCCTGAAACCTGTTTCCTGCAATTCTGCCTTGCTTTCAAATCCTCTTCGTTGCCTTCCCTCAATATATTTGTGGACGAGAGTTATCATTTATAACTCAGCGGGTTTGTGAAAGGCAGTGCCCCTGAGCTCCATTTTTCAACTGTCTTTTTTGGGAGCTGGCCGCAAAAGCACGGGATTGCCTCAGGCCCTATTCTGGTTCCGGGGGACAGGCTGAGCCTGTGGTTAATTCTTCTTCCTGATGGTAAAATAGAGTGACCTGTGCGTGTCCCAACACCTAGATCTAGTCTCTCATTGGTTGCCCCTCTTCTCTTTCACCCTCAGGAAAAATTGGAACCTGTACGGAACAGGAGGTTAAAGGTGCTGATTCTCCAAGTAAGGAGATTGCTAGTAAAGTAGCTGGAATGGCGAACCCGAACACAAGGAGATGAGAAATGAGGTGCGTTTTAGAAACCTTGCAAAATCACACGGTGTACCATCTTCTGCGTTTCTCATGCATGTTTTCGATGTAGGAAGATGCCCTTGAACCTGGAGATTTGGGACCCATGGGATGGGTACCACGCAGTATTACTTTAAAGGGTCTGCGTTTGCTCACCCAACCTCACCCAACCTCTCAACACCAAGAGTGTCCACCCTTATGTCTCATCCAACTGTGGGTCTAGATATGGTCAATCCAGGTTGCATCACAGCCTCTGAACGAATTTTGTAAGAATTTCTCTCTTTCACTGTCTTTGTTTTATGGGTTTTTAAAAGTAATTTATTTTTATAATGGGGCTTAGCTGCTTTTCATGGCTGTGTTTATGCGGCTTTACACCCACTTGACTCACTTCCAGAGAGATATCAATACATAGGTTTTAAGATTCTTACTAGTCACATATATTCTTGTGCGGTGAATAGGGGGTGTTGAGTCCAGTTCACTGAGCAAGGAGTATGTCTTGTCTATTACATATTGGGTGTATGGAACGGTATCTGAGCGAATTTGAAACCCTTGTTTTATGCATCACCCCACCTCACCTTTCCCGTTAAGCAGCCATAGTGTGTTTTCTAAACGTGTGACTCTGTTCTGTTTTGTAATTCAGTTCAAGTGTAGCGGTTTTTACATTCCCTCTATAAGTGATAACTTATGATAAGTGTCTTTTTCTGTGTGACTTATTTCACTTAGAATCGTCGTACCTATATCCACTCATCTTGCTTCTAGTAGCCTTATGACATTGATTTCATTTCTGAGTGATATTCCATTGTACATAAGGACCACAACTTCTTTATCCATTTTTCTCTTTCCTGGGATATTTAAGGTGTCATGAAGTGGAGGTTCTTGTCAACAGAGCAGCCCTAAACTTTGGGGTGCCTGTGTCTTGCTGATTTTTAGTTTTCCCAATTTATACGCCCATGAGTGGACGTGCCCTATGCTCCCTAAGCTGTGTGTTTTAGATGTTTCAGGACACACCGTACACTTCTCCAGAGTGGCTGTTGGCAATTTACATCCCGCCCATCAGCGTAGCAAGGCTGCCATTTCTCCATGGCCTGTCCTGCATTTCTGGTTTTGACACTTTTTGCAGCATGGCCCTTTTGACCGATGGGAAGCGAGACTACATTGTAGCGCTGATTTGCCTTTCCAGGTTGCTTGGTTGGCCAAAAAGGGCGTATGCGTTTTTTCCTGAATATATTCAGGAAAAAACGCATACGCCCTTTTTGGCCAAGGGCATCATTGTCGACATTTTGCGACTTTTCATGTGCTTTAAATGCGATTCGAATCTACCTCATGAAACCTGTTTCCTGCAATTCTGCCTTGCTTTCAAATCCTCTTCATTGCCTTCCCTCAATATATTTGTGGACGAGAGTTATCATTTATAACTCTGCGGGTTTGTGAATGGCAGTGTCCCTGGGCTCCATTTTTCAACTCGCTTTTTTGGGAGCTGGCCGCAAGAGCGCGGGATTGCCTCAGGCCCTATTCTGCTTCTGGGCAGCAGGCTGAGCCTGTGGTTAATTCTTCTTCCTGATGGGAAAATAGAGTGACCTGTGCCTGTCCCAAAACCTAGATCTAGTCTCTCATTGGTTGCCCCTCTTCCCGTTCATCCTCAGGACAAATTGCAACCTGTAGGGAACAGGAGGTTAAAGGTGCTGATTCTCCAAGTAGGGAGATTGCTAGTTAAGTACCTGGAATGGTGAACCCGAGCACAAGGAGATGAGAAATGAGGTGCGTTTTAGAAACCTTTCAAAATCACACGGTGTACCATCTTCTGGGTTTCTCATGCATGTATTCGATGTAGGAAGATGCCCTTGAACCTGGAGATTTGGGACCCATGGGATGGGTACCAGGCAGTATTACTTTAAAGGTTCTGCGTTTGCTCACCCAACCTCACCCAACCTCTCAGCCCCAAGAGTGTCCACCCTTATGTCTCATCCAGCTGTGGGTCTAGATATGGTCAATCCAGGTTGCATCACAGCCCCTGAACGAATTTTGGAAGAATTTCTCTCTCTTTCACTGTCTTTGTTTAACGGGTTTTTAAAAGTAATTTATTTTTATAATGGGGTTTAGCTGCTTTTCATGGCTGTGTTTATGCGGCTTTACACCCACTTGACTCACTTCCAGAGAGATATCAATACATAGGTTTTAAGATTCTTACTAGTCAGATATATTCTTGTGCGGTGAATAGGGGGTGTTGAGTCCAGTTCACTGAGCAAGGAGTAGGCCTTGTCTATTACATATTGGGTGTATGGAACTGTATCTGAGCGAATTTGAAACCCTTGTTTTATGCATCACCCCACCTCACCTTTCCCGTTATCAGCCATAGTGTGTTTTCTAAACGTATGACTATATTCTCTTTTGTAATTCAGTTCAAGTGTAGCGGTTTTTACATTCCCTCTATAAGTGATATCTTATGATAAGTGTCTTTTTCTGTGTGACTTATTTCACTTAGAATCGTTGTACCTAAATCTACTCATCTTGCTTCTACTAGCCTTATGACATTGATTTCATGTCTGAGTGATATTCCATTGTACATAAGGACCATGACTTCTTTATCCATTTTTCTCTTTCCTGGGATATTTAAGGTGTCATGAAGTGGAGGTTCTTGTCAACAGAGCAGCCCTAAACTTTGGGGTGCCTGTGTCTTGCTGATTTTTAGTTTTCCCAATTTATACGCCCATGAGTGGACGTGCCCTAAGCTCCCTAAGCTGTGTTTTTTCGATGTTTCAGGACACACCGTACACTTCTCCAGAGTGGCTGTTGGCAATTTACATCCCGCCCATCAGTGTAGCAAGGCTGCCATTTCTCCATGGCCTGTCCTGCATTTCTGGTTTTGACACTTTCTGCAGCATGGCCCTTTTGACCGATGGGAAGCGAGACTTCTTTGTAGCACTGATTTGCCTCTCAGGTTGCTTGGTTGGCCAAAAAGGGCGTATGCGTTTTTTCCTGAATATATTCAGGAAAAAACGCATACGCCCTTTTTGGCCAAGGGCATCATTGTCGACGTTTTGCCACTTTTCATGTGCTTTAAAGGCGATTCGAATCTACCTCCTGAAACCGGTTTCCTGCAATTCTGCCTTGCTTTCAAATCCTCTTCGTTGCCTTCCCTCAATATATTTCTGGACGAGAGTTATCATTTATAACTCAGCGGGTTTGTGAAAGGCAGTGCCCCTTAGCTCCATTTTTCAACTGTCTTTTTTGGGAGCTGGCCACAAAAGCACGGGATTGCCTCAGGCCCTATTCTGGTTACGGGGGGCAGGCTGAGCCTCTGGTTAATTCTTCTTTCTGATGGGAAATTAGAGTGACCTGTGCCTGTCCCAACACCTAGATCTAGTCTCTCATTGGTTGCCCCTCTTCCCTTTCACCCTCAGGACAAATTGCAACCTGTACGGAACAGGAGGTTAAAGGTGCTGATTCTCCAAGTAGGGAGATTGGTAGTAAAGTAGCTGGAATGGCGAACCCGAGCACAAGGAGTTGAGAAATGAGGTGCCTTTTAGAAACCTTTCAAAATCACAAGGTGTACCATCTGCTGGGTTTCTCATGCATGTTTTCGATGTAGGAAGATGCCCTTGAACCTGGATATTTGGGACCCATGGGATGGGTACCACGCAGTATTACTTTAAAGGTTCTGCGTTTGCTCACCCAACCTCACCCAACCTCTCAGCCCCAAGAGTGTCCACCCTTATGTCTCATCCAGCTGTGGGTCTAGATATGGTCAATCCAGGATGCATCACAGCCCCTGAACGAATTTTGGAAGAATTTCTCTCTCTTTCACTGTCTTTGTTTAACGGGTTTTTAAAAGTAATTTATTTTTATAATGGGGTTTAGCTGCTTTTCATGGCTGTGTTTATGCGGCTTTACACCCACTTGACTCACTTCCAGAGAGATATCAATACATAGGTTTTAAGATTCTTTCTAGTCAGATATATTCTTGCGCGGTGAATAGGGGGTGTTGAGTCCAGTTCACTGAGCAAGGAGTAGGCCTTGTCTATTACATATTGGGTGTATGGAACGGTACCTGAGCGAATTTGAAACCCTTGTTTTATGCATCACCCCACCTCACCTTTCCCGTTAAGCAGCCATAGTGTGTTTTCTAAACGTATGACTCTATTCTCTTTTGTAATTCAGTTCAAGTGTAGCGGTTTTTACATTCCCTCTATAAGTGATAGCTTATGATAAGTGTCTTTTTCTGTGTGACTTATTTCACTTAGAATCGTTGTACCTAAATCTACTCATCTTGCTTCTACTAGCCTTATGACATTGATTTCATGTCTGAGTGATATTCCTTTGTACATAAGGACCACGACTTCTTTATCCATTTTTCTCTTTCCTGGGATATTTAAGGTGTCATGAAGTGGAGGTTCTTGTCAACAGAGCAGCCCTAAACTTTGGGGTGCCTGTGTCTTGCTGATTTTTAGTTTTCCCAATTTATACGCCCATGAGTGGACGTGACCTATGCTCCCTAAACTGTGTTTTTTCGATCTTTCAGGACACACCGTACACTTCTCCAGAGTGGCTGTTGGCAATTTACATCCCGCCCATCAGCGTAGCAAGGCTGCCATTTCTCCATGGCCTGTCCTGCATTTCTGGTTTTGACACTTTTTGCAGCATGGCCCTTTTGACCGATGGGAAGCGAGACTTCTTTGTAGCGCTGATTTGCCTTTCCAGGTTGCTTGGTTGGCCAAAAAGGGCGTATGCGTTTTTTCCTGAATATATTCAGGAAAAAACGCATACGCCCTTTTTGGCCAAGGGCATCATTGTGGCGTTTTGCCACTTTTCATGTGCTTTAAAGGCGATTCGAATCTACCTCCTGAAACCTGTTTCCTGCAATTCTGCCTTGCTTTCAAATCCTCTTCGTTGCCTTCCGTCAATATATTTGTGGACGAGAGTTATCATTTATAGCTCTGCGGGTTTGTGAATTGCAGTGTCCCTGAGCTCCATTTTTCAACTGGCTTTTTTGGGAGCTGGCCGCAAAAGCACGGGATTGCCTCAGGCCCTATTCTGCTTCTGGGTGGCAGGCTGAGCCTGTGGTTAATTCTTCTTCCTGATGGGAAAATAGAGTGACCTGTGCCTGTCCCAATTCCTAGATCTAGTGTCTCATTGGTTGCCCCTCTTCCCGTTCATCCTCAGGACAAAGTGCAACCTCTAGGGAACAGGAGCTTAAAGGTGCTGATTCTCCAAGTAGGGAGATTGTTAGTAAAGTAGCTGGAAAGGCGAACCCGAGCACAAGGAGATGAGAAATGAGGTGCGTATTAGAAACCTTTCAAAATCACACGGTGTACCATCATCTGGGTTTCTCATGCATGTTTTCGATGTAGGAAGATGCCCTTGAACCTGGAGATTTGGGACCCATGGGATGGGTACCACGCAGTATTACTTTAAAGGGTCTGCGTTTGCTCACCCAACCTCACCCAACCTCTCAACCCCAAGAGTGTCCACCCTTATGTCTCATCCAACTGTGTGTCTAGATATGGTCAATCCAGGTTGCATCACAGCCTCTGAACGAATTTTGTAAGAATTTCTCTCTTTCACTGTCTTTGTTTTACGGGTTTTTAAAAGTAATTTATTTTTATAATGGGGATTAGCTGCTTTTCATGGCTGTGTTTATGCGGCTTTACACCCACTTGACTCACTTCCAGACAGATATCAATACATAGGTTTTAAGATTCTTACTAGTCACATATATTCTTGTGCGGTGAATAGGGGGTGTTGAGTCCAGTTCACTGAGCAAGGAGTAGGACTTATCTATTACATATTGGGTGTATGGAACGGTATCTGAGCGAATTTGAAACCCTTGTTTTATGCATCACCCCAACTCACCTTTCCCGTTAAGCAGCCGTAGTGTGTTTTCTAAACGTGAGACTCTGTTCTGTTTTGTAATTCAGTTCAAGTGTAGCGGTTTTTACATTCCCTCTATAAGTGATAGCTTATGATAAGTGTTTTTTTCTATGTGACTTATTTCACTTAGAATCGTCGTACCTAAATCCACTCATCTTGCTTCTACTAGCCTTATGACATTGATTTCATGTCTGAGTGATATTCCATTGTACATAAGGACCACAACTTCTTTATCCATTTTTCTCTTTCCTGGGATATTTAAGATGTCATGAAGTGGAGGATTTTGTCAACAGAGCAACCCTAAACTGTGGGGTGCCTGTGTCTTTCTGATTTTTAGTTTTCCCAATTTATACGCCCATGTGTGGACGTGCCCTATGCTCCCTAAGCTGTGTTTTTCGGATGTTTCAGGACACACCGTACACTTCTCCAGAGTGGCTGTTGGCAATTTACATCCCGCCCATCAGCGTAGCAAGGCTGCCATTTCTCCATGGCCTGTCCTGCATTTCTGGTTTTGACACTTTTTGCAGCATGGCCCTTTTGACCGATGGGAAGCGAGACTTCCTTGTAGCGCTGATTTGCCTTTCCAGGTTGCTTGGTTGGCAAAAAAGGGCGTATGCGTTTTTTCCTGAATATATTCAGGAAAAAACGCATACGCCCTTTTTGGCCAAGGGCATCATTGTCGATGTTTTGTCACTTTTCATGTGCTTTAAAGGCCATTCGAATCTACCTCCTGAAACCTGTTTCCTGCAATTCTGCCTTGCTTTCAAATACTCTTCGTTGACTTCCCTCAATATATTTGTGGACGAGAGTTATCATTTATAACTCAGCAGGTTTGTGAATGGCAGGGCCCCTGAGCTCCATTTTTCAACTGTCTTTTTTGGGAGCTGGCCGCAAAAGCATGGCATTGCCTCAGGCCCTTTTCTGGTTCCCGGCGGCAGGCTGAGCCTGTGGTTAATTCTTCTTCCTGTTGGGAAAATAGAGTGACCTGTGCCTGTCCCAACACCTAGATCTAGTCTCTCATTGGTTGCCCCTCTTCCCTTTCATCCTCAGGACAATTTGCAACCTGTACGGAACAGGAGGTTAAAGGTGCTGATTCTCCAAGTAGGGAGATTGTTAGTAAAGTAGCTGGAATGGCGAACCCGAACACAAGGAGATGAGAAATGAGGTGTGTTTTAGAAACCTTTCAAAATCACACGGTGTACCATCTTCTGCGTTTCTCATGCATGTTTTCGATGTAGGAAGATGCCCTTGAACCTGGAGATTTGGGACCCATGGGATGGGTACCACGCAGTATTACTTTAAAGGGTCTGCGTTTGCTCACCCAACCTCACCCAACCTCTCAACCCCAAGAGTGTCCACCCTTATGTCTCATCCAACTGTGGGTCTAGATATGGTCAATCCAGGTTGCATCACAGCCTCTGAACGAATTTTGTAAGAATTTCTCTCTTTCACTGTCTTTGTTTTATGGGTTTTTAAAAGTAATTTATTTTTATAATGGGGCTTAGCTGCTTTTCATGGCTGTGTTTATGCGGCTTTACACCCACTTGACTCACTTCCAGAGAGATATCAATACATAGGTTTTAAGATTCTTACTAGTCACATATATTCTTGTGCGGTGAATAGGGGGTGTTGAGTCCAGTTCACTGAGCAAGGAGTATGTCTTGTCTATTACATATTGGGTGTATGGAACGGTATCTGAGCGAATTTGAAACCCTTGTTTTATGCATCACCCCACCTCACCTTTCCCGTTAAGCAGCCATAGTGTGTTTTCTAAACGTGTGACTCTGTTCTGTTTTGTAATTCAGTTCAAGTGTAGCGGTTTTTACATTCCCTCTATAAGTGATAACTTATGATAAGTGTCTTTTTCTGTGTGACTTATTTCACTTAGAATCGTCGTACCTATATCCACTCATCTTGCTTCTAGTAGCCTTATGACATTGATTTCATTTCTGAGTGATATTCCATTGTACATAAGGACCACAACTTCTTTATCCATTTTTCTCTTTCCTGGGATATTTAAGGTGTCATGAAGTGGAGGTTCTTGTCAACAGAGCAGCCCTAAACTTTGGGGTGCCTGTGTCTTGCTGATTTTTAGTTTTCCCAATTTATACGCCCATGAGTGGACGTGCCCTATGCTCCCTAAGCTGTGTGTTTTAGATGTTTCAGGACACACCGTACACTTCTCCAGAGTGGCTGTTGGCAATTTACATCCCGCCCATCAGCGTAGCAAGGCTGCCATTTCTCCATGGCCTGTCCTGCATTTCTGGTTTTGACACTTTTTGCAGCATGGCCCTTATGACCGATGGGAAGCGAGACTACATTGTAGCGCTGATTTGCCTTTCCAGGTTGCTTGGTTGGCCAAAAAGGGCGTATGCGTTTTTTCCTGAATATATTCAGGAAAAAACGCATACGCCCTTTTTGGCCAAGGGCATCATTGTCGACATTTTGCGACTTTTCATGTGCTTTAAAGGCGATTCGAATCTACCTCCTGAAACCTGTTTCCTGCAATTCTGCCTTGCTTTCAAATCCTCTTCATTGCCTTCCCTCAATATATTTGTGGACGAGAGTTATCATTTATAACTCTGCGGTTTTGTGAATGGCAGTGTCCCTGGGCTCCATTTTTCAACTCGCTTTTTTGGGAGCTGGCCGCAAGAGCGCGGGATTGCCTCAGGCCCTATTCTGCTTCTGGGCGGCAGGCTGAGCCTGTGGTTAATTCTTCTTCCTGATGGGAAAATAGAGTGACCTGTGCCTGTCCCAACACCTAGATCTAGTCTCTCATTGGTGGCCCCTCTTCCCGTTCATCCTCAGGACAAATTGCAACCTGTAGGGAACAGGAGGTTAAAGGTGCTGATTCTCCAAGTAGGGAGATTGCTAGTTAAGTACCTGGAATGGTGAACCCGAGCACAAGGAGATGAGAAATGAGGTGCCTTTTAGAAACCTTTCAAAATCACACGGTGTACCACCTTCTGGGTTTCTCATGCATGTATTCGATGTAGGAAGATGCCCTTGAACCTGGAGATTTGGGACCCATGGGATGGGTACCAGGCAGTATTACTTTAAAGGTTCTGCGTTTGCTCACCCAACCTCACCCAACCTCTCAGCCCCAAGAGTGTCCACCCTTATGTCTCATCCAGCTGTGGGTCTAGATATGGTCAATCCAGGTTGCATCACAGCCCCTGAACGAATTTTGTAAGAATTTCTCTCTCTTTCACTGTCTTTGTTTAACGGGTTTTTAAAAGTAATTTATTTTTATAATGGGGTTTAGCTGCTTTTCATGGCTGTGTTTATGCGGCTTTACACCCACTTGACTCACTTCCAGAGAGATATCAATACATAGGTTTTAAGATTCTTACTAGTCACATATATTCTTGTGCGGTGAATAGGGGGTGTTGAGTCCAGTTCACTGAGCAAGGAGTAGGCCTTGTCTATTACATATTGGGTGTATGGAACTGTACCTGAGCGAATTTGAAACCCTTGTTTTATGCATCACCCCACCTCACCTTTCCCGTTAAGCAGCCATAGTGTGTTTTCTAAACGTATGACTATATTCTCTTTTGTAATTCAGTTCAAGTGTAGCGGTTTTTACATTCCCTCTATAAGTGATATCTTATGATAAGTGTCTTTTTCTGTGTGACTTATTTCACTTAGAATCGTTGTACCTAAATCTACTCATCTTGCTTCTACTAGCCTTATGACATTGATTTCATGTCTGAGTGATATTCCATTGTACATAAGGACCATGACTTCTTTATCCATTTTTCTCTTTCCTGGGATATTTAAGGTGTCATGAAGTGGAGGTTCTTGTCAACAGAGCAGCCCTAAACTTTGGGGTGCCTGTGTCTTGCTGATTTTTAGTTTTCCCAATTTATACGCCCATGAGTGGACGTGCCCTAAGCTCCCTAAGCTGTGTTTTTTCGATGTTTCAGGACACACCGTACACTTCTCCAGAGTGGCTGTTGGCAATTTACATCCCGCCCATCAGTGTAGCAAGGCTGCCATTTCTCCATGGCCTGTCCTGCATTTCTGGTTTTGACACTTTCTGCAGCATGGCCCTTTTGACCGATGGGAAGCGAGACTTCTTTGTAGCACTGATTTGCCTCTCAGGTTGCTTGGTTGGCCAAAAAGGGCGTATGCGTTTTTTCCTGAATATATTCAGGAAAAAACTCATACGCCCTTTTTGGCCAAGGGCATCATTGTCGACGTTTTGCCACTTTTCATGTGCTTTAAAGGCGATTCGAATCTACCTCCTGAAACCGGTTTCCTGCAATTCTGCCTTGCTTTCAAATCCTCTTCGTTGCCTTCCCTCAATATATTTCTGGACGAGAGTTATCATTTATAACTCAGCGGGTTTGTGAAAGGCAGTGCCCCTGAGCTCCATTTTTCAACTGTCTTTTTTGGGAGCTGGCCACAAAAGCACGGGATTGCCTCAGGCCCTATTCTGGTTACGGGGGGCAGGCTGAGCCTCTGGTTAATTCTTCTTCCTGATGGGAAATTAGAGTGACCTGTGCCTGTCCCAACACCTAGATCTAGTCTCTCATTGGTTGCCCCTCTTCCCTTTCACCCTCAGGACAAATTGCAACCTGTACGGAACAGGAGGTTAAAGGTGCTGATTCTCCAAGTAGGGAGATTGGTAGTAAAGTAGCTGGAATGGCGAACCCGAGCACAAGGAGTTGAGAAATGAGGTGCCTTTTAGAAACCTTTCAAAATCACAAGGTGTACCATCTGCTGGGTTTCTCATGCATGTTTTCGATGTAGGAAGATGCCCTTGAACCTGGATATTTGGGACCCATGGGATGGGTACCACGCAGTATTACTTTAAAGGTTCTGCGTTTGCTCACCCAACCTCACCCAACCTCTCAGCCCCAAGAGTGTCCACCGTTATGTCTCATCCAGCTGTGGGTCTAGATATGGTCAATCCAGGATGCATCACAGCCCCTGAACGAATTTTGGAAGAATTTCTCTCTCTTTCACTGTCTTTGTTTAACGGGTTTTTAAAAGTAATTTATTTTTATAATGGGGTTTAGCTGCTTTTCATGGCTGTGTTTATGCGGCTTTACACCCACTTGACTCACTTCCAGAGAGATATCAATACATAGGTTTTAAGATTCTTACTAGTCACATATATTCTTGTGCGGTGAATAGGGGGTGTTGAGTCCAGTTCACTGAGCAAGGAGTAGGCCTTGTCTATTACATATTGGGTGTATGGAACGGTACCTGAGCGAATTTGAAACCCTTGTTTTATGCATCACCCCACCTCACCTTTCCCGTTAAGCAGCCATAGTGTGTTTTCTAAACGTATGACTCTATTCTCTTTTGTAATTCAGTTCAAGTGTAGCGGTTTTTACATTCCCTCTATAAGTGATAGCTTATGATAAGTGTCTTTTTCTGTGTGACTTATTTCACTTAGAATCGTTGTACCTAAATCTACTCATCTTGCTTCTACTAGCCTTATGACATTGATTTCATGTCTGAGTGATATTCCTTTGTACATAAGGACCACGACTTCTTTATCCATTTTTCTCTTTCCTGGGATATTTAAGGTGTCATGAAGTGGAGGTTCTTGTCAACAGAGCAGCCCTAAACTTTGGGGTGCCTGTGTCTTGCTGATTTTTAGTATTCCCAATTTATACGCCCATGAGTGGACGTGCCCTATGCTCCCTAAGCTGTGTGTTTTAGATGTTTCAGGACACACCGTACACTTCTCCAGAGTGGCTGTTGGCAATTTACATCCCGCCCATCAGCGTAGCAAGGCTGCCATTTCTCCATGGCCTGTCCTGCATTTCTGGTTTTGACACTTTTTGCAGCATGGCCCTTTTGACCGATGGGAAGCGAGACTTCTTTGTAGCGCTGATTTGCCTTTCCAGGTTGCTTGGTTGGCCAAAAAGGGCGTATGCGTTTTTTCCTGAATATATTCAGGAAAAAACGCATACGCCCTTTTTGGCCATGGGCATCATTGTGGACGTTTTGCCACTTTTCATGTGCTTTAAAGGCGATTCGAATCTACCTCCTGAAACCTGTTTCCTGCAATTCTGCCTTGCTTTCAAATCCTCTTCGTTGCCTTCCGTCAATATATTTGTGGACGTGAGTTATCATTTATAGCTCTGCGGGTTTGTGAATTGCAGTGTCCCTGAGCTCCATTTTTCAACTGGCTTTTTTGGGAGCTGGCCGCAAAAGCACGGGATTGCCTCAGGCCCTATTCTGCTTCTGGGTGGCAGGCTGAGCCTGTGGTTAATTCTTCTTCCTGATGGGAAAATAGAGTGACCTGTGCCTGTCCCAATACCTAGATCTAGTGTCTCATTGGTTGCCCCTCTTCCCGTTCATCCTCAGGACAAAGTGCAACCTCTAGGGAAAAGGAGCTTAAAGGTGCTGATTCTCCAAGTAGGGAGATTGCTAGTAAAGTAGCAGGAAAGGCGAACCCGAGCACAAGGAGATGAGAAATGAGTTGCGTATTAGAAACCTTTCAAAATCACACGGTGTACCATCATCTGGGTTTCTCATGCATGTTTTCGATGTAGGAAGATGCCCTTGAACCTGGAGATTTGGGACCCATGGGATGGGTACCACGCAGTATTACTTTAAAGGGTCTGCGTTTGCTCACCCAACCTCACCCAACCTCTCAACCCCAAGAGTGTCCACCCTTATGTCTCATCCAACTGTGGGTCTAGATATGGTCAATCCAGGTTGCATCACAGCCTCTGAACGAATTTTGTAAGAATTTCTCTCTTTCACTGTCTTTGTTTTATGGGTTTTTAAAAGTAATTTATTTTTATAATGGGGTTTAGCTGCTTTTCATGGCTGTGTTTATGCGGCTTTACACCCACTTGACTCACTTCCAGACAGATATCAATACATAGGTTTTAAGATTCTTACTAGTCACATATATTCTTGTGCGGTGAATAGGGGGTGTTGAGTCCAGTTCACTGAGCAAGGAGTAGGTCTTGTCTATTACATATTGGGTGTATGGAACGGTATCTGAGCGAATTTGAAACCCTTGTTTTATGCATCACCCCACCTCACCTTTCCCGTTAAGCAGCCATAGTGTGTTTTCTAAACGTGTGACTCTGTTCTGTTTTGTAATTCAGTTCAAGTGTAGCGGTTTTTACATTCCCTCTATAAGTGATAACTTATGATAAGTGTCTTTTTCTGTGTGACTTATTTCACTTAGAATCGTCGTACCTATATCCACTCATCTTGCTTCTAGTAGCCTTATGACATTGATTTCATGTCTGAGTGATATTCCATTGTACATAAGGACCACAACTTCTTTATCCATTTTTCTCTTTCCTGGGATATTTAAGGTGTCATGAAGTGGAGGTTCTTGTCAACAGAGCAGCCCTAAACTTTGGGGTGCCTGTGTCTTGCTGATTTTTAGTTTTCCCAATTTATACGCCCATGAGTGGACGTGCCCTATGCTCCCTAAGCTGTGTTTTTTGGATGTTTCAGGACACACCGTACACTTCTCCAGAGTGGCTGTTGGCAATTTACATCCCGCCCATCAGCGTAGCAAGGCTGCCATTTCTCCATGGCCTGTCCTGCATTTCTGGTTTTGACACTTTTTGCAGCATGGCCCTTTTGACAGATGGGAAGCGAGAGTTCTTTGTAACGCTGATTTGCCTTTCCAGGTTGCTTGGTTGGCCAAAAAGGGCGTATGCGTTTTTCCCTGAATATACTCAGGAAAAAACGCATACGCCCTTTTTGGCCAAGGGCATCATTGTCGACGTTTTGCAACTTTTCATGTGCTTTAAAGGCGATTCGAATCTACCTCCTGAAACCTGTTTCCTGCAATTCTGCCTTGCTTTCAAATCCTCTTCGTTGCCTTCCCTCAATATATTTGTGGACGAGAGTTATCATTTATAGCTCTGCGGGTTTGTGAATTGCAGTGTCCCTGAGCTCCATTTTTCAACTGGCTTTTTTGGGAGCTGGCCGCAAAAGCACGGGATTGCCTCAGGCCCTATTCTGCTTCTGGGTGGCAGGCTGAGCCTGTGGTTAATTCTTCTTCCTGATGGGAAAATAGAGTGACCTGTGCCTGTCCCAAAACCTAGATCTAGTGTCTCATTGGTTGCCACTCTTCCCGTTCATACTCAGGACAAAGTGCAACCTCTAGGGAACAGGAGCTTAAAGGTGCTGATTCTCCAAGTAGGGAGATTGCTAGTAAAGTAGCTGGAAAGGCGAACCCGAGCACAAGGAGATGAGAAATGAGGTGCGTATTAGAAACCTTTCAAAATCACACGGTGTACCATCATCTGGGTTTCTCATGCATGTTTTCGATGTAGGAAGATGCCCTTGAACCTGGAGATTTGGGACCCATGGGATGGGTACCACGCAGTATTACTTTAAAGGGTCTGCGTTTGCTCACCCAACCTCACCCAACCTCTCAACCCCAAGAGTGTCCACCCTTATGTCTCATCCAACTGTGTGTCTAGATATGGTCAATCCAGGTTGCATCACAGCCTCTGAACGAATTTTGTAAGAATTTCTCTCTTTCACTGTCTTTGTTTTACGGGTTTTTAAAAGTAATTTATTTTTATAATGGGGATTAGCTGCTTTTCATGGCTGTGTTTATGCGGCTTTACACCCACTTGACTCACTTCCAGACAGATATCAATACATAGGTTTTAAGATTCTTACTAGTCACATATATTCTTGTGTGGTGAATAGGGGGTGTTGAGTCCAGTTCACTGAGCAAGGAGTAGGACTTATCTATTACATATTGGGTGTATGGAACGGTATCTGAGTGAATTTGAAACCCTTGTTTTATGCCTCACCCCACCTCACTTTTCCCGTTAAGCAGCCATAGTGTGTTTTCTAAACGTGTGACTCTGTTCTGTTTTGTAATTCAGTTCAAGTGTAGCGGTTTTTACATTCCCTCTATAAGTGATAGCTTATGATAAGTGTCTTTTTCTGTGTGACTTATTTCACTTAGAATCGTCGTACCTAAATCCACTCATCTTGCTTCTACTAGCCTTATGACATTGATTTCATGTCTGAGTGATATTCCATTGTACATAAGGACCACAACTTCTTTATCCATTTTTCTCTTTCCTGGGATATTTAAGGTGTCATGAAGTGGAGGTTCTTGTCAACAGAGCAGCCCTAAACTTTGGGGTGCCTGTGTCTTGCTGATTTATGTTTTCCCAATTTATACGCCCATGAGTTGACGTGCCCTATGCTCCCTAAGCTGTGTTTTTTCGATGTTTCAGGACACACCGTACACTTCTCCAGAGTGGCTGTTGGCAATTTACATCCCGCCCATCAGCGTAGCAAGCCTGCTATTTCTCCATGGCCTGTCCTGCATTTCTGGTTTTGACACTTTTTGCAGCATGGCCCTTTTGACAGATGGGAAGCGAGAGTTCTTTGTAACGCTGATTTGCCTTTCCAGGTTGCTTGGTTGGCCAAAAAGGGCGTATGCGTTTTTCCCTGAATATACTCAGGAAAAAACGCATACGCCCTTTTTGGCCAAGGGCATCATTGTCGACGTTTTGCAACTTTTCATGTGCTTTAAAGGCGATTCGAATCTACCTCCTGAAACCTGTTTCCTGCAATTCTGCCTTGCTTTCAAATCCTCTTCGTTGGCTTCCCTCAATATATTTGTGGACGAGAGTTATCATTTATAGCTCTGCGGGTTTGTGAATTGCAGTGTCCCTGAGCTCCATTTTTCAACTGGCTTTTTTGGGAGCTGGCCGCAAAAGCACGGGATTGCCTCAGGCCCTATTCTGCTTCTGGGTGGCAGGCTGAGCCTGTGGTTAATTCTTCTTCCTGATGGGAAAATAGAGTGACCTGTGCCTGTCCCAAAACCTAGATCTAGTGTCTCATTGGTTGCCCCTCTTCCCGTTCATACTCAGGACAAAGTGCAACCTCTAGGGAACAGGAGCTTAAAGGTGCTGATTCTCCAAGTAGGGAGATTGCTAGTAAAGTAGCTGGAAAGGCGAACCCGAGCACAAGGAGATGAGAAATGAGGTGCGTATTAGAAACCTTTCAAAATCACACGGTGTACCATCTTCTGGGTTTCTCATGCATGTTTTCGATGTAGGAAGATGCCCTTGAACCTGGAGATTTGGGACCCATGGGATGGGTACCACACAGTATTACTTTAAAGGGTCTGCGTTTGCTCACCCAACCTCACCCAACCTCTCAGCCCCAAGAGTGTCCACCCTTAGGTCTCATCCAGCTGTGGGTCTAGATATGGTCAATCCAGGTTGCATCACAGCCCCTGAACGAATTTTGTAAGAATTTCTCTCTCTTTCACTGTCTTTGTTTTACGGGTTTTTAAAAGTAATTTATTTTTATAATGGCGTTTAGCTGCTTTTCACGGCTGTGTTTATGCGGCTTTACACCCACTGGACTCACTTCCAGACAGATATCAATACATAGGTTTTAAGATTCTTACTAGTCACATATATTCTTGTGCGGTGAATAGGGGGTGTTGAGTCCAGTTCACTGAGCAAGGAGTAGGTCTTATCTATTACATATTGGGTGTATGGAACGGTATCTGAGCGAATTTGAAACCATTGTTTTATGCATCACCCCACCTCACCTTTCCCGTTAAGCAGCCGTAGTGTGTTTTCTAAACGTGAGACTCTGTTCTGTTTTGTAATTCAGTTCAAGTGTAGCGGTTTTTACATTCCCTCTATAAGTGATAGCTTATGATAAGTGTTTTTTTCTATGTGACTTATTTCACTTAGAATCGTCGTACCTAAATCCACTCATCTTGCTTCTACTAGCCTTATGACATTGATTTCATGTCTGAGTGATATTCCATTGTACATAAGGACCACAACTTCTTTATCCATTATTCTCTTTCCTGGGATATTTAAGATGTCATGAAGTGGAGGATTTTGTCAACAGAGCAACCCTAAACTTTGGGGTGCCTGTGTCTTTCTGATTTTTAGTTTTCCCAATTTATACGCCCATGTGTGGACGTGCCCTATGCTCCCTAAGCTGTGTTTTTTCGATGTTTCAGGCACACCGTACACTTCTCCAGAGTGGCTGTTGGCAATTTACATCCGGCCCATCAGCGTAGCAAGGCTGCCATTTCTCCATGGCCTGTCCTGCATTTCTGGTTTTGACACTTTTTGCAGCATGGCCCTTTTGACCGATGGGAAGCGAGACTTCCTTGTAGCGCTGATTTGCCTTTCCAGGTTGCTTGGTTGGCAAAAAAGGGCGTATGCGTTTTTTCCTGAATATATTCAGGAAAAAACGCATACGCCCTTTTTGGCCAAGGGCATCATTGTCGATGTTTTGCCACTTTTCATGTGCTTTAAAGGCCATTCGAATCTACCTCCTGAAACCTATTTCCTGCAATTCTGCCTTTCTTTCAAATACTCTTCGTTGACTTCCCTCAATATATTTGTGGACGAGAGTTATCATTTATAACTCAGCAGGTTTGTGAATGGCAGGGCCCCTGAGCTCCATTTTTCAACTGTCTTTTTTGGGAGCTGGCCGCAAAAGCATGGGATTGCCTCAGGCCCTTTTCTGGTTCCCGGCGGCAGGCTGAGCCTGTGGTTAATTCTTCTTCCTGTTGGGAAAATAGAGTGACCTGTGCCTGTCCCAACACCTAGATCTAGTCTCTCATTGGTTGCCCCTCTTCCCTTTCATACTCAGGACCAATTGCAACCTGTACGGAACAGGAGGTTAAAGGTGCTGATTCTCCAAGTAGGGAGATTGTTAGTAAAGTAGCTGGAATGGCGAACCCGAACACAAGGAGATGAGAAATGAGGTGCGTTTTAGAAACCTTTCAAAATCACACGGTGTACCATCATGTGGGTTTCTCATGCATGTTTTCGATGTAGGAAGATGCCCTTGAACCTGGAGATTTGGGACCCATGGGATGGGTACCACGCAGTATTACTTTAAAGGGTCTGCGTTTGCTCACTCAACCTCACCCAACCTCTCAACCCCAACACTGTCCACCCTTATGTCTCATCCAGCTGTGTGTTTAGATATGGCCAATCCAGGTTGCACCACAGCCTCTGAACGAATTTTATAAGAATTTCTCTCTTTCACTGTCTTTATTTTAAGGGTTTTTAAAAGGAATTTATTTTTATAATGGGGTTTAGCTGCTTTTCACGGCTGTGTTTATGCGGCTTTACACCCACTTGACTCACTTCCAGACAGATATCAATACATAGGTTTTAAGATTCTTACTAGTCACATATATTCTTGTGCGGTGAATAGGGGGTGTTGAGTCCAGTTCCCTGAGCAAGGAGTCGGTCTTTTCTATTACATATTGCGTGTATGGAACGGTATCTGAGCGAATTTGAAACCCTTGTTTTATGCATCACCCCACCTCACCTTTCCCGTTAAGCAGCTGTAGTGTGTTTTCTAAACGTGCGACTCTGTTCTGTTTTGTAATTCAGTTCAAGTTTAGCGGTTTTTACATTCCCTCTATAAGTGATAGCTTATGATAAGTGTCTTTTTCTGTGTGACTTATTTCACTTAGAATCGTCGTACCTGAATCCACTCATCTTGCTTCTACTAGCCTTATGACATTGATTTCATGTCTGAGTGATATTCCTTTGTACATAAGGACCACAACTTCTTTATCCATTTTTCTCTTTCCTGGGATATTTAAGGTGTCATGAAGTGGAGGTTCTTGTCAACAGAGCAGCCCTAAACTTTGGGGTGCCTGTGTCTTGCTGATTTTTAGTTTTCCCAATTTATACGCCCATGAGTGGACGTGCCCTATGCTCCCTAAGCTGTGTGTTTTAGATGTTTCAGGACACACCGTACACTTCTCCAGAGTGGCTGTTGGCAATTTACATCCCGCCCATCAGCGTAGCAAGGCTGCCATTTCTCCATGGCCTGTCCTGCATTTCTGGTTTTGACACTTTCTGCAGCATGGCCCTTTTGACCGATGGGAAGCGAGACTTCTTTGTAGCGCTGATTTGCCTTTCCAGGTTGCTTGGTTGGCCAAAAAGGGCGTATGCGTTTTTTCCTGAATATATTCAGGAAAATACGCATACGCCCTTTTTGGCCAAGGGCATCATTGTCGACGTTTTGCGACTTTTCATGTGCTTTAAAGGCGATTCGTATCTACCTCCTGAAACCTGTTTCCTGCAATTCTGCCTTGCTTTCAAATCCTCTTCGTTGCCTTCCCTCAATATATTTGTGGACGGGAGTTATCATTTATAACTCTGCGGGTTTGTGAATGGCAGTGTCCCTGGGCTCCATTTTTCAACTCGCTTTTTTGGGAGCTGGCCGCAGGAGCGCGGGATTGCCTCAGGCCCTATTCTGCTTCTGGGCGGCAGGCTGAGCCTGTGGTTAATTCTTCTTCCTGATGGGAAAATAGAGTGACCTGTGCCTGTCCCAACACCTAGATCTAGTCTCTCATTGGTTGCCCCTCTTCCGTTCATCCTCAGGACAAATTGCAACCTGTAGGGAACAGGAGGTTAAAGGTGCTGATTCTCCAAGTAGGGAGATTGCTAGTAAAGTACCTGGAATGGCGAACCCGAACACAAGGAGATGAGAAATGAGGTGCGTTTTAGAAACCTTTCAAAATCACACGGTGTACCATCTTCTGGGTTTTTCATGTATGTTTTCGATGTACGAAGATGCCCTTGAACCTGGAGATTTGGGACCCATGGGATGCGTACCACGCAGTATTACTTTAAAGGTTCTGCGTTTGCTCACCCAACCTCTCAGCCCCAAGAGTGTCCACCCTTATGTCTCATCCAGCTGTGTGTCTAGATATGGTCAATCCAGGTTGCATCACAGCCCCAGACCGAATTTTGGAAGAATTTCTCTCTCTTTCACAGTCTTTGTTTTACGGGTTTTTAAAAGTAATTTATTTTTATAATGGGGTTTAGCTGCTTTTCACGGCTGTGTTTATGCGGCTTTACACCCACTTGACTCACTTCCAGAGAGATATCAATTCATAGGTTTTAAGATTCTTACTAGTCAGATATATTCTTGTGTGGTGAATAGGGGGTGTTGAGTCCAGTTCACTGAGCAAGGAGTCGGTCTTGTCTATTACATATTGGGTGTATGGAACGGTATCTGAGCGAATTTGAAACCCTTGTTTTATGCATCACCCCACCTCACCTTTCCCGTTAAGCAGCCATAGTGTGTTTTCTAAACGTGTGACTCTGTTCTGTTTTGTAATTCAGTTGAAGTGTAGCGGTTTTTACATTCCCTCTATAAGTGATAGCTTATGATAAGTGTCTTTTTCTGTGTGACTTATTTCACTTAGAATCATCGTACTTAAATCCACTCATCTTGCTTCTACTTGCCTTATGACATTGATTTCATGTCTGAGTGATATTCCATTGTACATAAGGACCACAACTTCTTTATCCATTTTTCTCTTTCCTGGGATATTTAAGGTGTCATGAAGTGGAGGTTCTTGTCAACAGAGCAGCCCTAAACTTTGGGGTGCCTGTGTCTTGCTGATTTTTAGTTTTCCCAATTTATACGCCCATGAGTGGACGTGCCCTATAGTCCCTAAGCTGTGTGTTTTAGATATTTCAGGACACACCGTACACTTCTCCAGAGTGGCTGTTGGCAATTTACATCCCTCCCATCAGCGTAGCAAGGCTGCCATTTCTCCATGTCCTGTCCTGCATTTCTGGTTTTGACACTTTTTGCAGCATGACCCTTTTGACCGATGGGAAGCGAGACTACTTTGTAGCGATGATTTGCCTTTCCAGGTTGCTTGGTTGGCCAAAAAGGGCGTATGCGTTTTTTCCTGAATATATTCAGGAAAAAACGCATTCGCTCTTTTTGGACAAGGTCATCATTGTCGACGTTTTGCCACCTTTCATGTGCTTTAAATGCGATTCGAATCTACCTCCTGAAATCTGTTTCGTGCAATTCTGCCTTGCTTTGAAATCCTCTTCGTTGCCTTCCCTCAATATATTTTTGGACGAGAGTTATCATTTATAACTCAGCAGGTTTGTGATTTGCAGTGCCCCTGAGCTCCATTTTTCAACTGTCTATTTTGGGAGCTGGCCGCAAACGCACGGGATTGCCTAAGGCCCTATTCTGGTTACCGGCGGTAGGCTGAGCCTGTGGTTAATTCTTCTTCCTGATGGGAAAATAGAGTGACCTGTGCCTGTCCCAACACCTAGATATAGTCTCTCATTGGTTGCCCCTCTTCCCGTTCATCCTCAGGACAAATTGCAACCTGTAGGGAACAGGAGGTTAAAGGTGCTGATTCTCCAAGTAGGGAGATTGCTAGTAAAGTAGCTGGAATGGCGAACCCGAACACAAGGAGATGAGAAATGAGGTGCCTTTTAGAAACCTTTCAAAATCACAAGGTGTACCATCTGCTGGGTTTCTCATACATGTTTTCGATGTAGGAAGATGCCCTTGAACCTGGATATTTGGGACCCATGGGATGGGTACCACGCAGTATTACTTTAAAGGTTCTGCGTTTGCTCACCCAACCTCACCAAACCTCTCAGCCCCAAGAGTGTCCACCGTTATGTCTCATCCAGCTGTGGGTCTAGATATGGTCAATCCAGGTTGCATCACAGCCCCTGAACGAATTTTGGAAGAATTTCTCTCTCTTTCACTGTCTTTGTTTAACGGGTTTTTAAAAGTAATTTATTTTTATAATGGGGTTTAGCTGCTTTTCATGGCTGTGTTTATGCGGCTTTACACCCACTTGACTCACTTCCAGAGAGATATCAATACACAGGTTTTAAGATTCTTACTAGTCAGATATATTCTTGTGCGGTGAATAGGGGGTGTTGAGTCCAGTTCACTGAGCAAGGAGTAGGCCTTGTCTATTACATATTGGGTGTATGGAACGGTACCTGAGCGAATTTGAAACCCTTGTTTTATGCATCACCCCACCTCACCTTTCCCGTTAAGCAGCCATAGTGTGTTTTCTAAACGTATGACTCTCTTCTCTTTTGTATTTCAGTTCAAGTGTAGCGGTTTTTACATTCCCTCTATAAGTGATAGCTTATGATAAGTGTCTTTTTCTGTGTGACTTATTTCACTTAGAATCGTCGTACCTAAGTCCACTCATCTTGCTTCTTCTAGCCTTATGATATTGATTTCATGTCTGCGTGATATTCCATTGTACATTAGGACCACAAATTCTTTATCCATTTTTCTCTTTCCTGGGATATTTAAGGTGTCATGAAGTGGAGGTTCTTGTCAACAGAGCAGCCCTAAACCTTGGGGTGCCTGTGTCTTGCTGATTTTTAGTTTTCCCAATTTATACGCCCATGAGTGGACGTGACCTATGCTCCCTAAACTGTGTTTTTTCGATGTTTCAGGACACACCGTACACTTCTCCAGAGTGGCTGTTGGCAATTTACATCCCGCCCATCAGCGTAGCAAGGCTGCCATTTCTCCATGGCCTGTCCTGCATTTCTGGTTTTGACACTTTTTGCAGCATGGCCCTTTTGACGGATGGGAAGCGAGACTTCTTTGTAGCGCTGATTTGCCTTTCCAGGTTGCTTGGTTGGCCAAAAAGGGCGTATGCGTTTTTTCCTGAATATATTCAGGAAAAAACGCATACGCCCTTTTTGGCCAAGGGCATCATTGTGGACGTTTTGCCACTTTTCATGTGCTTTAAAGGCGATTCGAATCTACCTCCTGAAACCTGTTTCCTGCAATTCTGCCTTGCTTTCAAATCCTCTTCGTTGCCTTCCCTCAATATATTTGTGGACGAGAGTTATCATTTATAACTCTGCGGGTTTGTGAATGGCAGTGTCCCTGGGCTCCATTTTTCAACTCGCTTTTTTGGGAGCTGGCCGTAATAGCGCGGGATTGCCTCAGGCCCTATTCTGCTTCTGGGCGGCAGGCTGAGCCTGTGGTTAATTCTTCTTCCTGATGGGAAAATAGAGTGACCTGTGCCTGTCCCAACACCTAGATCTAGTCTCTCATTGGTTGCCCCTCTTCCCGTTCATCCTCAGTACAAATTGCAACCTGTAGGGAACAGGAGCTTAAAGGTGCTGATTCTCCAAGTAGGGAGATTGCTAGTAAAGTAGCTGGAAAGGCGAACCCGAGCACAAGGAGATGAGAAATGAGGTGCGTATTAGAAACCTTTCAAAATCACACGGTGTACCATCTTCTGGGTTTCTCATGCATGTTTTCGATGTAGGAAGATGCCCTTGAACCTGGAGATTTGGGACCCATGGGATGGGTACCAGGCAGTATTACTTTAAAGGTTCTGCGTTTGCTCACCCAAACTCACCCAACCTCTCAGCCCCAAGAGTGTCCACCCTTATGTCTCATCCAGCTGTGTGTCTAGATATGGTCAATCCAGGTTGCATCACAGCCCCAGACCGAATTTTGGAAGAATTTCTCTCTCTTTCACAGTCTTTGTTTTACGGGTTTTTAAAAGTAATTTATTTTTATAATGGGGTTTAGCTGCTTTTCACGGCTGTGTTTATGCGGCTTTACACCCACTTGACTCACTTCCAGAGAGATATCAATACATAGGTTTTAAGATTCTTACTAGTCAGATATATTCTTGTGTGGTGAATAGGGGGTGTTGAGTCCAGTTCACTGAGCAAGGAGTAGGTCTTGTCTATTACATATTGGGTGTATGGAAAGGTATCTGAGCGAATTTGAAACCCTTGTTTTATGCATCACCCCACCTCACCTTTCCCGTTAAGCAGCCATAGTGTGTTTTCTAAACGTGTGACTCTGTTCTGTTTTGTAACTCAGTTTAAGTGTAGCGGTTTTTACATTCCCTCTATAAGTGATAGCTTATGATAAGTGTCTTTTTCTGTGTGACTTATTTCACTTAGAATCATCGTACCTAAGTCCACTCATCTTGCTTCTTCTAGCCTTATGATATTGATTTCATGTCTGCGTGATATTCCATTGTACATTAGGACCACAAATTCTTTATCCATTTTTCTCTTTCCTGGGATATTTAAGGTGTCATGAAGTGGAGGTTCTTGTCAACAGAGCAGCCCTAAACTTTGGGGTGCCTGTGTCTTGCTGATTTTTAGTTTTCCCAATTTATACGCCCATGAGTGGACGTGCCCTATGCTCCCTAAGCTGTGTGTTTTAGATGTTTCAGGACACACCGTACACTTTTCCAGAGTGGCTGTTGGCAATTTACATCCCGCCCATCAGCGTAGCAAGGCTGCCATTTCTCCATGGTCTGTCCTGCATTTCTGGTTTTGACACTTTTTGCAGCATGGCCCTTTTGACCGATGGGAAGCGAGACTACTTTGTAGCGCTGATTTGCATTTCCAGGTTGCTTGGTTGGCCAAAAAGGGCTTATGCGTTTTTTCCTGAATATATTCAGGAAAATACGCATACGCCCTTTTTGGCCAAGGGCATCATTGTCGACGTTTTGCGACTTTTCATGTGCTTTAAAGGCGATTCGAATCTACCTCCTGAAACCTGTTTCCTGCAATTCTGCCTTGCTTTCAAATCCTCTTCGTTGCCTTCCCTCAATATATTTGTGGACGAGAGTTATCGTTTATAACTCTGCGGGTTTGTGAATGGCAGTGTCCCTGGGCTCCATTTTTCAACTCGCTTTTTTGGGAGCTGGCCGTAAGAGCGCGGGTTTGCCTCAGGCCCTATTCTGCTTCTGGGCGGCAGGCTGAGCCTGTGGTTAATTCTTCTTCCTGATGGGAAAATAGAGTGACCTGTGCCTGTCCCAACACCTAGATCTAGTCTCTCATTGGTTGCCCCTCTTCCCGTTCATCCTCAGGACAAATTGCAACCTGTAGGGAACAGGAGGTTAAAGGTGCTGATTCTCCAAGTAGGGAGATTGCTAGTAAAGTACCTGGAATGGCGAACCCGAGCACAAGGAGATGAGAAATGAGGTGCGTTTTAGAAACCTTTCAAAATCACACGGTGTACCATCTTCTGGGTTTCTCATGTATGTTTTCGATGTAGGAAGATGCCCTTGAACCTGGAGATTTGGGACCCATGGGATGCGTACCACGCAGTATTACTTTAAAGGTTCTGCGTTTGCTCACCCATCCTCTCAGCCCCAAGAGTGTCCACCCTTATGTCTCATCCAGCTGTGGGTCTAGATATGGTCAATCCAGGTTGCATCACAGCCCCTGAACGAATTTTGGAAGAATTTCTCTCTCTTTCACTGTCTTTGTTTAACGGGTTTTTAAAAGTAATTTATTTTTATAATGGTGTTTAGCTGCTTTTCATGGCTGTGTTTATGCGGCTTTACACCCACTTGACTCACTTCCAGAGAGATATCAATACATAGGTTTTAAGATTCTTACTAGTCACATATATTCTTGTGCGGTGAATAGGGGGTGTTGAGTCCAGTTCACTGAGCAAGGAGTAGGCCTTGTCTATTACATATTGGGTGTATGGAACGGTACCTGAGCGAATTTGAAACCCTTGTTTTATGCATCACCCCACCTCACCTTTCCCGTTAAGCAGCCATAGTGTGTTTTCTAAACGTATGACTCTATTCTCTTTTGTAATTCAGTTCAAGTGTAGCGGTTTTTACATTCCCTCTCTGAGTGATAGCTTATGATAAGTGTCTTTTTCTGTGTGACTTATTTCACTTAGAATCGTTGTACCTAAGTCTACTCATCTTGCTTCTACTAGCCTTATGACATTGATTTCATGTCTGAGTGATATTCCATTGTACATAAGGACCACGACTTCTTTATCCATTTTTCTCTTTCCTGGGATATTTAAGGTGAAATGAAGTGGAGGTTCTTGTCAACAGAGCAGCCCTAAACTTTGGGGTGCCTGTGTCTTGCTGATTTTTAGTTTTCCCAATTTATACGCCCATGAGTGGACGTGACCTATGCTCCCTAAACTGTGTTTTTCCGATGTTTCAGGACACACCGTACACTTCTCCAGAGTGGCTGTTGGCAATTTACATCCCGCCCATCAGCGTAGCAAGGCTGCCATTTCTCCATGGCCTGTCCTGCATTTCTGGTTTTGACACTTTTTGCAGCATGGCCCTTTTGACCGATGGGAAGCGAGACTTCCTTGTAGCGCTGATTTGCCTTTCCAGGTTGCTTGGTTGGCAAAAAAGGGCGTATGCGTTTTTTCCTGAATATATTCAGGAAAAAACGCATACGCCCTTTTTGGCCAAGGGCATCATTGTGGACGTTTTGCCACTTTTCATGTGTTTTAAAGGCGATTCGAATCTACCTCCTGAAACCTGTTTCCTGCAATTCTGCCTTGCTTTCAAATCCTCTTCGTTGCCTTCCCTCAATATATTTGTGGACGAGAGTTATCATTTATAACTCAGCGGGTTTGTGAAAGGCAGTGCCCCTGAGCTCCATTTTTCAACTGTCTTTTTTGGGAGCTGGCCGCAAAAGCACGGGATTGCCTCAGGCCCTATTCTGGTTCCGGGGGACAGGCTGAGCCTGTGGTTAATTCTTCTTCCTGATGGTAAAATAGAGTGACCTGTGCGTGTCCCAACACCTAGATCTAGTCTCTCATTCGTTGCCCCTCTTCACTTTCACCCTCAGGAAAAATTGGAACCTGTACGGAACAGGAGGTTAAAGGTGCTGATTCTCCAAGTAAGGAGATTGCTAGTAAAGTAGCTGGAATGGCGAACCCGAACACAAGGAGATGAGAAATGAGGTGCGTTTTAGAAACCTTTCAAAATCACACGGTGTACCATCTTCTGCGTTTCTCATGCATGTTTTCGATGTAGGAAGATGCCCTTGAACCTGGAGATTTGGGACCCATGGGATGGGTACCACGCAGTATTACTTTAAAGGGTCTGCGTTTGCTCACCCAACCTCACCCAAACTCTCAACCCCAAGAGTGTCCACCCTTATGTCTCATCCAACTATGGGTCTAGATATGGTCAATCCAGGTTGCATCACAGCCTCTGAACGAATTTTGTAAGAATTTGTCTCTTTCACTGTCTTTGTTTTATGGGTTTTTAAAAGTAATTTATTTTTATAATGGGGCTTAGCTGCTTTTCATGGCTGTGTTTATGCGGCTTTACACCCACTTTACTCACTTCCAGAGAGATATCAATACATAGGTTTTAAGATTCTTACTAGTCACATATATTCTTGTGCGGTGAATAGGGGGTGTTGAGTCCAGTTCACTGAGCAAGGAGTATGTCTTGTCTATTACATATTGGGTGTATGGAACGGTATCTGAGCGAATTTGAAACCCTTGTTTTATGCATCACCCCACCTCACCTTTCCCGTTAAGCAGCCATAGTGTGTTTTCTAAACGTGTGACTCTGTTCTGTTTTGTAATTCAGTTCAAGTGTAGCGGTTTTTACATTCCCTCTATAAGTGATAACTTATGATAAGTGTCTTTTTCTGTGTGACTTATTTCACTTAGAATCGTCGTACCTATATCCACTCATCTTGCTTCTACTAGCCTTATGATATTGATTTCATGTCTGAGTGATATTACATTGTACATAAGGACCACAACTTCTTTATCCATTTTTCTCTTTCCTGGGATATTTAAGGTGTCATGAAGTGGAGGTTCTTGTCAACAGAGCAGCCCTAAACTTTGGGGTGCCTGTGTCTTGCTGATTTTTAGTTTTCCCAATTTATACGCCCATGAGTGGACGTGCCCTATGCTCCCTAAGCTGTGTGTTTTAGATGTTTCAGGACACACCGTACACTTCTCCAGAGTGGCTGTTGGCAATTTACATCCCACCCATCAGCGTAGCAAGGCTGCCATTTCTCCATGGTCTGTCCTGCATTTCTGGTTTTGACACTTTCTGCAGCATGGCCCTTTTGACCGATGGGAAGCGAGACTACATTGTAGCGCTGATTTGCCTTTCCAGGTTGCTTGGTTGGCCAAAAAGGGCGTATGCGTTTTTTCCTGAATATATTCAGGAAAAAACGCATACGCCCTTTTTGGCCAAGGGCATCATTGTCGACATTTTGCGACTTTTCATGTGCTTTAAAGGTGATTCGAATCTACCTCCTGAAACCTGTTTCCTGCAATTCTGCCTTGCTTTCAAATCCTCTTCATTGCCTTCCCTCAATATATTTGTGGACGAGAGTTATCATTTATAACTCTGCGGGTTTGTGAATGGCAGTGTCCCTGGGCTCCATTTTTCAACTCGCTTTTTTGGGAGCTGGCCGCAAGAGTGCGGGATTGCCTCAGGCCCTATTCTGCTTCTGGGCAGCAGGCTGAGCCTGTGGTTAATTCTTCTTCCTGATGGGAAAATATAGTGACCTGTGCCTGTCCCAACACCTAGATCTAGTCTCTCATTGGTTGCCCCTCTTCCCGTTCATCCTCAGGACAAATTGCAACCTGTAGGGAACAGGAGGTTAAAGGTGCTGATTCTCCAAGTAGGGAGATTGCTAGTTAACTACCTGGAATGGTGAACCCGAGCACAAGGAGATGAGAAATGAGGTGCCTTTTAGAAACCTTTCAAAATCACACGGTGTACCATCTTCTGGGTTTCTCATGCATGTTTTCGATGTAGGAAGATGCCCTTGAACCTGGAGATTTGGGACCCATGGGATGGGTACCAGGCAGTATTACTTTAAAGGTTCTGCGTTTGCTCACCCAACCTCACCCAACCTCTCAGCCCCAAGAGTGTCCACCCTTATGTCTCATCCAGCTGTGGGTCTAGATATGGTCAATCCAGGTTGCATCACAGCCCCTGAACGAATTTTGGAAGAATTTCTCTCTCTTTCACTGTCTTTGTTTAACGGGTTTTTAAAAGTAATTTATTTTTATAATGGGGTTTAGCTGCTTTTCATGGCTGTGTTTATGCGGCTTTACACCCACTTGACTCACTTCCAGAGAGATATCAATACATAGGTTTTAAGATTCTTACTAGTCAGATATATTCTTGTGCGGTGAATAGGGGGTGTTGAGTCCAGTTCACTGAGCAAGGAGTAGGCCTTGTCTATTACATATTGGGTGTATGGAATTGTATCTGAGCGAATTTGAAACCCTTCTTTTATGCATCACGCCACCTCACCTTTCCCGTTAAGCAGCCATAGTGTGTTTTCTAAACGTATGACTATATTCTCTTTTGTAATTCAGTTCAAGTGTAGCGGTTTTTACATTCCCTCTATAAGTGATATCTTATGATAAGTGTCTTTTTCTGTGTGACTTATTTCACTTAGAATCGTTGTACCTAAATCTACTCATCTTGCTTCTACTAGCCTTATGACATTGATTTCATGTCTGAGTGATATTCCATTGTACATAAGGACCATGACTTCTTTATCCATTTTTCTCTTTCCTGGGATATTTAAGGTGTCATGAAGTGGAGGTTCTTGTCAACAGAGCAGCCCTAAACTTTGGGGTGCCTGTGTCTTGCTGATTTTTAGTTTTCCCAATTTATACGCCCATGAGTGGACGTGCCCTATGCTCCCTAAGCTGTGTGTTTTAGATGTTTCAGGACACACCGTACACTTCTCCAGAGTTGCTGTTGGCAATTTACATCCCGCCCATCAGCGTAGCAAGGCTGCCATTTCTCCATGGCCTGTCCTGCATCTCTGGTTTTGACACTTTTTGCAGCATGGCCCTTTTGACCGATGGGAAGCGAGACTTCTTTGTAGCGCTGATTTGCCTTTCCAGGTTGCTTGGTTGGCCAAAAAGGGCGTATGCGTTTTTTCCTGAATATATTCAGGAAAAAACGCATACGCCCTTTTTGGCCAAGGGCATCATTGTCGACGTTTTGCGACTTTTCATGTGCTTTAAAGGCGATTTGAATCTACCTCCTGAAACCTGTTTCCTGCAATTCTGCCTTGCTTTCAAATCCTCTTCGTTGCCTTCCCTCAATATATTTGTGGACGAGAGTTATCATTTATAACTCTGCGGGTTTGTGAATGGCAGTGTCCCTGGGCTCCATTTTTCAACTCCCTTTTTTGGGAGCTGGCCTTAAGAGCGCGGCATTGCCTCAGGCCCTATTCTGCTTCTGGGCGGCAGGCTGAGCCTGTGGTTAATTCTTCTTCCTGATGGGAAAATAGAGTGACCTGTGTCTGTCCCAACACCTAGATCTAGTCTCTCATTGGTTGCCCCTCTTCCTTTTCACCCTCAGGACAAATTGCAACCTGTACGGAACAGGAGGTTAAAGGTGCTGATTCTCCAAGTAGGGAGATTGGTAGTAAAGTAGCTGGAATGGCGAACCCGAGCACAAGGTGTTGAGAAATGAGGTGCCTTTTAGAAACCTTTCAAAATCACAAGGTGTACCATCTGCTGGGTTTCTCATGCATGTTTTCGATGTAGGAAGATGCCCTTGAACCTGGAGATTTGGGACCCATGGGATGGGTACCACGCAGTATTACTTTAAAGGTTCTGCGTTTGCTCACCCAACCTCACCCAACCTCTCAGCCCCAAGAGTGTCCACCGTTATGTCTCATCCAGCTGTGGGTCTAGATATGGTCAATCCAGGATGCATCACAGCCCCTGAACGAATTTTGGAAGAATTTCTCTCTCTTTCACTGTCTTTGTTTAACGGGTTTTTAAAAGTAATTTATTTTTATAATGGGGTTTAGCTGCTTTTCATGGCTGTGTTTATGCGGCTTTACACCCACTTGACTCACTTCCAGAGAGATATCAATACATAGGTTTTAAGATTCTTACTAGTCAGATATATTCTTGTGCGGTGAATAGGGGGTGTTGAGTCCAGTTCACTGAGCAAGGAGTAGGCCTTGTCTATTACATATTGGGTGTATGGAACTGTATCTGAGCGAATTTGAAATCCTTCTTTTATGCATCACGCCACCTCACCTTTCCCGTTAAGCAGCCATAGTGTGTTTTCTAAACGTATGACTATATTCTCTTTTGTAATTCAGTTCAAGTGTAGCGGTTTTTACATTCCCTCTATAAGTGATAGCTTATGATAAGTGTCTTGTTCTGTGTGACTTATTTCACTTAGAATCATCGTTCCTAAGTCCACTCATGTTGCTTCTTCTAGCCTTATGACATTGATTTCATGTCTGAGTGATATTCCTTTGTACATAAGGACCACGACTTCTTTATCCATTTTTCTCTTTCCTGGGATATTTAAGGTGTCATGAAGTGGAGGTTCTTGTCAACAGAGCAGCCCTAAACTTTGGGGTGCCTGTGTCTTGCTGATTTTTAGTTTTCCCAATTTATACGCCCATGAGTGGACGTGACCTATGCTCCCTAAACTGTGTTTTTTCGATCTTTCAGGACACACCGTACACTTCTCCAGAGTGGCTGTTGGCAATGTACATCCCGCCCATCAGCGTAGCAAGGCTGCCATTTCTCCATGGCCTGTCCTGCATTTCTGGTTTTGACACTTTTTGCAGCATGGCCCTTTTGACCGATGGGAAGCGAGACTTCTTTGTAGCGCTGATTTGCCTTTCCAGGTTGCTTGGTTGGCCAAAAAGGGCGTATGCGTTTTTTCCTGAATATATTCAGGAAAAAACGCATACGCCCTTTTTGGCCTAGGGCATCATTGTGGACGTTTTGCCACTTTTCATGTGCTTTAAAGGCGATTCGAATCTACCTCCTGAAACCTGTTTCCTGCAATTCTGCCTTGCTTTCAAATCCTCTTCGTTGCCTTCCGTCAATATATTTGTGGACGAGAGTTATCATTTATAGCTCTGCGGGTTTGTGAATTGCAGTGTCCCTGAGCTCCATTTTTCAACTGGCTTTTTTGGGAGCGGGCCGCAAAAGCACGGGATTGCCTCAGGCCCTATTCTGCTTCTGGGTGGCAGGCTGAGCCTGTGGTTAATTCTTCTTCCTGATGGGAAAATAGAGTGACCTGTGCCTGTCCCAAAACCTAGATCTAGTGTCTCATTGGTTGCCCCTCTTCCCGTTCATCCTCAGGACAAAGTGCAACCTCTAGGGAACAGGAGCTTAAAGGTGCTGATTCTCCAAGTAGGGAGATTGCTAGTAAAGTAGCTGGAAAGGCGAACCCGAGCACAAGGAGATGAGAAATGAGGTGCGTATTAGAAACCTTTCAAAATCATACGGTGTACCATCATGTGGGTTTCTCATGCATGTTTTCGATGTAGGAAGATGCCCTTGAACCTGGAGATTTGGGACCCATGGGATGGGTACCACGCAGTATTACTTTAAAGGGTCTGCGTTTGCTCACCCAACCTCACCCAACCTCTCAACCCCAAGAGTGTCCACCCTTATGTCTCATCCAACTGTGGGTCTAGATATGGTCAATCCAGGTTGCATCACAGCCTCTGAACGAATTTTGTAAGAATTTCTCTCTTTCACTGTCTTTGTTTTATGGGTTTTTAAAAGTAATTTATTTTTATAATGGGGTTTAGCTGCTTTTCATGGCTGTGTTTATGCGGCTTTACACCCACTTGACTCACTTCCAGACAGATATCAATACATAGGTTTTAAGATTCTTACTAGTCACATATATTCTTGTGCGGTGAATAGGGGGTGTTGAGTCCAGTTCACTGAGCAAGGAGTAGGTCTTGTCTATTACATATTGGGTGTATGGAACGGTATCTGAGCGAATTTGAAACCCTTGTTTTATGCATCACCCCACCTCACCTTTCCCGTTAAGCAGCCATAGTGTGTTTTCTAAACGTGTGACTCTGTTCTGTTTTGTAATTCAGTTCAAGTGTAGCGGTTTTTACATTCCCTCTATAAGTGATAACTTATGATAAGTGTCTTTTTCTGTGTGACTTATTTCACTTAGAATCGTCGTACCTATATCCACTCATCTTGCTTCTAGTAGCCTTATGACATTGATTTCATGTCTGAGTGATATTCCATTGTACATAAGGACCACAACTTCTTTATCCATTTTTCTCTTTCCTGGGATATTTAAGGTGTCATGAAGTGGAGGTTCTTGTCAACAGAGCAGCCCTAAACTTTGGGGTGCCTGTGTCTTGCTGATTTTTAGTTTTCCCAATTTATACGCCCATGAGTGGACGTGCCCTATGCTCCCTAAGCTGTGTTTTTTCGATGTTTCAGGACACACCGTACACTTCTCCAGAGTGGCTGTTGGCAATTTACATCCCGCCCATCAGCGTAGCAAGCCTGCCATTTCTCCATGGCCTGTCCTGCATTTCTGGTTTTGACACTTTTTGCAGCATGGCTCTTTTGACAGATGGGAAGCGAGAGTTCTTTGTAACGCTGATTTGCATTTCCAGGTTGCTTGGTTGGCCAAAAAGGGCGTATGCGTTTTTCCCTGAATATACTCAGGAAAAAACGCATACGCCCTTTTTGGCCAAGGGCATCATTGTCGACGTTTTGCAACTTTTCATGTGCTTTAAAGGCGATTCGAATCTACCTCCTGAAACCTGTTTCCTGCAATTCTGCCTTGCTTTCAAATCCTCTTCGTTGCCTTCCCTCAATATATTTGTGGACGAGAGTTATCATTTATAGCTCTGCGGGTTTGTGAATTTCAGTGTCCCTGAGCTCCATTTTTCAACTGGCTTTTTTGGGAGCTGGCCGCAAAAGCACGGGATTGCCTCAGGCCCTATTCTGCTTCTGGGTGGCAGGCTGAGCCTGTGGTTAATTCTTCTTCCTGATGGGAAAATAGAGTGACCTGTGCCTGTCCCAAAACCTAGATCTAGTGTCTCATTGGTTGCCCCTCGTCCCGTTCATACTCAGGACAAAGTGCAACCTCTAGGGAACAGGAGCTTAAAGGTGCTGATTCTCCAAGTAGGGAGATTGCTAGTAAAGTAGCTGGAAAGGCGAACCCGAGCACAAGGAGATGAGAAATGAGGTGCGTATTAGAAACCTTTCAAAATCACACGGTGTACCATCATCTGGGTTTCTCATGCATGTTTTCGATGTAGGAAGATGCCCTTGAACCTGGAGATTTGGGACCCATGGGATGGGTACCACGCAGTATTACTTTAAAGGGTCTGCGTTTGCTCACCCAACCTCACCCAACCTCTCAACCCCAAGAGTGTCCACCCTTATGTCTCATCCAACTGTGTGTCTAGATATGGTCAATCCAGGTTGCATCACAGCCTCTGAACGAATTTTGTAAGAATTTCTCTCTTTCACTGTCTTTGTTTTACGGGTTTTTAAAAGTAATTTATTTTTATAATGGGGATTAGCTGCTTTTCATGGCTGTGTTTATGCGGCTTTACACCCACTTGACTCACTTCCAGACAGATATCAATACATAGGTTTTAAGATTCTTACTAGTCACATATATTCTTGTGCGGTGAATAGGGGGTGTTGAGTCCAGTTCACTGAGCAAGGAGTAGGACTTATCTATTACATATTGGGTGTATGGAACGGTATCTGAGTGAATTTGAAACCCTTGTTTTATGCCTCACCCCACCTCACTTTTCCCGTTAAGCAGCCATAGTGTGTTTTCTAAACGTGTGACTCTGTTCTGTTTTGTAATTCAGTTCAAGTGTAGCGGTTTTTACATTCCCTCTATAAGTGATAGCTTATGATAAGTGTCTTTTACTGTGTGACTTATTTCACTTAGAATCGTCGTACCTAAATCCACTCATCTTGCTTCTACTAGCCTTATGACATTGATTTCATGTCTGAGTGATATTCCATTGTACATAAGGACCACAACTTCTTTATCCATTTTTCTCTTTCCTGGGATATTTAAGGTGTCATGAAGTGGAGGTTCTTGTCAACAGAGCAGCCCTAAACTTTGGGGTGCCTGTGTCTTGCTGATTTTTAGTTTTCCCAATTTATACGCCCATGAGTGGACGTGCCCTATGCTCCCTAAGCTGTGTTTTTTCGATGTTTCAGGACACACAGTACACTTCTCCAGAGTGGCTGTTTTCAATTTACATCCCGCCCATCAGCGTAGCAAGGCTGCCATTTCTCCATGGCCTGTCCTGCATTTCTGGTTTTGACACTTTTTGCAGCATGGCCCTTTTGACCGATGGGAAGCGAGACTTCCTTGTAGCGCTGATTTGCCTTTCCAGGTTGCTTGGTTGGCAAAAAAGGGCGTATGCGTTTTTTCCTGAATATATTCAGGAAAAAACGCATACGCCCTTTTTGGCCAAGGTCATCATTGTCGGCGTTTTGCCACTTTTCATGTGCTTTAAAGGCGATTCGAATCTACCTCCTGAAACCTGTTTCCTGCAATTCTGCCTTGCTTTCAAATCCTCTTCGTTGCCTTCCCTCAATATATTTGTGGACGAGAGTTATCATTTATAACTCAGCGGGTTTGTGAAAGGCAGTGCCCCCGAGCTCCATTTTTCAACTGTCTTTTTTGGGAGCTGGCCGCAAAAGCACGGGATTGCCTCAGACCCTATTCTGGTTCCGGGGGGCAGGCTGAGCCTGTGGTTAATTCTTCTTCCTGATGGGAAAATAGAGTGACCTGTGCCTGTCCCAACACCTAGATCTAGTCTCTCATTGGTTGCCCCTCTTCCCTTTCACACTCAGGACAAATTGCAACCTGTATGGAACAGGAGGTTAAAGGTGCTGATTCTCCAAGTAAGGAGATTGCTAGTAAAGTAGCTGGAAAGGTGAACCCGAGCACAAGGAGATGAGAAATGAGGTGCGTATTAGAAACCTTTCAAAATCACACGGTGTACCATCTTCTGGGTTTCTCATGCATGTTTTCGATGTAGGAAGATGCCCTTGAACCTGGAGATTTGGGACCCATGGGATGGGTACCACACAGTATTACTTTAAAGGGTCTGCGTTTGCTCACCCAACCTCACCCAACCTCTCAGCCCCAAGAGTGTCCACCGTTATGTCTCATCCAGCTGTGGGTCTAGATATGGTCAATCCAGGTTGCATCACAGCCCCTGAACGAATTTTGTAAGAATTTCTCTCTCTTTCACTGTCTTTGTTTTACGGGTTTTTAAAAGTAATTTATTTTTATAATGGCGTTTAGCTGCTTTTCACGGCTGTGTTTATGCGGCTTTACACCCACTGGACTCACTTCCAGACAGATATCAATACATAGGTTTTAAGATTCTTACTAGTCACATATATTCTTGTGCGGTGAATAGGGGGTGTTGAGTCCAGTTCACTGAGCAAGGAGTAGGTCTTGTCTATTACATATTGGGTGTATGGAACGGTATCTGAGCGAATTTGAAACCCTTGTTTTATGCATCACCCCACCTCACCTTTCCCGTTAAGCAGCCGTAGTGTGTTTTCTAAACGTGAGACTCTGTTCTGTTTTGTAATTCAGTTCAAGTGTAGCGGTTTTTACATTCCCTCTATAAGTGATAGCTTATGATAAGTGTTTTTTTCTATGTGACTTATTTCACTTAGAATCGTCGTACCTAAATCCACTCATCTTGCTTCTACTAGCCTTATGACATTGATTTCATGTCTGAGTGATATTCCATTGTACATAAGGACCACAACTTCTTTATCCATTTTTCTCTTTCCTGGGATATTTAAGATGTCATGAAGTGGAGGTTTTTGTCAACAGAGCAGCCCTAAACTTTGGGGTGCCTGTGTCTTTCTGATTTTTAGTTTTCCCAATTTATACGCCCATGTGTGGACGTGCCCTATGCTCCCTAAGCTGTGTTTTTTCGATATTTCAGGACACACCGTACACTTCTCCAGAGTGGCTGTTGGCAATTTACATCCCGCCCATCAGCGTAGCAAGGCTGCCATTTCTCCATGGCCTGTCCTGCATTTCTGGTTTTGACACTTTTTGCAGCATGGCCATTTTGACCGATGGGAAGCGAGACTTCCTTGTAGCGCTGATTTGCCTTTCCAGGTTGCTTGGTTGGCAAAAAAGGGCGTATGCGTTTTTTCCTGAATATATTCAGGAAAAAACGCATACGCCCTTTTTGGCCAAGGGCATCATTGTCGATGTTTTGCCACTTTTCATGTGCTTTAAAGGCGATTCGAATCTACCTCCTGAAACCTGTTTCCTGCAATTCTGCCTTGCTTTCAAATACTCTTCGTTGACTTCCCTCAATATATTTGTGGACGAGAGTTATCATTTATAACTCAGCAGGTTTGTGAATGGCAGGGCCCCTGAGCTCCATTTTTCAACTGTCTTTTTTGGGAGCTGGCCGCAAAAGCATGGGATTGCCTCAGGCCCTTTTCTGGTTCCCGGCGGCAGGCTGAGCCTGTGGTTAATTCTTCTTCCTGTTGGGAAAATAGAGTGACCTGTGCCTGTACCAACACCTAGATCTAGTCTCTCATTGGTTGCCCCTCTTCCCTTTCATCCTCAGGACAAATTGCAACCTGTACGGAACAGGAGGTTAAAGGTGCTGATTCTCCAAGTAGGGAGATTGTTAGTAAAGTAGCTGGAATGGCGAACCCGAACACAAGGAGATGAGAAATGAGGTGCGTTTTAGAAACCTTTCAAAATCACACGGTGTACCATCATGTGGGTTTCTCATGCATGTTTTCGATGTAGGAAGATGCCCTTGAACCTGGAGATTTGGGACCCATGGGATGGGTACCACGCAGTATTACTTTAAAGGGTCTGCGTTTGCTCACTCAACCTCACCCAACCTCTCAACCCCAACACTGTCCACCCTTATGTCTCATCCAGCTGTGTGTTTAGATATGGCCAATCCAGGTTGCATCACAGCCTCTGAACGAATTTTATAAGAATTTCTCTCTTTCACTGTCTTTATTTTAAGGGTTTTTAAAAGGAATTTATTTTTATAATGGGGTTTAGCTGCTTTTCACGGCTGTGTTTATGCGGCTTTACACCCACTTGACTCACTTCCAGACAGATATCAATACATAGGTTTTAAGATTCTTACTAGTCACATATATTCTTGTGCGGTGAATAGGGGGTGTTGAGTCCAGTTCACTGAGCAAGGAGTCGGTCTTTTCTATTACATATTGGGTGTATGGAACGGTATCTGAGCGAATTTGACACCCTTGTTTTATGCATCACCCCACCTCACCTTTCCCGTTAAGCAGCCATAGTGTGTTTTCTAAACGTGTGACTCTGTTCTGTTTTGTAACTCAGTTCAAGTGTAGCGGTTTTTACATTCCCTCTATAAGTGATAGCTTATGATAAGTGTCTTTTTCTGTGTGACTTATTTCACTTAGAATCGTCGTACCTAAGTCCACTCATCTTGCTTCTACTAGCCTTATGACATTGATTTCATGTCTGAGTGATATTCCATTGTAAATAAGGACCACAACTTCTTTATCCTTTTTTCTCTTTCCTGGGATATTTAAGGTGTCATGAAGTGGAGGTTCTTGTCAACAGAGAAGCCTTAAACTTTGGGGTGCCTGTGTCTTGCTGAATTTTAGTTTTCCCAATTTATACGCCCATGAGTGGACGTGCCCTATGCTCCCTAAGCTGTGTTTTTTCGATGTTTCAGGACACACCGTACACTTCTCCAGAGTGGCTGTTGGCAATTTACATCCCGCCCATCAGCATAGCAAGGCTGCCATTTCTCCATGGCCTGTCCTGCATTTCTGGTTTTGACACTTTTTGCAGCATGGCCCTTTTGACCGATGGGAAGCGAGACTTCCTTGTAGCGCTGATTTGCCTTTCCAGGTTGCTTGGTTGGCCAAAAAGGGCGTATGCGTTTTTTCCTGAATATATTCAGGAAAAAACGCATACGCCCTTTTTGGCCAAGGGCATCATTGTGGACGTTTTGCCACTTTTCATGTGCTTTAAAGGCGATTCGAATCTACCTCCTGAAACCTGTTTCCTGCAATTCTGCCTTGCTTTCAAATCCTCTTCGTTGCCTTCCTTCAATATATTTGTGGACGAGAGTTATCATTTATAACTCAGCAGGTTTGTGAATGGCAGTGCCCCTGAGCTCCATTTTTCAACTGTCTTTTTGGGAGCTGGCCGCAAAAGCACGGGATTCCCTCAGGCCCTATTCTGGTTCCCGGCGGCAGGCTGAGCCTGTGGTTAATTCTTCTTCCTGATGGGAAAATAGAGTGACCTGTGCCTGTCCCAACACCTAGATCTAGTCTCTCATTGGTTGCCCCTATTCCCTTTCATCCTCAGGACAAATTGCAACCTGCACGGAACAGGAGGTTAAAGGTGCTGATTCTCCAAGTAGGGAGATTGTTAGTAAAGTAGCTGGAATGGCGAACCCGAACACAAGGAGATGAGAAATGAGGTGCGTTTTAAAACCTTTCCCGATCACACGGTGTACCATCGTCTGGGTTACTCATGCATGTTTTCGATGTAGGAAGATGCCCTTGAACCTGGAGATTTGGGACCCATGGGATGGGTACCACGCAGTATTACTTTAAAGGGTCTGCGTTTGCTCACCCAACCTCACCCAACCTCTCAGCCCCAAGAGTTTCCGCCCTTATGTCTAATCCAGCTGTGGGTCTAGATATGGTCAATCCAGGTTGTATCACAGCCTCTGAACGAATTTTGTAAGAATTTCTCTATTTCACTGTCTTTATTTTAAGGGTTTTTAAAAGTAATTTATTTTTATATTGGGGTTTAGCTGCTTTTCACGGCTGGTTTATGCGGCTTTACACCCACTTGACTCACTTCCAGACAGATATCAATACATAGGTTTTAAGATGCTTACTACTAACATATATTCTTGTGCGGTGAATAGGGCGTGTTGAATCCAGTTCACTGAGCAAGGAGTAGGTCTTGTCTATTACATATTGGGTGTATGGAAAGGTATCTGAGCGAATTTGAAACCCTTGTTTTATGCATCACCCCACCTCACCTTTCCCGTTAAGCAGCCATAGTGTGTTTTCTAAACGTGTGACTCTGTTCTGTTTTGTAATTCAGTTCAATTGAGGCGGTTTTTACATTTCCTCTATAAGTGATAGCTTATGATAAGTGTCTTTTTCTGTGTGACTTATTTCACTTAGAATCGTCGTACCTAAGTCCACTCATCTTGCTTCTACTAGCCTTATGACATTGATTTCATGTCTGAGTGATATTCCATTGTAAATAAGGACCACAACTTCTTTATCCTTTTTTCTCTTTCCTGGGATATTTAAGGTGTCATGAAGTGGAGGTTCTTGTCAACAGAGAAGCCCTAAACTTTGGGGTGCCTGTGTCTTGCTGAATTTTAGTTTTCCCAATTTATACGCCCATGAGTGGACGTGCCCTATGCTCCCTAAGCTGTGTTTTTTCGATGTTTCAGGACACACCGTACACTTCTCCAGAGTGGCTGTTGGCAATTTACATCCCGCCCATCAGCATAGCAAGGCTGCCATTTCTCCATGGCCTGTCCTGCATTTCTGGTTTTGACACTTTTTGCAGCATGGCCCTTTTGACCGATGGGAAGCGAGACTTCCTTGTAGCGCTGATTTGCCTTTCCAGGTTGCTTGGTTGGCCAAAAAGGGCGTATGCGTTTTTTCCTGAATATATTCAGGAAAAAACGCATACGCCCTTTTTGGACAAGGGCATCATTGTCGACGTTTTGCCACTTTTCATGTGCTTTAAAGGCGATTCGAATCTACCTCCTGAAACCTGTTTCCTGCAATTCTGCCTTGCTTTCAAATCCTCTTCGTTGCCTTCCTTCAATATATTTGTGGACGAGAGTTATCATTTATAACTCAGCAGGTTTGTGAATGGCAGTGCCCCTGAGCTCCATTTTTCAACTGTCTTTTTGGGAGCTGGCCGCAAAAGCACGGGATTCCCTCAGGCCCTATTCTGGTTCCCGGCGGCAGGCTGAGCCTATGGTTAATTCTTCTTCCTGATGGGAAAATAGAGTGACCTGTGCCTGTCCCAACACCTAGATCTAGTCTCTCATTGGTAGCCCCTCTTCCCTTTCATCCTCAGGACAAATTGCAACCTGTACGGAACAGAAGGTTAAAGGTGCTGATTCTCCAAGTAGGGAGATTGTTAGTAAAGTAGCTGGAATGGCGAACCCGAACACAAGGAGATGAGAAATGAGGTGGGTTTTAAAACCATTCCCGATCACAAGGTGTACCATCTTCTGGGTTTCTCATGCATGTTTTCGATGTAGGAAGATGCCCTTGAACCTGGAAATTTGGGACCCATGGGATGGGTACCACGCAGTATTACTTTAAAGGGTCTGCGTTTGCTCACCCAACCTGACCCACACTCTCAGCCCCAAGAGTTTCCGCCCTTATGTCTCATCCAGCTGTGGGTCTAGATATGGTCAATCCAGGTTGCATCACAGCCTCTGAACGAATTTTGTAAGAATTTCTCTCTTTCACTGTCTTTATTTTAAGGGTTTTTAAAAGTAATTTATTTTTATAATGGGGTTTAGCTGCTTTTCACGACTGTGTTTATGCGGCTTTACACCCACTTGACTCACTTCCAGACAGATATCAATACATAGGTTTTAAGATTCTTACTACTCACATATATTCTTGTGCGGTGAATAGGGGGTGTTGAGTCCAGTTCACTGAGCAAGGAGTAGGTCTTGTCTATTACATATTCGGTGTATGGAACGGAATCTGAGCGAATTTGAAACCCTTGTTTTATGCATCACCCCACCTCACCTTTCCCGTTAAGCAGCCATAGTGTGTTTTCTAAACGTGTGACTCTGTTCTGTTTTGTAATTCAGTTCAAGTGTAGCGGTTTTTACATTCCCTCTATAAGTGATAGCTTATGATAAGTGTCTTTTTCTGTGTGACTTATTTCACTTAGAATCGTCGTACCTAAATCCACTCATCTTGCTTCTACTAGCCTTATGACATTGCTTTCATGTCTGAGTGATATTCCATTTTACATAAGGACCACAACTTCTTTATCCATTTTTTTCTTTCCTGGGATATTTAAGGTGTCATGAAGTGGAGGTTCTTGTCAACAGAGCATCCCTAATTATTGGGGTGCCTGTGTCTTGCTGATTTTTAGTTTTCCCAATTTATACGACCATGAGTGGACGTGCCCTATGCTCCCTAAGCTGTGCTTTTTCGATGTTTCTGGACACACCGTACACTTCTCCAGTGTGGCTGTTGGCAATTTACATCCCGCCCATCAGCGTAGCAAGGCTGCCATTTCTCCATGGCCTGTCCTGCATTTCTGGTTTTGAAAATTTTTGCAGCATGGCCCTTTTGACCGATGGGAAGCGAGACTTCTTTGTAGCGCTGATTTGCTTTCCAGGTTGCTTGGTTGGCCAAAAAGGGCGTATGCGTTTTTTCCTGAATATATTCAGGAAAAAACGGATACGCTCTTTTTGGCCAAGGTCATCATTGTCGACGTTTTGCCACCTTTCATGTGTTATAATGCGATTCGAATCTACCTCCTGAAATCTGTTTCCTGCAATTCTGCCTTGCTTTCAAATCCTCTTCGTTGCCTTCCCTCAATATATTTTTGGACGAGAGTTATCATTTATAACTCAGCAGGCTTGTGAATTGCAGTGCCCCTGAGCTCCATTTTTCAACTGTCTTTTTTGGGAGCTGGCCGCAAACGCACGGGATTGCCTAAGGCCCTATTCTGGTTCCCGGCGGTAGGCTGAGCCTGCGGTTAATTCTTCTTCCTGATGGGAAAATAGAGTGACCTGTGCCTGTCCCAACACCTAGATCTAGTCTCTCATTGGTTGCCCCTCTTCCCTTTCATCCTCAGGACAAATTGCAACCTGTACGGAACAGGAGGTTAAAGGTGCTGATTCTCCAAGTAGGGAGATTGCTAGTAAAGTAGCTGGAATGGCGAACCCGAACACAAGGAGATGAGAAATGAGGTGCGTTTTAGAAACCTTTAAAAATCACACGGTGTACCATCTTCTGGGTTTCTCATGCATGTTTTCGATGTAGGAAGATGCCCTTGAACCTGGAGATTTGGGACCCATGGGATGGGTACCACGCAGTATTACTTTAAAGGGTCTGTGTTTGCTCACCCAACCTCACCCAACCTCTCAGCCCCAAGTGTGTCCACCCTTATGTCTCATCCAGCTGTGGGTCTAGATATGGTCAATCCAGTTTGCATCACAGCCTCTGAACGAATTTTGTAAGAATTTCTCTCTCTTCACTGTCTTTGTTTTACGGGTTTTTAAAAGTAATTTATTTTTATAATGGGGTTTAGCTGCTTTTCACGGCTGTGTTTATGCGGCTTTACACCCACTTGACTCACTTCCAGACACATATCAATACATAGGTTTTAAGATTCTTACTAGTCACATATATTCTTGTGCCGTGAATAGGGGGTGTTGAGTCCAGTTGACTGAGCAATGAGTCGGTGTTGTCTATTACATATTGGGTGTATGGAACGGTATCTGCGCGAATTTGAAACCCTTGTTTTATGCATCACCCCACCTCACCTTTCCCGTTAAGCAGCCATAGTGTGTTTTCTAAACGTGTGGCTCTGTTCTGTTTTGTAACTCAGTTCAAGTGTAGCGGTTTTTACATTCCCTCTATAAGTGATAGCTTATGATAAGTGTCTTTTTCTGTGTGACTTATTTCACTTACAATCATCGTACCTAAGTCCACTCATCTTGCTTCTTCTAGCCTTATGATATTGATTTCATGTCTGCGTGATATTCCATTGTACATAAGGACCACAACTTCTTTATCCATTTTTCTCTTTCCTGGGATATTTAAGGTGTCATGAAGTGGAGGTTCTTGTCAACAGAGCAGCCCTAAACTTTGGGGTGCCTGTGTCTTGCTGATTTTTAGTTTTCCCAATTTATACGCCCATGAGTGGACGTGCCCTATGCTCCCTAAGCTGTGTGTTTTAGATGTTTCAGGACACACCTTACACTTCTCCAGAGTGGCTGTTGGCAATTTACATCCCGCCCCTCATTGTAGCAAGGCTGCCATTTCTCCATGGCCTGTCCTGCTTTTCTGGTTTTGACACTTTTTGCAGCATGGTCCTTTTGACCGATGGGAAGCGAGACTACTTTGTAGCGCTGATTTGCCTTTCCAGGTTGCTTGGTTGGCCAAAAAGGGCGTATGCGTTTTTTCCTGAATATATTCAGGAAAATACGCATACGCCCTTTTTGGCCAAGGGCATCATTGTCGACGTTTTGCGACTTTTCATGTGCTTTAAAGGCGATTCGAATCTACCTCCTGAAACCTGTTTCCTGCAATTCTGCCTTGCTTTCAAATCCTCTTCGTTGCCTTCCCTCAATATATTTGTGGACGAGAGTTATCATTTATAACTCTGCGGGTTTGTGAATGGCAGTGTCCCTGGGCTCCATTTTTCAACTCGCTTTTTTGGGAGCTGGCAGTAAGAGCGCGGGATTGCCTCAGGCCCTATTCTGCTTCTGGGCGGCAGGCTGAGCCTGTGGTTAATTCTTCTTCCTGATGGGAAAATAGAGTGACCTGTGCCTGTCCCAACACCTAGATCTAGTCTCTCATTGGTTGCCCCTCTTCCCGTTCATCCTCAGGACAAATTGCAACCTGTAGGGGACAGGAGGTTAAAGGTGCTGATTCTCCAAGTAGGGAGATTGCTAGTAACGTACCTGGAATGGCGAGCCCGAGCACAAGGAGATGAGATATGAGGTGCGTTTTAGAAACCTTTCAAAATCACACGGTGTACCATCTTCTGGGTTTCTCATGCATGTTTTCGATGTAGGAAGATACCCTTGAACCTGGAGATTTGCGACCCATGGGATGGGTACCACGCAGTATTACCTCAAAGGGTCTGTGTTTGCTCACCCAACCTCACCCAACCTCTCAGCCCCAAGTGTGTCCACCCTTATGTCTCATCCAGCTGTGGGTCTAGATATGGTCAATCCAGGTTGCATCACAGCCTCTGAACGAATTTTGTAAGAATTTCTCTCTTTCACTGTCTTTGTTTTACGGGTTTTTAAAAGTAATTTATTTTTATAATGGGGTTTAGCTGCTTTTCACGGCTGTGTTTATGCGGCTTTACACCCACTTGACTCACTTCCAGACAGATATCAATACATAGGTTTTAAGATTCTTACTAGTCACATATATTCTTGTGCGGTGAATAGGGGGTGTTGAGTCCAGTTCACTGAGCAAGGAGTCGGTCTTTTCTATTACATATTGGGTGTATGGAACGGTATGTGAGCGAATTTGAAACCCTTGTTTTATGCATCACCCCACCTCACCTTTCCCGTTAAGCAGCCATAGTGTGTTTTCTAAACGTGTGACTCTGTTCTGTTTTGTAACTCAGTTCAAGTGTAGCGGTTTTTACATTCCCTCTATAAGTGATAGCTTATGATAAGTGTGTTTTTCTGTGTGACTTATTTCACTTAGAATCATCGTACCTAAGTGCACTCATCTTGCTTCTACTAGCCTTATGACCTTGATTTCATGTCTGCGTGATATTCCATTGTACATAAGGACCACAACTTCTTTATCCATTTTTCTCTTTCCTGGGATATTTAAGGTGTCATGAAGTGGAGGTTCTTGTCAACAGAGCAGCCCTAAACTTTGGGGTGCCTGTGTCTTGCTGATTTTTAGTTTTCCCAATTTATACGCCCATGAGTGGACGTGCCCTATGCTCCCTAAGCTGTGTGTTTTAGATGTTTCAGGACACACCGTACACTTCTTCAGAGTGGCTGTTGGCAATTTACATCCCTCCCATCAGCGTAGCAAGGCTGCCATTTCTCCATGGCCTGTCCTGCATTTCTGGTTTTGAAAATTTTTGCAGCATGGCCCTTTTGACCGATGGGAAGCGAGACTTCTTTGTAGCGCTGATTTGCCTTTCCAGGTTGCTTGGTTGGCCAAAAAGGGCGTATGCGTTTTTTCCTGAATATATTCAGGAAAAAACGCATACGCTCTTTTTGGCCAAGGTCATCATTGTCGACGTTTTGCCACCTTTCATGTGCTTTAAAGGCGATTCGGATCTACCTCCTGAAATCTGTTTCCTGCAATTCTGCCTTGCTTTCAAATCTTCTTCGTTGCCTTCCCTCAATATATTTTTGGATGAGAGTTATCATTTATAACTCAGCAGATTTGTGAATTGCAGTGCCCCTGAGCTCCATTTTTCAACTGTCTTTTTTGGGAGCTGGCCGCAAACGCACGGGATTGCCTCAGGCCCTATTCTGGTTCCCGGCGGTAGGCTGAGCCTGTGGTTAATTCTTCTTCCTGATGGGAAAATAGAGTGACCTGTGCCTGTCCCAAGACGTAGATCTAGTCTCTCATTGGTTGCCCCTCTTCCCTTTCATCCTCAGGACAAATTGCAACCTGTACGGAACAGGAGGTTAAAGGTGCTGATTCTCCAAGTAGGGAGATTGCTAGTAAAGTAGCTGGAATGGCGAACCCGAACACAAGGAGATGAGAAATGAGGTGCGTTTTAGAAACCTTTCAAAATCACACGGTGTACCATCTTCTGGGTTTCTCATGCATGTTTTCGATGTAGGAATATGCCCTTGAACCTGGAGATTTGGGACCCATGGGATGGGTACCACGCAGTATTACTTTAAAGGGTCTGTGTTTGCTCACCCAACCTCACCCAACCTCTCAGCCCCAAGTGTGTCCACCCTTATGACTCATCCAGCTGTGGGTCTAGATATGGTCAATCCAGGTTGCATCACAGCCTCTGAACGAATTTTGTAAGAATTTCTCTCTCTTTCACTGTCTTTGTTTTACGGGTTTTTAAAAGTAATTTATTTTTATAATGGGGTTTAGCTGCTTTTCACGGCTGTGTTTATGCGGCTTTACACCCACTTGACTCACTTCCAGACAGATATCAATACATAGGTTTTAAGATTCTTACTAGTCACATATATTCTTGTGCGGTGAATAGGGGGTGTTGAGTCCAGTTCACTGAGCAATGAGTCGGTCTTTTCTATTACATATTGGGTGTATGGAACGGTATCTGAGCGAATTTGAAAACCTTGTTTTATGCATCACCCTAGCTCACCTTTCCCGTTAAGCAGCCATAGTGTGTTTTCTAAACGTGTGACTCTGTTCTGTTTTGTAATTCAGTTGAAGTGTAGCGGTTTTTACATTCCCTCTATAAGTGATAGCTTATGAAAAGTGTCTTTTTCTGTGTGACTTATTTCACTTAGAATCGTCGTACCTAAATCCACTCATCTTGCTTCTACTAGCCTTATGATATTTATTTCATGTCTGAGTGATATACCATTGTACATAAGGACCACAACTTCTTTATCCATTTTTCTCTTTCCTGGGATATTTAAGGTGTCATGAAGTGGAGGTTCCTGTCAACAGAGCAGCCCTAAACTTTGGGGTGCCTGTGTCTTGCTGATTTTTAGTTTTCCCAATTTATACGCACATGAGTGGACGTGCCCTATGCTCCCTAAGCTGTGTTTTTTCGATGTTTCAGGACACACCGTACACTTCTCCAGAGTGGCTGTTGGCAATTTACATCCCGCCCATCAGCGTAGCAAGGCTGCCATTTCTCCATGGCCTGTCCTGCATTTCTGGTTTTGACACATTCTGCAGCATGGCCCTTTTGACCGATGGGAAGCGAGACTTCTTTGTAGCGCTGATTTGCCTTTCCAGGTTGCTTGGTTGGCCAAAAAGGGGGTATGCGTTTTTTCCTGAATATATTCAGGAAAAAACGCATACGCCCTTTTTGGCCAAGGGCATCATTGTCGACGTTTTGCGACTTTTCATGTGCTTTAAAGGCGATTCGAATCTACCTCCTGAAACCTGTTTCCTGCAATTCTGCCTTGCTTTCAAATCCTCTTCGTTGCCTTCCCTCAATATATTTGTGCACGAGAGTTATCATTTATAACTCTGCGGGTTTGTGAATGGCAGTGTCCCTGGGCTCCATTTTTCAACTCGCTTTTTTGGGAGCTGGCCGCAGGAGCGCGGGATTGCCTCAGGCCCTATTCTGCTTCTGGGCGGCAGGCTGAGCCTATGTTTAATTCTTCTTCCTGATGGGAAAATAGAGTGACCTGTGCCTGTCCCAACACCTAGATCTAGTCTCTCATTGGTTGCCCCTCTTTCCGTTCATCCTCAGGACAAATTGCAACCTGTAGGGAACAGGAGGTTAAAGGTGCTGATTCTCCAAGTAGGGAGATTGCTAGTAAAGTACCTGGAATGGCGAACCCGAGCACAAGGAGATGAGAAATGAGGTGCGTTTTAGAAACCTTTCAAAATCACACGGTGTACCATCTTCTGGGTTTTTCATGTATGTTTTCGATGTACGAAGATGCCCTTGAACCTGGAGATTTGGGACCCATGGGATGCGTACCACGCAGTATTACTTTAAAGGTTCTGCGTTTGCTCACCCAACCTCTCAGCCCCAAGAGTGTCCACCCTTATGTCTCATCCAGCTGTGTGTCTAGATATGGTCAATCCAGGTTGCATCACAGCCCCAGACCGAATTTTGGAAGAATTTCTCTCTCTTTCACAGTCTTTGTTTTACGGGTTTTTAAAAGTAATTTATTTTTATAATGGGGTTTAGCTGCTTTTCACGGCTGTGTTTATGCGGCTTTACACCCACTTGACTCACTTCCAGAGAGATATCAATACATAGGTTTTAAGATTCTTACTAGTCAGATATATTCTTGTGTGGTGAATAGGGGGTGTTGAGTCCAGTTCACTGAGCAAGGAGTAGGTCTTGTCTATTATATATTGGGTGTATGGAACGGTATCTGAACGAATTTGAAACCCTTGTTTTATGCATCACCCTAGCTCACCTTTCCCGTTAAGCAGCCATAGTGTGTTTTCTAAACGTGTGACTCTGTTCTGTTTTGTAATTCAGTTGAAGTGTAGCGGTTTTTACATTCCCTCTATAAGTGATAGCTTATGATAAGTGTCTTTTTCTGTGTGACTTATTTCACTTAGAATCATCGTTCCTAAGTCCACTCATCTTGCTTCTTCTAGCCTTATGACATTGATTTCATGTCTGAGTGATATTCCTTTGTACATAAGGACCACAACTTCTTTATCCATTTTTCTCTTTCCTGGGATATTTAAGGTGTCATGAAGTGGAGGTTCTTGTCAACAGAGCAGCCCTAAACTTTGGGGTGCCTGTGTCTTGCTGATTTTTAGTTTTCCCAATTTATACGCCCATGAGTGGACGTGCCCTATGCTCCCTAAGCTGTGTGTTTTAGATGTTTCAGGACACACCGTACACTTCTCCAGAGTGGCTGTTGGCAATTTACATCCCGCCCATCAGCGTAGCAAGGCTGCCATTTCTCCATGGCCTGTCCTGCATTTCTGGTTTTGACACTTTCTGCAGCATGGCCCTTTTGACCGATGGGAAGCGAGACTTCTTTGTAGCGCTGATTTGCCTTTCCAGGTTGCTTGGTTGGCCAAAAAGGGCGTATGCGTTTTTTCCTGAATATATTCAGGAAAATACGCATACGCCCTTTTTGGCCAAGGGCATCATTGTCGACGTTTTGCGACTTTTCATGTGCTTTAAAGGCGATTCGTATCTACCTCCTGAAACCTGTTTCCTGCAATTCTGCCTTGCTTTCAAATCCTCTTCGTTGCCTTCCCTCAATATATTTGTGGACGGGAGTTATCATTTATAACTCTGCGGGTTTGTGAATGGCAGTGTCCCTGGGCTCCATTTTTCAACTCGCTTTTTTGGGAGCTGGTCGCAGGAGCGCGGGATTGCCTCAGGCCCTATTCTGCTTCTGGGCGGCAGGCTGAGCCTGTGGTTAATTCTTCTTCCTGATGGGAAAATAGAGTGACCTGTGCCTGTCCCAACACCTAGATCTAGTCTCTCATTGGTTGCCCCTCTTCCGTTCATCCTCAGGACAAATTGCAACCTGTAGGGAACAGGAGGTTAAAGGTGCTGATTCTCCAAGTAGGGAGATTGCTAGTAAAGTACCTGGAATGGCGAACCCGAACACAAGGAGATGAGAAATGAGGTGCGTTTTAGAAACCTTCAAAATCACACGGTGTACCATCTTCTGGGTTTTTCATGTATGTTTTCGATGTACGAAGATGCCCTTGAACCTGGAGATTTGGGACCCATGGGATGGGTACCAGGCAGTATTACTTTAAAGGTTCTGCGTTTGCTCACCCAACCTCTCAGCCCCAAGAGTGTCCACCCTTATGTCTCATCCAGCTGTGTGTCTAGATATGGTCAATCCAGGTTGCATCACAGCCCCAGACCGAATTTTGGAAGAATTTCTCTCTCTTTCACAGTCTTTGTTTTACGGGTTTTTAAAAGTAATTTATTTTTATAATGGGGTTTAGCTGCTTTTCACGGCTGTGTTTATGCGGCTTTACACCCACTTGACTCACTTCCAGAGAGATATCAATTCATAGGTTTTAAGATTCTTACTAGTCAGATATATTCTTGTGTGGTGAATAGGGGGTGTTGAGTCCAGTTCACTGAGCAAGGAGTCGGTCTTGTCTATTACATATTGGGTGTATGGAACGGTATCTGAGCGAATTTGAAACCCTTGTTTTATGCATCACCCCACCTCACCTTTCCCGTTAAGCAGCCATAGTGTGTTTTCTAAACGTGTGACTCTGTTCTGTTTTGTAATTCAGTTCAAGTGTAGCGGTTTTTACATTCCCTCTATAAGTGATAGCTTATGATAAGTGTCTTTTTCTGTGTGACTTATTTCACTTAGAATCATCGTACTTAAATCCACTCATCTTGCTTCTACTTGCCTTATGACATTGATTTCATGTCTGAGTGATATTCCATTGTACATAAGGACCACAACTTCTTTATCCATTTTTCTCTTTCCTGGGATATTTAAGGTGTCATGAAGTGGAGGTTCTTGTCAACAGAGCAGCCCTAAACTTTGGGGTGCCTGTGTCTTGCTGATTTTTAGTTTTCCCAATTTATACGCCCATGAGTGGACGTGCCCTATGCTCCCTAAGCTGTGTGTTTTAGATATTTCTGGACACACCGTACACTTCTCCAGAGTGGCTGTTGGCAATTTACATCCCTCCCATCAGCGTAGCAAGGCTGCCATTTCTCCATGTCCTGTCCTGCATTTCTGGTTTTGACACTTTTTGCAGCATGACCCTTTTGACCGATGGGAAGAGACACTACTTTGTAGCGATGATTTGCCTTTCCAGGTTGCTTGGTTGGCCAAAAAGGGCGTATGCGTTTTTTCCTGAATATATTCAGGAAAAAACGCATTCGCCCTTTTTGGACAAGGTCATCATTGTCGACGTTTTGCCACCTTTCATGTGCTTTAAAGGCGATTCGAATCTACCTCCTGAAATCTGTTTCGTGCAATTCTGCCTTGCTTTGAAATCCTCTTCGTTGCCTTCGCTCAATATATTTGTGGACGAGAGTTATCATTTATAACTCAGCAGGTTTGTGAATTGCAGTGCCCCTGAGCTCCATTTTTCAACTGTCTATTTTGGGAGCTGGCCGCAAACGCACGGGATTGCCTAAGGCCCTATTCTGGTTACCGGCGGTAGGCTGAGCCTGTGGTTAATTCTTCTTCCTGATGGGAAAATAGAGTGACCTGTGCCTCTCCCAACACCTAGATCTAGTCTCTCATTGGTTGCCCCTCTTCCCGTTCATCCTCAGGACAAATTGCAACCTGTAGGGAACAGGAGGTTAAAGGTGCTGATTCTCCAAGTAGGGAGATTGCTAGTAAAGTACCTGGAATGGCGAACCCGAGCACAAGGAGATGAGAAATGAGGTGCGTTTTAGAAACCTTTCAAAATCACACGGTGTACCATCTTCTGGGTTTCTCATGCATGTTTTCGATGTAGGAAGATGCCCTTGATCCTGGAGATTTGGGACCCATGGGATGGGTACCAGGCAGTATTACTTTAAAGGTTCTGCGTTTGCTCACCCAACCTCACCCAACCTCTCAGCCCCAAGAGTGTCCACCCTTATGTCTCATCCAGCTGTGTGTCTAGATATGGTCAATCCAGGTTGCATCACAGCCCCAGACCGAATTTTGGAAGAATTTCTCTCTCTTTCACAGTCTTTGTTTTACGGGTTTTTAAAAGTAATTTATTTTTATAATGGGGTTTAGCTGCTTTTCACGGCTGTGTTTATGCGGCTTTACACCCACTTGACTCACTTCCAGAGAGATATCAATACATAGGTTTTAAGATTCTTACTAGTCAGATATATTCTTGTGCGGTGAATAGGGGGTGTTGAGTCCAGTTCACTGAGCAACGTGTAGGTTTTGTCTATTATATATTGGGTGTATGGAACGCTATCTGAGCCAATTTGAAACCCTTGTTTTATGCATCACCCTAGCTCACCTTTCCCGTTAAGCAGCCATAGTGTGTTTTCTAAACGTGTGAGTCTGTTCTGTTTTGTAAATCAGTTCAAGTGTAGCGGTTTTTACATTCCCTCTATAAGTGATAGCTTATGATAAGTGTCTTTTTCTGTGTGACTTATTTCACTTAGAATCATCGTACCTAAGTCCACTCATCTTGCTTCTTCTAGCCTTATGACATTGATTTCATGTCTGAGTGATATTCCTTTGTACATAAGGACCACAACTTCTTTATCCATTTTTCTCTTTCCTGGGATATTTAAGGTTTCATGAAGTGGAGGTTCTTGTCAACAGAGCAGCCCTAAACTTTGGGGTGCCTGTGTCTTGCTGATTTTTACTTTTCCCAATTTATACGCCCATGAGTGGACGTGCCCTATGCTCCCTAAGCTGTGTGTTTTAGATGTTTCAGGACACACCGTACACTTCTCCAGAGTGGCTGTTGGCAATTTACATCCCGCCCATCAGCGTAGCAAGGCTGCCATTTCTCCATGGCCTGTCCTGCATTTCTGGTTTTGACACTTTTTGCAGCATGGCCCTTTTGACCGATGGGAAGCGAGACTACTTTGTAGCGCTGATTTGCCTTTCCAGGTTGCTTGGTTGGCCAAAAAGGGCGTATGCGTTTTTTCCTGAATATATTCAGGAAAAAACGCATACGCCCTTTTTGGCCAAGGGCATCATTGTCGACGTTTTGCCACTTTTCATGTGCTTTAAAGGCGATTCGTATCTACCTCCTGAAACCTGTTTCCTGCAATTCTGCCTTGCTTTCAAATCCTCTTCGTTGCCTTCCCTCAATATATTTGTGGACGGGAGTTTTCATTTATAACTCTGCGGGTTTGTGAATGGCAGTGTCCCTGGGCTCCATTTTTCAACTCGCTTTTTTGGGAGCTGGCCGCAGGAGCGCGGGATTGCCTCAGGCCCTATTCTGCTTCTGGGCGGCAGGCTGAGCCTGTGGTTAATTCTTCTTCCTGATGGGAAAATAGAGTGACCTGTGCCTGTCCCAACACCTAGATCTAGTCTCTCATTGGTTGCCCCTCTTCCGTTCATCCTCAGGACAAATTGCAACCTGTAGGGAACAGGAGGTTAAAGGTGCTGATTCTCCAAGTAGGGAGATTGCTAGTAAAGTACCTGGAATGGCGAACCCGAACACAAGGAGATGAGAAATGAGGTGCGTTTTAGAAACCTTTCAAAATCACACGGTGTACCATCTTCTGGGTTTTTCATGTATGTTTTCGATGTACGAAGATGCCCTTGAACCTGGAGATTTGGGACCCATGGGATGCGTACCAGGCAGTATTACTTTAAAGGTTCTGCGTTTGCTCACCCAACCTCTCAGCCCCAAGAGTGTCCACCCTTATGTCTCATCCAGCTGTGTGTCTAGATATGGTCAATCCAGGTTGCATCACAGCCCCAGACCGAATTTTGGAAGAATTTCTCTCTCTTTCACAGTCTTTGTTTTACGGGTTTTTAAAAGTAATTTATTTTTATAATGGGGTTTAGCTGCTTTTCACGGCTGTGTTTATGCGGCTTTACACCCACTTGACTCACTTCCAGAGAGATATCAATTCATAGGTTTTAAGATTCTTACTAGTCAGATATATTCTTGTGTGGTGAATAGGGGGTGTTGAGTCCAGTTCACTGAGCAAGGAGTCGGTCTTGTCTATTACATATTGGGTGTATGGAACGGTATCTGAGCGAATTTGAAACCCTTGTTTTATGCATCACCCCACCTCACCTTTCCCGTTAAGCAGCCATAGTGTGTTTTCTAAACGTGTGACTCTGTTCTGTTTTGTAATTCAGTTGAAGTGTAGCGGTTTTTACATTCCCTCTATAAGTGATAGCTTATGATAAGTGTCTTTTTCTGTGTGACTTATTTCACTTAGAATCATCGTACTTAAATCCACTCATCTTGCTTCTACTTGCCTTATGACATTGATTTCATGTCTGAGTGATATTCCATTGTACATAAGGACCACAACTTCTTTATCCATTTTTCTCTTTCCTGGGATAATTAAGGTGTCATGAAGTGGAGGTTCTTGTCAACAGAGCAGCCCTAAACTTTGGGGTGCCTGTGTCTTGCTGATTTTTAGTTTTCCCAATTTATACGCCCATGAGTGGACGTGCCCTATGCTCCCTAAGCTGTGTGTTTTAGATATTTCAGGACACACCGTACACTTCTCCAGAGTGGCTGTTGGCAATTTAAATCCCTCCCATCAGCGTAGCAAGGCTGCCATTTCTCCATGTCCTGTCCTGCATTTCTGGTTTTGACACTTTTTGCAGCATGACCCTTTTGACCGATGGGAAGAGACACTACTTTGTAGCGATGATTTGCCTTTCCAGGTTGCTTGGTTGGCCAAAAAGGGCGTATGCGTTTTTTCCTGAATATATTCAGGAAAAAACGCATTCGCTCTTTTTGGACAAGGTCATCATTGTCGACGTTTTGCCACCTTTCATGTGCTTTAAAGGCGATTCGAATCTACCTCCTGAAATCTGTTTCGTGCAATTCTGCCTTGCTTTGAAATCCTCTTCGTTGCCTTCCCTCAATATATTTGTGGACGAGAGTTATCATTTATAACTCAGCAGGTTTGTGAATTGCAGTGCCCCTGAGCTCCATTTTTCAACTGTCTATTTTGGGAGCTGGCCGCAAACGCACGGGATTGCCTAAGGCCCTATTCTGGTTACCGGCGGTAGGCTGAGCCTGTGGTTAATTCTTCTTCCTGATGGGAAAATAGAGTGACCTGTGCCTGTCCCAACACCTAGATCTAGTCTCTCATTGGTTGCCCCTCTTCCCGTTCATCCTCAGGACAAATTGCAACCTGTAGGGAACAGGAGGTTAAAGGTGCTGATTCTCCAAGTAGGGAGATTGCTAGTAAAGTACCTGGAATGGCGAACCCGAGCACAAGGAGATGAGAAATGAGGTGCGTTTTAGAAACCTTTCAAAATCACACGGTGTACCATCTTCTGGGTTTCTCATGTATGTTTTCGATGTAGGAAGATGCCCTTGAACCTGGAGATTTGGGACCCATGGGATGGGTACCAGGCAGTATTACTTTAAAGGTTCTGCGTTTGCTCACCCAACCACACCCAACCTCTCAGCCCCAAGAGTGTCCACCCTTATGTCTCATCCAGCTGTGTGTCTTGATATGGTCAATCCAGGTTGCATCACAGCCCCAGACCGAATTTTGGAAGAATTTCTCTCTCTTTCACAGTCTTTGTTTTACGGGTTTTTAAAAGTAATTTATTTTTATAATGGGGTTTAGCTGCTTTTCACGGCTGTGTTTATGCGGCTTTACACCCACTTGACTCACTTCCAGAGAGATATCAATTCATAGGTTTTAAGATTCTTACTAGTCACATATATTCTTGTGTGGTGAATAGGGGGTGTTGAGTCCAGTTCACTGAGCAAGGAGTCGGTCTTGTCTATTACATATTGGGTGTATGGAACGGTATCTGAGCGAATTTGAAACCCTTGTTTTATGCATCACCCCACCTCACCTTTCCCGTTAAGCAGCCATAGTGTGTTTTCTAAACGTGTGACTCTGTTCTGTTTTGTAATTCAGTTCAAGTGTAGCGGTTTTTACATTCCCTCTATAAGTGATAGCTTATGATAAGTGTCTTTTTCTGTGTGACTTATTTCACTTAGAATCATCGTACTTAAATCCACTCATCTTGCTTCTACTTGCCTTATGACATTGATTTCATGTCTGAGTGATATTCCATTGTACATAAGGACCACAACTTCTTTATCCATTTTTCTCTTTCCTGGGATAATTAAGGTGTCATGAAGTGGAGGTTCTTGTCAACAGAGCAGCCCTAAACTTTGGGGTGCCTGTGTCTTGCTGATTTTTAGTTTTCCCAATTTATACGCCCATGAGTGGACGTGCCCTATGCTCCCTAAGCTGTGTGTTTTAGATATTTCAGGACACACCGTACACTTCTCCAGAGTGGCTGTTGGCAATTTACATCCCTCCCATCAGCGTAGCAAGGCTGCCATTTCTCCATGTCCTGTCCTGCATTTCTGGTTTTGACACTTTTTGCAGCATGACCCTTTTGACCGATGGGAAGAGACACTACTTTGTAGCGATGATTTGCCTTTCCAGGTTGCTTGGTTGGCCAAAAAGGGCGTATGCGTTTTTTCCTGAATATATTCAGGAAAAAACGCATTCGCTCTTTTTGGACAAGGTCATCATTGTCGACGTTTTGCCACCTTTCATGTGCTTTAAAGGCGATTCGAATCTACCTCCTGAAATCTGTTTCGTGCAATTCTGCCTTGCTTTGAAATCCTCTTCGTTGCCTTCCCTCAATATATTTGTGGACGAGAGTTATCATTTATAACTCAGCAGGTTTGTGAATTGCAGTGCCCCTGAGCTCCATTTTTCAACTGTCTATTTTGGGAGCTGGCCGCAAACGCACGGGATTGCCTAAGGCCCTATTCTGGTTACCGGCGGTAGGCTGAGCCTGTGGTTAATTCTTCTTCCTGATGGGAAAATAGAGTGACCTGTGCCTCTCCCAACACCTAGATCTAGTCTCTCATTGGTTGCCCCTCTTCCCGTTCATCCTCAGGACAAATTGCAACCTGTAGGGAAGAGGAGGTTAAAGGTGCTGATTCTCCAAGTAGGGAGATTGCTAGTAAAGTACCTGGAATGGCGAACCCGAGCACAAGGAGATGAGAAATGAGGTGCGTTTTAGAAACCTTTCAAAATCACACGGTGTACCATCTTCCGGGTTTCTCATGTATGTTTTCGATGTAGGAAGATGCCCTTGAACCTGGAGATTTGGGACCCATGGGATGGGTACCAGGCAGTATTACTTTAAAGGTTCTGCGTTTGCTCACCCAACCTCACCCAACCTCTCAGCCCCAAGAGTGTCCACCCTTATGTCTCATCCAACTGTGTGTCTTGATATGGTCAATCCAGGTTGCATCACAGCCCCAGACCGAATTTTGGAAGAATTTCTCTCTCTTTCACAGTCTTTGTTTTACGGGTTTTTAAAATAATTTATTTTTATAATGGGGTTTAGCTGCTTTTCACGGCTGTGTTTATGCGGCTTTACACCCACTTGACTCACTTCCAGAGAGATATCAATACATAGGTTTTAAGATTCTTACTAGTCAGATATATTCTTGTGTGGTGAATAGGGGGTGTTGAGTCCAGTTCACTGAGCAAGGAGTAGGTCTTGTCTATTATATATTGGGTGTATGGAACGGTATCTGAACGAATTTGAAACCCTTGTTTTATGCATCACCCTAGCTCACCTTTCCCGTTAAGCAGCCATAGTGTGTTTTCTAAACGTGTGACTCTGTTCTGTTTTGTAATTCAGTTGAAGTGTAGCGGTTTTTACATTCCCTCTATAAGTGATAGCTTATGATAAGTGTCTTTTTCTGTGTGACTTATTTCACTTAGAATCATCGTTCCTAAGTCCACTCATCTTGCTTCTTCTAGCCTTATGACATTGATTTCATGTCTGAGTGATATTCCTTTGTACATAAGGACCACAACTTCTTTATCCATTTTTCTCTTTCCTGGGATATTTAAGGTGTCATGAAGTGGAGGTTCTTGTCAACAGAGCAGCCCTAAACTTTGGGGTGCCTGTGTCTTGCTGATTTTTAGTTTTCCCAATTTATACGCCCATGAGTGGACGTGCCCTATGCTCCCTAAGCTGTGTGTTTTAGATGTTTCAGGACACACCGTACACTTCTCCAGAGTGGCTGTTGGCAATTTACATCCCGCCCATCAGCGTAGCAAGGCTGCCATTTCTCCATGGCCTGTCCTGCATTTCTGGTTTTGACACTTTCTGCAGCATGGCCCTTTTGACCGATGGGAAGCGAGACTTCTTTGTAGCGCTGATTTGCCTTTCCAGGTTGCTTGGTTGGCCAAAAAGGGCGTATGCGTTTTTTCCTGAATATATTCAGGAAAATACGCATACGCCCTTTTTGGCCAAGGGCATCATTGTCGACGTTTTGCGACTTTTCATGTGCTTTAAAGGCGATTCGTATCTACCTCCTGAAACCTGTTTCCTGCAATTCTGCCTTGCTTTCAAATCCTCTTCGTTGCCTTCCCTCAATATATTTGTGGACGGGAGTTATCATTTATAACTCTGCGGGTTTGTGAATGGCAGTGTCCCTGGGCTCCATTTTTCAACTCGCTTTTTTGGGAGCTGGCCGCAGGAGCGCAGGATTGCCTCAGGCCCTATTCTGCTTCTGGGCGGCAGGCTGAGCCTGTGGTTAATTCTTCTTCCTGATGGGAAAATAGAGTGACCTGTGCCTGTCCCAACACCTAGATCTAGTCGCTCATTGTTTGCCCCTCTTCCGTTCATCCTCAGGACAAATTGCAACCTGTAGGGAACAGGAGGTTAAAGGTGCTGATTCTCCAAGTAGGGAGATTGCTAGTAAAGTACCTGGAATGGCGAACCCGAACACAAGGAGATGAGAAATGAGGTGCGTTTTAGAAACCTTTCAAAATCACACGGTGTACCATCTTCTGGGTTTTTCATGTATGTTTTCGATGTACGAAGATGCCCTTGAACCTGGAGATTTGGGACCCATGGGATGCGTACCAGGCAGTATTACTTTAAAGGTTCTGCGTTTGCTCACCCAACCTCTCAGCCCCAAGAGTGTCCACCCTTATGTCTCATCCAGCTGTGTGTCTAGATATGGTCAATCCAGGTTGCATCACAGCCCCAGACCGAATTTTGGAAGAATTTCTCTCTCTTTCACAGTCTTTGTTTTACGGGTTTTTAAAAGTAATTTATTTTTATAATGGGGTTTAGCTGCTTTTCACGGCTGTGTTTATGCGGCTTTACACCCACTTGACTCACTTCCAGAGAGATATCAATTCATAGGTTTTAAGATTCTTACTAGTCAGATATATTCTTGTGTGGTGAATAGGGGGTGTTGAGTCCAGTTCACTGAGCAAGGAGTCGGTCTTGTCTATTACATATTGGGTGTATGGAACGGTATCTGAGCGAATTTGAAACCCTTGTTTTATGCATCACCCCACCTCACCTTTCCCGTTAAGCAGCCATAGTGTGTTTTCTAAACGTGTGACTCTGTTCTGTTTTGTAATTCAGTTGAAGTGTAGCGGTTTTTACATTCCCTCTATAAGTGATAGCTTATGATAAGTGTCTTTTTCTGTGTGACTTATTTCACTTAGAATCATCGTACTTAAATCCACTCATCTTGCTTCTACTTGCCTTATGACATTGATTTCATGTCTGAGTGATATTCCATTGTACATAAGGACCACAACTTCTTTATCCATTTTTCTCTTTCCTGGGATAATTAAGGTGTCATGAAGTGGAGGTTCTTGTCAACAGAGCAGCCCTAAACTTTGGGGTGCCTGTGTCTTGCTGATTTTTAGTTTTCCCAATTTATACGCCCATGAGTGGACGTGCCCTATGCTCCCTAAGCTGTGTGTTTTAGATATTTCAGGACACACCGTACACTTCTCCAGAGTGGCTGTTGGCAATTTACATCCCTCCCATCAGCGTAGCAAGGCTGCCATTTCTCCATGTCCTGTCCTGCATTTCTGGTTTTGACACTTTTTGCAGCATGACCCTTTTGACCGATGGGAAGAGACACTACTTTGTAGCGATGATTTGCCTTTCCAGGTTGCTTGGTTGGCCAAAAAGGGCGTATGCGTTTTTTCCTGAATATATTCAGGAAAAAACGCATTCGCTCTTTTTGGACAAGGTCATCATTGTCGACGTTTTGCCACCTTTCATGTGCTTTAAAGGCGATTCGAATCTACCTCCTGAAATCTGTTTCGTGCAATTCTGCCTTGCTTTGAAATCCTCTTCGTTGCCTTCCCTCAATATATTTGTGGACGAGAGTTATCATTTATAACTCAGCAGGTTTGTGAATTGCAGTGCCCCTGAGCTCCATTTTTCAACTGTCTATTTTGGGAGCTGGCCGCAAACGCACGGGATTGCCTAAGGCCCTATTCTGGTTACCGGCGGTAGGCTGAGCCTGTGGTTAATTCTTCTTCCTGATGGGAAAATAGAGTGACCTGTGCCTGTCCCAACACCTAGATCTAGTCTCTCATTGGTTGCCCCTCTTCCCGTTCATCCTCAGGACAAATTGCAACCTGTAGGGAACAGGAGGTTAAAGGTGCTGATTCTCCAAGTAGGGAGATTGCTAGTAAAGTACCTGGAATGGCGAACCCGAGCACAAGGAGATGAGAAATGAGGTGCGTTTTAGAAACCTTTCAAAATCACACGGTGTACCATCTTCTGGGTTTCTCATGTATGTTTTCGATGTAGGAAGATGCCCTTGAACCTGGAGATTTGGGACCCATGGGATGGGTACCAGGCAGTATTACTTTAAAGGTTCTGCGTTTGCTCACCCAACCACACCCAACCTCTCAGCCCCAAGAGTGTCCACCCTTATGTCTCATCCAGCTGTGTGTCTTGATATGGTCAATCCAGGTTGCATCACAGCCCCAGACCGAATTTTGGAAGAATTTCTCTCTCTTTCACAGTCTTTGTTTTACGGGTTTTTAAAAGTAATTTATTTTTATAATGGGGTTTAGCTGCTTTTCACGGCTGTGTTTATGCGGCTTTACACCCACTTGACTCACTTCCAGAGAGATATCAATTCATAGGTTTTAAGATTCTTACTAGTCACATATATTCTTGTGTGGTGAATAGGGGGTGTTGAGTCCAGTTCACTGAGCAAGGAGTCGGTCTTGTCTATTACATATTGGGTGTATGGAACGGTATCTGAGCGAATTTGAAACCCTTGTTTTATGCATCACCCCACCTCACCTTTCCCGTTAAGCAGCCATAGTGTGTTTTCTAAACGTGTGACTCTGTTCTGTTTTGTAATTCAGTTCAAGTGTAGCGGTTTTTACATTCCCTCTATAAGTGATAGCTTATGATAAGTGTCTTTTTCTGTGTGACTTATTTCACTTAGAATCATCGTACTTAAATCCACTCATCTTGCTTCTACTTGCCTTATGACATTGATTTCATGTCTGAGTGATATTCCATTGTACATAAGGACCACAACTTCTTTATCCATTTTTCTCTTTCCTGGGATAATTAAGGTGTCATGAAGTGGAGGTTCTTGTCAACAGAGCAGCCCTAAACTTTGGGGTGCCTGTGTCTTGCTGATTTTTAGTTTTCCCAATTTATACGCCCATGAGTGGACGTGCCCTATGCTCCCTAAGCTGTGTGTTTTAGATATTTCAGGACACACCGTACACTTCTCCAGAGTGGCTGTTGGCAATTTACATCCCTCCCATCAGCGTAGCAAGGCTGCCATTTCTCCATGTCCTGTCCTGCATTTCTGGTTTTGACACTTTTTGCAGCATGACCCTTTTGACCGATGGGAAGAGACACTACTTTGTAGCGATGATTTGCCTTTCCAGGTTGCTTGGTTGGCCAAAAAGGGCGTATGCGTTTTTTCCTGAATATATTCAGGAAAAAACGCATTCGCTCTTTTTGGACAAGGTCATCATTGTCGACGTTTTGCCACCTTTCATGTGCTTTAAAGGCGATTCGAATCTACCTCCTGAAATCTGTTTCGTGCAATTCTGCCTTGCTTTGAAATCCTCTTCGTTGCCTTCCCTCAATATATTTGTGGACGAGAGTTATCATTTATAACTCAGCAGGTTTGTGAATTGCAGTGCCCCTGAGCTCCATTTTTCAACTGTCTATTTTGGGAGCTGGCCGCAAACGCACGGGATTGCCTAAGGCCCTATTCTGGTTACCGGCGGTAGGCTGAGCCTGTGGTTAATTCTTCTTCCTGATGGGAAAATAGAGTGACCTGTGCCTCTCCCAACACCTAGATCTAGTCTCTCATTGGTTGCCCCTCTTCCCGTTCATCCTCAGGACAAATTGCAACCTGTAGGGAAGAGGAGGTTAAAGGTGCTGATTCTCCAAGTAGGGAGATTGCTAGTAAAGTACCTGGAATGGCGAACCCGAGCACAAGGAGATGAGAAATGAGGTGCGTTTTAGAAACCTTTCAAAATCACACGGTGTACCATCTTCCGGGTTTCTCATGTATGTTTTCGATGTAGGAAGATGCCCTTGAACCTGGAGATTTGGGACCCATGGGATGGGTACCAGGCAGTATTACTTTAAAGGTTCTGCGTTTGCTCACCCAACCTCACCCAACCTCTCAGCCCCAAGAGTGTCCACCCTTATGTCTCATCCAACTGTGTGTCTTGATATGGTCAATCCAGGTTGCATCACAGCCCCAGACCGAATTTTGGAAGAATTTCTCTCTCTTTCACAGTCTTTGTTTTACGGGTTTTTAAAATAATTTATTTTTATAATGGGGTTTAGCTGCTTTTCACGGCTGTGTTTATGCGGCTTTACACCCACTTGACTCACTTCCAGAGAGATATCAATACATAGGTTTTAAGATTCTTACTAGTCAGATATATTCTTGTGTGGTGAATAGGGGGTGTTGAGTCCAGTTCACTGAGCAAGGAGTAGGTCTTGTCTATTATATATTGGGTGTATGGAACGGTATCTGAACGAATTTGAAACCCTTGTTTTATGCATCACCCTAGCTCACCTTTCCCGTTAAGCAGCCATAGTGTGTTTTCTAAACGTGTGACTCTGTTCTGTTTTGTAATTCAGTTGAAGTGTAGCGGTTTTTACATTCCCTCTATAAGTGATAGCTTATGATAAGTGTCTTTTTCTGTGTGACTTATTTCACTTAGAATCATCGTTCCTAAGTCCACTCATCTTGCTTCTTCTAGCCTTATGACATTGATTTCATGTCTGAGTGATATTCCTTTGTACATAAGGACCACAACTTCTTTATCCATTTTTCTCTTTCCTGGGATATTTAAGGTGTCATGAAGTGGAGGTTCTTGTCAACAGAGCAGCCCTAAACTTTGGGGTGCCTGTGTCTTGCTGATTTTTAGTTTTCCCAATTTATACGCCCATGAGTGGACGTGCCCTATGCTCCCTAAGCTGTGTGTTTTAGATGTTTCAGGACACACCGTACACTTCTCCAGAGTGGCTGTTGGCAATTTACATCCCGCCCATCAGCGTAGCAAGGCTGCCATTTCTCCATGGCCTGTCCTGCATTTCTGGTTTTGACACTTTCTGCAGCATGGCCCTTTTGACCGATGGGAAGCGAGACTTCTTTGTAGCGCTGATTTGCCTTTCCAGGTTGCTTGGTTGGCCAAAAAGGGCGTATGCGTTTTTTCCTGAATATATTCAGGAAAATACGCATACGCCCTTTTTGGCCAAGGGCATCATTGTCGACGTTTTGCGACTTTTCATGTGCTTTAAAGGCGATTCGTATCTACCTCCTGAAACCTGTTTCCTGCAATTCTGCCTTGCTTTCAAATCCTCTTCGTTGCCTTCCCTCAATATATTTGTGGACGGGAGTTATCATTTATAACTCTGCGGGTTTGTGAATGGCAGTGTCCCTGGGCTCCATTTTTCAACTCGCTTTTTTGGGAGCTGGCCGCAGGAGCGCAGGATTGCCTCAGGCCCTATTCTGCTTCTGGGCGGCAGGCTGAGCCTGTGGTTAATTCTTCTTCCTGATGGGAAAATAGAGTGACCTGTGCCTGTCCCAACACCTAGATCTAGTCGCTCATTGTTTGCCCCTCTTCCGTTCATCCTCAGGACAAATTGCAACCTGTAGGGAACAGGAGGTTAAAGGTGCTGATTCTCCAAGTAGGGAGATTGCTAGTAAAGTACCTGGAATGGCGAACCCGAACACAAGGAGATGAGAAATGAGGTGCGTTTTAGAAACCTTTCAAAATCACACGGTGTACCATCTTCTGGGTTTTTCATGTATGTTTTCGATGTACGAAGATGCCCTTGAACCTGGAGATTTGGGACCCATGGGATGCGTACCAGGCAGTATTACTTTAAAGGTTCTGCGTTTGCTCACCCAACCTCTCAGCCCCAAGAGTGTCCACCCTTATGTCTCATCCAGCTGTGTGTCTAGATATGGTCAATCCAGGTTGCATCACAGCCCCAGACCGAATTTTGGAAGAATTTCTCTCTCTTTCACAGTCTTTGTTTTACGGGTTTTTAAAAGTAATTTATTTTTATAATGGGGTTTAGCTGCTTTTCACGGCTGTGTTTATGCGGCTTTACACCCACTTGACTCACTTCCAGAGAGATATCAATTCATAGGTTTTAAGATTCTTACTAGTCAGATATATTCTTGTGTGGTGAATAGGGGGTGTTGAGTCCAGTTCACTGAGCAAGGAGTCGGTCTTGTCTATTACATATTGGGTGTATGGAACGGTATCTGAGCGAATTTGAAACCCTTGTTTTATGCATCACCCCACCTCACCTTTCCCGTTAAGCAGCCATAGAGTGTTTTCTAAACGTGTGACTCTGTTCTGTTTTGTAATTCAGTTGAAGTGTAGCGGTTTTTACATTCCCTCTATAAGTGATAGCTTATGATAAGTGTCTTTTTCTGTGTGACTTATTTCACTTAGAATCATCGTACTTAAATCCACTCATCTTGCTTCTACTTGCCTTATGACATTGATTTCATGTCTGAGTGATATTCCATTGTACATAAGGACCACAACTTCTTTATCCATTTTTCTCTTTCCTGGGATAATTAAGGTGTCATGAAGTGGAGGTTCTTGTCAACAGAGCAGCCCTAAACTTTGGGGTGCCTGTGTCTTGCTGATTTTTAGTTTTCCCAATTTATACGCCCATGAGTGGACGTGCCCTATGCTCCCTAAGCTGTGTGTTTTAGATATTTCAGGACACACCGTACACTTCTCCAGAGTGGCTGTTGGCAATTTACATCCCTCCCATCAGCGTAGCAAGGCTGCCATTTCTCCATGTCCTGTCCTGCATTTCTGGTTTTGACACTTTTTGCAGCATGACCCTTTTGACCGATGGGAAGAGACACTACTTTGTAGCGATGATTTGCCTTTCCAGGTTGCTTGGTTGGCCAAAAAGGGCGTATGCGTTTTTTCCTGAATATATTCAGGAAAAAACGCATTCGCTCTTTTTGGACAAGGTCATCATTGTCGACGTTTTGCCACCTTTCATGTGCTTTAAAGGCGATTCGAATCTACCTCCTGAAATCTGTTTCGTGCAATTCTGCCTTGCTTTGAAATCCTCTTCGTTGCCTTCCCTCAATATATTTTTGGACGAGAGTTATCATTTATAACTCAGCAGGTTTGTGAATTGCAGTGCCCCTGAGCTCCATTTTTCAACTGTCTATTTTGGGAGCTGGCCGCAAACGCACGGGATTGCCTAAGGCCCTATTCTGGTTACCGGCGGTAGGCTGAGCCTGTGGTTAATTCTTCTTCCTGATGGGAAAATAGAGTGACCTGTGCCTGTCCCAACACCTAGATCTAGTCTCTCATTGGTTGCCCCTCTTCCCGTTCATCCTCAGGACAAATTGCAACCTGTAGGGAACAGGAGGTTAAAGGTGCTGATTCTCCAAGTAGGGAGATTGCTAGTAAAGTACCTGGAATGGCGAACCCGAGCACAAGGAGATGAGAAATGAGGTGCGTTTTAGAAACCTTTCAAAATCACACGGTGTACCATCTTCTGGGTTTCTCATGTACGTTTTCGATGTAGGAAGATGCCCTTGAACCTGGAGATTTGGGACCCATGGGATGGGTACCAGGCAGTATTACTTTAAAGGTTCTGCGTTTGCTCACCCAACCACACCCAACCTCTCAGCCCCAAGAGTGTCCACCCTTATGTCTCATCCAGCTGTGTGTCTTGATATGGTCAATCCAGGTTGCATCACAGCCCCAGACCGAATTTTGGAAGAATTTCTCTCTCTTTCACAGTCTTTGTTTTACGGGTTTTTAAAAGTAATTTATTTTTATAATGGGGTTTAGCTGCTTTTCACGGCTGTGTTTATGCGGCTTTACACCCACTTGACTCACTTCCAGAGAGATATCAATTCATAGGTTTTAAGATTCTTACTAGTCACATATATTCTTGTGTGGTGAATAGGGGGTGTTGAGTCCAGTTCACTGAGCAAGGAGTCGGTCTTGTCTATTACATATTGGGTGTATGGAACGGTATCTGAGCGAATTTGAAACCCTTGTTTTATGCATCACCCCACCTCACCTTTCCCGTTAAGCAGCCATAGTGTGTTTTCTAAACGTGTGACTCTGTTCTGTTTTGTAATTCAGTTCAAGTGTAGCGGTTTTTACATTCCCTCTATAAGTGATAGCTTATGATAAGTGTCTTTTTCTGTGTGACTTATTTCACTTAGAATCATCGTACTTAAATCCACTCATCTTGCTTCTACTTGCCTTATGACATTGATTTCATGTCTGAGTGATATTCCATTGTACATAAGGACCACAACTTCTTTATCCATTTTTCTCTTTCCTGGGATATTTAAGGTGTCATGAAGTGGAGGTTCTTGTCAACAGAGCAGCCCTAAACTTTGGGGTGCCTGTGTCTTGCTGATTTTTAGTTTTCCCAATTTATACGCCCATGAGTGGACGTGCCCTATGCTCCCTAAGCTGTGTGTTTTAGATATTTCAGGACACACCGTACACTTCTCCAGAGTGGCTGTTGGCAATTTACATCCCTCCCATCAGCGTAGCAAGGCTGCCATTTCTCCATGTCCTGTCCTGCATTTCTGGTTTTGACACTTTTTGCAGCATGACCCTTTTGACCGATGGGAAGAGACACTACTTTGTAGCGATGATTTGCCTTTCCAGGTTGCTTGGTTGGCCAAAAAGGGCGTATGCGTTTTTTCCTGAATATATTCAGGAAAAAACGCATTCGCTCTTTTTGGACAAGGTCATCATTGTCGACGTTTTGCCACCTTTCATGTGCTTTAAAGGCGATTCGAATCTACCTCCTGAAATCTGTTTCGTGCAATTCTGCCTTGCTTTGAAATCCTCTTCGTTGCCTTCCCTCAATATATTTGTGGACGAGAGTTATCATTTATAACTCAGCAGGTTTGTGAATTGCAGTGCCCCTGAGCTCCATTTTTCAACTGTCTATTTTGGGAGCTGGCCGCAAACGCACGGGATTGCCTAAGGCCCTATTCTGGTTACCGGCGGTAGGCTGAGCCTGTGGTTAATTCTTCTTCCTGATGGGAAAATAGAGTGACCTGTGCCTCTCCCAACACCTAGATCTAGTCTCTCATTGGTTGCCCCTCTTCCCGTTCATCCTCAGGACAAATTGCAACCTGTAGGGAACAGGAGGTTAAAGGTGCTGATTCTCCAAGTAGGGAGATTGCTAGTAAAGTACCTGGAATGGCGAACCCGAGCACAAGGAGATGAGAAATGAGGTGCGTTTTAGAAACCTTTCAAAATCACACGGTGTACCATCTTCCGGGTTTCTCATGTATGTTTTCGATGTAGGAAGATGCCCTTGAACCTGGAGATTTGGGACCCATGGGATGGGTACCAGGCAGTATTACTTTAAAGGTTCTGCGTTTGCTCACCCAACCTCACCCAACCTCTCAGCCCCAAGAGTGTCCACCCTTATGTCTCATCCAACTGTGTGTCTTGATATGGTCAATCCAGGTTGCATCACAGCCCCAGACCGAATTTTGGAAGAATTTCTCTCTCTTTCACAGTCTTTGTTTTACGGGTTTTTAAAATAATTTATTTTTATAATGGGGTTTAGCTGCTTTTCACGGCTGTGTTTATGCGGCTTTACACCCACTTGACTCACTTCCAGAGAGATATCAATACATAGGTTTTAAGATTCTTACTAGTCAGATATATTCTTGTGTGGTGAATAGGGGGTGTTGAGTCCAGTTCACTGAGCAAGGAGTAGGTCTTGTCTATTATATATTGGGTGTATGGAACGGTATCTGAACGAATTTGAAACCCTTGTTTTATGCATCACCCTAGCTCACCTTTCCCGTTAAGCAGCCATAGTGTGTTTTCTAAACGTGTGACTCTGTTCTGTTTTGTAATTCAGTTGAAGTGTAGCGGTTTTTACATTCCCTCTATAAGTGATAGCTTATGATAAGTGTCTTTTTCTGTGTGACTTATTTCACTTAGAATCATCGTTCCTAAGTCCACTCATCTTGCTTCTTCTAGCCTTATGACATTGATTTCATGTCTGAGTGATATTCCTTTGTACATAAGGACCACAACTTCTTTATCCATTTTTCTCTTTCCTGGGATATTTAAGGTGTCATGAAGTGGAGGTTCTTGTCAACAGAGCAGCCCTAAACTTTGGGGTGCCTGTGTCTTGCTGATTTTTAGTTTTCCCAATTTATACGCCCATGAGTGGACGTGCCCTATGCTCCCTAAGCTGTGTGTTTTAGATGTTTCAGGACACACCGTACACTTCTCCAGAGTGGCTGTTGGCAATTTACATCCCGCCCATCAGCGTAGCAAGGCTGCCATTTCTCCATGGCCTGTCCTGCATTTCTGGTTTTGACACTTTCTGCAGCATGGCCCTTTTGACCGATGGGAAGCGAGACTTCTTTGTAGCGCTGATTTGCCTTTCCAGGTTGCTTGGTTGGCCAAAAAGGGCGTATGCGTTTTTTCCTGAATATATTCAGGAAAATACGCATACGCCCTTTTTGGCCAAGGGCATCATTGTCGACGTTTTGCGACTTTTCATGTGCTTTAAAGGCGATTCGTATCTACCTCCTGAAACCTGTTTCCTGCAATTCTGCCTTGCTTTCAAATCCTCTTCGTTGCCTTCCCTCAATATATTTGTGGACGGGAGTTATCATTTATAACTCTGCGGGTTTGTGAATGGCAGTGTCCCTGGGCTCCATTTTTCAACTCGCTTTTTTGGGAGCTGGCCGCAGGAGCGCAGGATTGCCTCAGGCCCTATTCTGCTTCTGGGCGGCAGGCTGAGCCTGTGGTTAATTCTTCTTCCTGATGGGAAAATAGAGTGACCTGTGCCTGTCCCAACACCTAGATCTAGTCGCTCATTGTTTGCCCCTCTTCCGTTCATCCTCAGGACAAATTGCAACCTGTAGGGAACAGGAGGTTAAAGGTGCTGATTCTCTAAGTAGGGAGATTGCTAGTAAAGTACCTGGAATGGCGAACCCGAACACAAGGAGATGAGAAATGAGGTGCGTTTTAGAAACCTTTCAAAATCACACGGTGTACCATCTTCTGGGTTTTTCATGTATGTTTTCGATGTACGAAGATGCCCTTGAACCTGGAGATTTGGGACCCATGGGATGCGTACCACGCAGTATTACTTTAAAGGTTCTGCGTTTGCTCACCCAACCTCTCAGCCCCAAGAGTGTCCACCCTTATGTCTCATCCAGCTGTGTGTCTAGATATGGTCAATCCAGGTTGCATCACAGCCCCAGACCGAATTTTGGAAGAATTTCTCTCTCTTTCACAGTCTTTGTTTTACGGGTTTTTAAAAGTAATTTATTTTTATAATGGGGTTTAGCTGCTTTTCACGGCTGTGTTTATGCGGCTTTACACCCACTTGACTCACTTCCAGAGAGATATCAATACATAGGTTTTAAGATTCTTACTAGTCAGATATATTCTTGTGCGGTGAATAGGGGGTGTTGAGTCCAGTTCACTGAGCAACGTGTAGGTCTTGTCTATTACATATTGGGTGTATGGAACGCTTTCTGAGCCAATTTGAAACCCTTGTTTTATGCATCACCCTAGCTCACCTTTCCCGTTAAGCAGCCATAGTGTGTTTTCTAAACGTGTGACTCTGTTCTGTTTTGTAAATCAGTTCAAGTGTAGCGGTTTTTACATTCCCTCTATAAGTGATAGCTTATGATAAGTGTCTTTTTCTGTGTGACTTATTTCACTTAGAATCATCGTACCTAAGTCCACTCATCTTGCTTCTTCTAGCCTTATGACATTGATTTCATGTCTGAGTGATATTCCTTTGTACATAAGGACCACAACTTCTTTATCCATTTTTCTCTTTCCTGGGATATTTAAGGTGTCATGAAGTGGAGGTTCTTGTCAACAGAGCAGCCCTAAACTTTGGGGTGCCTGTGTCTTGCTGATTTTTAGTTTTCCCAATTTATACGCCCATGAGTGGACGTGCCCTATGCTCCCTAAGCTGTGTGTTTTAGATGTTTCAGGACACACCGTACACTTCTCCAGAGTGGCTGTTGGCAATTTACATCCCGCCCATCAGTGTAGCAAGGCTGCCATTTCTCCATGGCCTGTCCTGCATTTCTGGTTTTGACACTTTTTGCAGCATGGCCCTTTTGACCGATGGGAAGCGAGACTACTTTGTAGCGCTGATTTGCCTTTCCAGGTTGCTTGGTTGGCCAAAAAGGGCGTATGCGTTTTTTCCTGAATATATTCAGGAAAAAACGCATACGCCCTTTTTGGCCAAGGGCATCATTGTCGACGTTTTGCCACTTTTCATGTGCTTTAAAGGCGATTCGAATCTGCCTCCTGAAACCTGTTTCCTGCAATTCTGCCTTGCTTTCAAATCCTCTTCGTTGCCTTCCCTCAATATATTTGTGGACGAGAGTTATCATTTATAACTCTGCGGGTTTGTGAATGGCAGTGTCCCTGGGCTCCATTTTGCAACTCGCTTTTTTGGGAGCTGGCCGCAAGAGCGCGGGATTGCCTCAGGCCCTATTCTGCTTCTGGGCGGCAGGCTGAGCCTGTGGTTAATTCTTCTTCCTGATGGGAAAATAGAGTGACCTGTGCCTGTCCCAACACCTAGATCTAGTCTCTCATTGGTTGCCCCTCTTCCCGTTCATCCTCAGGACAAATTGCAACCTGTAGGGAACAGGAGGTTAAAGGTGCTGATTCTCCAAGTAGGGAGATTGCTAGTAAAGTACCTGGAATGGCGAACCCGAGCACAAGGAGATGAGAAATGAGGTGCGTTTTAGAAACCTTTCAAAATCACACGGTGTACCATCTTCTGGGTTTCTCATGTATGTTTTCGATGTAGGAAGATGCCCTTGAACCTGGAGATTTGGGACCCATGGGATGGGTACCAGGCAGTATTACTTTAAAGGTTCTGCGTTTGCTCACCCAACCTCACCCAACCTCTCAGCCCCAAGAGTGTCCACCCTTATGTCTCATCCAGCTGTGTGTCTAGATATGGTCAATCCAGGTTGCATCACAGCCCCAGACCGAATTTTGGAAGAATTTCTCTCTCTTTCACAGTCTTTGTTTTACGGGTTTTTAAAAGTAATTTATTTTTATAATGGGGTTTAGCTGCTTTTCACGGCTGTGTTTATGCGGCTTTACACCCACTTGACTCACTTCCAGAGAAATATCAATTCATAGGTTTTAAGATTCTTACTAGTCAGATATATTCTTGTGTGGTGAATAGGGGGTGTTGAGTCCAGTTCACTGAGCAAGGAGTCGGTCTTGTCTATTACATATTGGGTGTATGGAACGGTATCTGAGCGAATTTGAAACCCTTGTTTTATGCATCACCCCACCTCACCTTTCCCGTTAAGCAGCCATAGTGTGTTTTCTAAACGTGTGACTCTGTTCTGTTTTGTAATTCAGTTCAAGTGTAGCGGTTTTTACATTCCCTCTATAAGTGATAGCTTATGATAAGTGTCTTTTTCTGTGTGACTTATTTCACTTAGAATCATCGTACTTAAATCCACTCATCTTGCTTCTACTTGCCTTATGACATTGATTTCATGTCTGAGTGATATTCCATTGTACATAAGGACCACAACTTCTTTATCCATTTTTCTCTTTCCTGGGATATTTAAGGTGTCATGAAGTGGAGGTTCTTGTCAACAGAGCAGCCCTAAACTTTGGGGTGCCTGTGTCTTGCTGATTTTTAGTTTTCCCAATTTATACGCCCATGAGTGGACGTGCCCTATGCTCCCTAAGCTGTGTGTTTTAGATATTTCTGGACACACCGTACACTTCTCCAGAGTGGCTGTTGGCAATTTACATCCCTCCCATCAGCGTAGCAAGGCTGCCATTTCTCCATGTCTTGTCCTGCATTTCTGGTTTTGACACTTTTTGCAGCATGACCCTTTTGACCGATGGGAAGCGAGACTACTTTGTAGCGATGATTTGCCTTTCCAGGTTGCTTGGTTGGCCAAAAAGGGCGTATGCGTTTTTTCCTGAATATATTCAGGAAAAAACGCATTCGCTCTTTTTGGACAAGGTCATCATTGTCGACGTTTTGCCACCTTTCATGTGCTTTAAAGGCGATTCGAATCTACCTCCTGAAATCTGTTTCGTGCAATTCTGCCTTGCTTTGAAATCCTCTTCGTTGCCTTCCCTCAATATATTTGTGGACGAGAGTTATCATTTATAACTCAGCAGGTTTGTGAATTGCAGTGCCCCTGAGCTCCATTTTTCAACTGTCTATTTTGGGAGCTGGCCGCAAACGCACGGGATTGCCTAAGGCCCTATTCTGGTTACCGGCGGTAGGCTGAGCCTGTGGTTAATTCTTCTTCCTGATGGGAAAATAGAGTGACCTGTGCCTCTCCCAACACCTAGATCTAGTCTCTCATTGGTTGCCCCTCTTCCCGTTCATCCTCAGGACAAATTGCAACCTGTAGGGAACAGGAGGTTAAAGGTGCTGATTCTCCAAGTAGGGAGATTGCTAGTAAAGTACCTGGAATGGCGAACCCGAGCACAAGGAGATGAGAAATGAGGTGCGTTTTAGAAACCTTTCAAAATCACACGGTGTACCATCTTCTGGGTTTCTCATGTATGTTTTCGATGTAGGAAGATGCCCTTGAACCTGGAGATTTGGGACCCATGGGATGGGTACCAGGCAGTATTACTTTAAAGGTTCTGCGTTTGCTCACCCAACCTCACCCAACCTCTCAGCCCCAAGAGTGTCCACCCTTATGTCTCATCCAGCTGTGTGTCTAGATATGGTCAATCCAGGTTGCATCACAGCCCCAGACCGAATTTTGGAAGAATTTCTCTCTCTTTCACAGTCTTTGTTTTACGGGTTTTTAAAAGTAATTTATTTTTATAATGGGGTTTAGCTGCTTTTCACGGCTGTGTTTATGCGGCTTTACACCCACTTGACTCACTTCCAGAGAGATATCAATTCATAGGTTTTAAGATTCTTACTAGTCAGATATATTCTTGTGTGGTGAATAGGGGGTGTTGAGTCCAGTTCACTGAGCAAGGAGTCGGTCTTGTCTATTACATATTGGGTGTATGGAACGGTATCTGAGCGAATTTGAAACCCTTGTTTTATGCATCACCCCACCTCACCTTTCCCGTTAAGCAGCCATAGTGTGTTTTCTAAACGTGTGACTCTGTTCTGTTTTGTAATTCAGTTCAAGTGTAGCGGTTTTTACATTCCCTCTATAAGTGATAGCTTATGATAAGTGTCTTTTTCTGTGTGACTTATTTCACTTAGAATCATCGTACTTAAATCCACTCATCTTGCTTCTACTTGCCTTATGACATTGATTTCATGTCTGAGTGATATTCCATTGTACATAAGGACCACAACTTCTTTATCCATTTTTCTCTTTCCTGGGATATTTAAGGTGTCATGAAGTGGAGGTTCTTGTCAACAGAGCAGCCCTAAACTTTGGGGTGCCTGTGTCTTGCTGATTTTTAGTTTTCCCAATTTATACGCCCATGAGTGGACGTGCCCTATGCTCCCTAAGCTGTGTGTTTTAGATATTTCTGGACACACCGTACACTTCTCCAGAGTGGCTGTTGGCAATTTACATCCCTCCCATCAGCGTAGCAAGGCTGCCATTTCTCCATGTCTTGTCCTGCATTTCTGGTTTTGACACTTTTTGCAGCATGACCCTTTTGACCGATGGGAAGCGAGACTACTTTGTAGCGATGATTTGCCTTTCCAGGTTGCTTGGTTGGCCAAAAAGGGCGTATGCGTTTTTTCCTGAATATATTCAGGAAAAAACGCATTCGCTCTTTTTGGACAAGGTCATCATTGTCGACGTTTTGCCACCTTTCATGTGCTTTAAAGGCGATTCGAATCTACCTCCTGAAATCTGTTTCGTGCAATTCTGCCTTGCTTTGAAATCCTCTTCGTTGCCTTCCCTCAATATATTTGTGGACGAGAGTTATCATTTATAACTCAGCAGGTTTGTGAATTGCAGTGCCCCTGAGCTCCATTTTTCAACTGTCTATTTTGGGAGCTGGCCGCAAACGCACGGGATTGCCTAAGGCCCTATTCTGTTTACCTGCGGTAGGCTGAGCCTGTGGTTAATTCTTCTTCCTGATGGGAAAATAGAGTGACCTGTGCCTGTCCCAACACCTAGATCTAGTCTCTCATTGGTTGCCCCTCTTCCCGTTCATCCTCAGGACAAATTGCAACCTGTAGGGAACAGGAGGTTAAAGGTGCTGATTCTCCAAGTAGGGAGATTGCTAGTAAAGTACCTGGAATGGCGAACCCGAGCACAAGGAGATGAGAAATGAGGTGCGTTTTAGAAACCTTTCAAAATCACACGGTGTACCATCTTCTGGGTTTCTCATGTATGTTTTCGATGTAGGAAGATGCCCTTGAACCTGGAGATTTGGGACCCATGGGATGGGTACCAGGCAGTATTACTTTAAAGGTTCTGCGTTTGCTCACCCAACCTCACCCAACCTCTCAGCCCCAAGAGTGTCCACCCTTATGTCTCATCCAGCTGTGTGTCTAGATATGGTCAATCCAGGTTGCATCACAGCCCCAGACCGAATTTTGGAAGAATTTCTCTCTCTTTCACAGTCTTTGTTTTACGGGTTTTTAAAAGTAATTTATTTTTATAATGGGGTTTAGCTGCTTTTCACGGCTGTGTTTATGCGGCTTTACACCCACTTGACTCACTTCCAGAGAGATATCAATACATAGGTTTTAAGATTCTTACTAGTCAGATATATTCTTGTGCGGTGAATAGGGGGTGTTGAGTCCAGTTCACTGAGCAACGTGTAGGTTTTGTCTATTATATATTGGGTGTATGGAACGCTATCTGAGCCAATTTGAAACCCTTGTTTTATGCATCACCCTAGCTCACCTTTCCCGTTAAGCAGCCATAGTGTGTTTTCTAAACGTGTGAGTCTGTTCTGTTTTGTAAATCAGTTCAAGTGTAGCGGTTTTTACATTCCCTCTATAAGTGATAGCTTATGATAAGTGTCTTTTTCTGTGTGACTTATTTCACTTAGAATCATCGTACCTAAGTCCACTCATCTTGCTTCTTCTAGCCTTATGACATTGATTTCATGTCTGAGTGATATTCCTTTGTACATAAGGACCACAACTTCTTTATCCATTTTTCTCTTTCCTGGGATATTTAAGGTTTCATGAAGTGGAGGTTCTTGTCAACAGAGCAGCCCTAAACTTTGGGGTGCCTGTGTCTTGCTGATTTTTACTTTTCCCAATTTATACGCCCATGAGTGGACGTGCCCTATGCTCCCTAAGCTGTGTGTTTTAGATGTTTCAGGACACACCGTACACTTCTCCAGAGTGGCTGTTGGCAATTTACATCCCGCCCATCAGCGTAGCAAGGCTGCCATTTCTCCATGGCCTGTCCTGCATTTCTGGTTTTGACACTTTTTGCAGCATGGCCCTTTTGACCGATGGGAAGCGAGACTACTTTGTAGCGCTGATTTGCCTTTCCAGGTTGCTTGGTTGGCCAAAAAGGGCGTATGCGTTTTTTCCTGAATATATTCAGGAAAAAACGCATACGCCCTTTTTGGCCAAGGGCATCATTGTCGACGTTTTGCCACTTTTCATGTGCTTTAAAGGCGATTCGTATCTACCTCCTGAAACCTGTTTCCTGCAATTCTGCCTTGCTTTCAAATCCTCTTCGTTGCCTTCCCTCAATATATTTGTGGACGGGAGTTTTCATTTATAACTCTGCGGGTTTGTGAATGGCAGTGTCCCTGGGCTCCATTTTTCAACTCGCTTTTTTGGGAGCTGGCCGCAGGAGAGCGGGATTGCCTCAGGCCCTATTCTGCTTCTGGGCGGCAGGCTGAGCCTGTGGTTAATTCTTCTTCCTGATGGGAAAATAGAGTGACCTGTGCCTGTCCCAACACCTAGATCTAGTCTCTCATTGGTTGCCCCTCTTCCGTTCATCCTCAGGACAAATTGCAACCTGTAGGGAACAGGAGGTTAAAGGTGCTGATTCTCCAAGTAGGGAGATTGCTAGTAAAGTACCTGGAATGGCGAACCCGAACACAAGGAGATGAGAAATGAGGTGCGTTTTAGAAACCTTTCAAAATCACACGGTGTACCATCTTCTGGGTTTTTCATGTATGTTTTCGATGTACGAAGATGCCCTTGAACCTGGAGATTTGGGACCCATGGGATGCGTACCAGGCAGTATTACTTTAAAGGTTCTGCGTTTGCTCACCCAACCTCTCAGCCCCAAGAGTGTCCACCCTTATGTCTCATCCAGCTGTGTGTCTAGATATGGTCAATCCAGGTTGCATCACAGCCCCAGACCGAATTTTGGAAGAATTTCTCTCTCTTTCACAGTCTTTGTTTTACGGGTTTTTAAAAGTAATTTATTTTTATAATGGGGTTTAGCTGCTTTTCACGGCTGTGTTTATGCGGCTTTACACCCACTTGACTCACTTCCAGAGAGATATCAATTCATAGGTTTTAAGATTCTTACTAGTCAGATATATTCTTGTGTGGTGAATAGGGGGTGTTGAGTCCAGTTCACTGAGCAAGGAGTCGGTCTTGTCTATTACATATTGGGTGTATGGAACGGTATCTGAGCGAATTTGAAACCCTTGTTTTATGCATCACCCCACCTCACCTTTCCCGTTAAGCAGCCATAGTGTGTTTTCTAAACGTGTGACTCTGTTCTGTTTTGTAATTCAGTTCAAGTGTAGCGGTTTTTACATTCCCTCTATAAGTGATAGCTTATGATAAGTGTCTTTTTCTGTGTGACTTATTTCACTTAGAATCATCGTACTTAAATCCACTCATCTTGCTTCTACTTGCCTTATGACATTGATTTCATGTCTGAGTGATATTCCATTGTACATAAGGACCACAACTTCTTTATCCATTTTTCTCTTTCCTGGGATAATTAAGGTGTCATGAAGTGGAGGTTCTTGTCAACAGAGCAGCCCTAAACTTTGGGGTGCCTGTGTCTTGCTGATTTTTAGTTTTCCCAATTTATACGCCCATGAGTGGACGTGCCCTATGCTCCCTAAGCTGTGTGTTTTAGATATTTCAGGACACACCGTACACTTCTCCAGAGTGGCTGTTGGCAATTTACATCCCTCCCATCAGCGTAGCAAGGCTGCCATTTCTCCATGTCCTGTCCTGCATTTCTGGTTTTGACACTTTTTGCAGCATGACCCTTTTGACCGATGGGAAGAGACACTACTTTGTAGCGATGATTTGCCTTTCCAGGTTGCTTGGTTGGCCAAAAAGGGCGTATGCGTTTTTTCCTGAATATATTCAGGAAAAAACGCATTCGCTCTTTTTGGACAAGGTCATCATTGTCGACGTTTTGCCACCTTTCATGTGCTTTAAAGGCGATTCGAATCTACCTCCTGAAATCTGTTTCGTGCAATTCTGCCTTGCTTTGAAATCCTCTTCGTTGCCTTCCCTCAATATATTTGTGGACGAGAGTTATCATTTATAACTCAGCAGGTTTGTGAATTGCAGTGCCCCTGAGCTCCATTTTTCAACTGTCTATTTTGGGAGCTGGCCGCAAACGCACGGGATTGCCTAAGGCCCTATTCTGTTTACCTGCGGTAGGCTGAGCCTGTGGTTAATTCTTCTTCCTGATGGGAAAATAGAGTGACCTGTGCCTGTCCCAACACCTAGATCTAGTCTCTCATTGGTTGCCCCTCTTCCCGTTCATCCTCAGGACAAATTGCAACCTGTAGGGAACAGGAGGTTAAAGGTGCTGATTCTCCAAGTAGGGAGATTGCTAGTAAAGTACCTGGAATGGCGAACCCGAGCACAAGGAGATGAGAAATGAGGTGCGTTTTAGAAACCTTTCAAAATCACACGGTGTACCATCTTCTGGGTTTCTCATGTATGTTTTCGATGTAGGAAGATGCCCTTGAACCTGGAGATTTGGGACCCATGGGATGGGTACCAGGCAGTATTACTTTAAAGGTTCTGCGTTTGCTCACCCAACCTCACCCAACCTCTCAGCCCCAAGAGTGTCCACCCTTATGTCTCATCCAGCTGTGTGTCTAGATATGGTCAATCCAGGTTGCATCACAGCCCCAGACCGAATTTTGGAAGAATTTCTCTCTCTTTCACAGTCTTTGTTTTACGGGTTTTTAAAAGTAATTTATTTTTATAATGGGGTTTAGCTGCTTTTCACGGCTGTGTTTATGCGGCTTTACACCCACTTGACTCACTTCCAGAGAGATATCAATACATAGGTTTTAAGATTCTTACTAGTCAGATATATTCTTGTGCGGTGAATAGGGGGTGTTGAGTCCAGTTCACTGAGCAACGTGTAGGTTTTGTCTATTATATATTGGGTGTATGGAACGCTATCTGAGCCAATTTGAAACCCTTGTTTTATGCATCACCCTAGCTCACCTTTCCCGTTAAGCAGCCATAGTGTGTTTTCTAAACGTGTGAGTCTGTTCTGTTTTGTAAATCAGTTCAAGTGTAGCGGTTTTTACATTCCCTCTATAAGTGATAGCTTATGATAAGTGTCTTTTTCTGTGTGACTTATTTCACTTAGAATCATCGTACCTAAGTCCACTCATCTTGCTTCTTCTAGCCTTATGACATTGATTTCATGTCTGAGTGATATTCCTTTGTACATAAGGACCACAACTTCTTTATCCATTTTTCTCTTTCCTGGGATATTTAAGGTTTCATGAAGTGGAGGTTCTTGTCAACAGAGCAGCCCTAAACTTTGGGGTGCCTGTGTCTTGCTGATTTTTACTTTTCCCAATTTATACGCCCATGAGTGGACGTGCCCTATGCTCCCTAAGCTGTGTGTTTTAGATGTTTCAGGACACACCGTACACTTCTCCAGAGTGGCTGTTGGCAATTTACATCCCGCCCATCAGCGTAGCAAGGCTGCCATTTCTCCATGGCCTGTCCTGCATTTCTGGTTTTGACACTTTTTGCAGCATGGCCCTTTTGACCGATGGGAAGCGAGACTACTTTGTAGCGCTGATTTGCCTTTCCAGGTTGCTTGGTTGGCCAAAAAGGGCGTATGCGTTTTTTCCTGAATATATTCAGGAAAAAACGCATACGCCCTTTTTGGCCAAGGGCATCATTGTCGACGTTTTGCCACTTTTCATGTGCTTTAAAGGCGATTCGTATCTACCTCCTGAAACCTGTTTCCTGCAATTCTGCCTTGCTTTCAAATCCTCTTCGTTGCCTTCCCTCAATATATTTGTGGACGGGAGTTTTCATTTATAACTCTGCGGGTTTGTGAATGGCAGTGTCCCTGGGCTCCATTTTTCAACTCGCTTTTTTGGGAGCTGGCCGCAGGAGAGCGGGATTGCCTCAGGCCCTATTCTGCTTCTGGGCGGCAGGCTGAGCCTGTGGTTAATTCTTCTTCCTGATGGGAAAATAGAGTGACCTGTGCCTGTCCCAACACCTAGATCTAGTCTCTCATTGGTTGCCCCTCTTCCGTTCATCCTCAGGACAAATTGCAACCTGTAGGGAACAGGAGGTTAAAGGTGCTGATTCTCCAAGTAGGGAGATTGCTAGTAAAGTACCTGGAATGGCGAACCCGAACACAAGGAGATGAGAAATGAGGTGCGTTTTAGAAACCTTTCAAAATCACACGGTGTACCATCTTCTGGGTTTTTCATGTATGTTTTCGATGTACGAAGATGCCCTTGAACCTGGAGATTTGGGACCCATGGGATGCGTACCAGGCAGTATTACTTTAAAGGTTCTGCGTTTGCTCACCCAACCTCACCCAACCTCTCAGCCCCAAGAGTGTCCACCCTTATGTCTCATCCAGCTGTGTGTCTAGATATGGTCAATCCAGGTTGCATCACAGCCCCAGACCGAATTTTGGAAGAATTTCTCTCTCTTTCACAGTCTTTGTTTTACGGGTTTTTAAAAGTAATTTATTTTTATAATGGGGTTTAGCTGCTTTTCACGGCTGTGTTTATGCGGCTTTACACCCACTTGACTCACTTCCAGAGAGATATCAATTCATAGGTTTTAAGATTCTTACTAGTCAGATATATTCTTGTGTGGTGAATAGGGGGTGTTGAGTCCAGTTCACTGAGCAAGGAGTCGGTCTTGTCTATTACATATTGGGTGTATGGAACGGTATCTGAGCGAATTTGAAACCCTTGTTTTATGCATCACCCCACCTCACCTTTCCCGTTAAGCAGCCATAGTGTGTTTTCTAAACGTGTGACTCTGTTCTGTTTTGTAATTCAGTTCAAGTGTAGCGGTTTTTACATTCCCTCTATAAGTGATAGCTTATGATAAGTGTCTTTTTCTGTGTGACTTATTTCACTTAGAATCATCGTACTTAAATCCACTCATCTTGCTTCTACTTGCCTTATGACATTGATTTCATGTCTGAGTGATATTCCATTGTACATAAGGACCACAACTTCTTTATCCATTTTTCTCTTTCCTGGGATAATTAAGGTGTCATGAAGTGGAGGTTCTTGTCAACAGAGCAGCCCTAAACTTTGGGGTGCCTGTGTCTTGCTGATTTTTAGTTTTCCCAATTTATACGCCCATGAGTGGACGTGCCCTATGCTCCCTAAGCTGTGTGTTTTAGATATTTCAGGACACACCGTACACTTCTCCAGAGTGGCTGTTGGCAATTTACATCCCTCCCATCAGCGTAGCAAGGCTGCCATTTCTCCATGTCCTGTCCTGCATTTCTGGTTTTGACACTTTTTGCAGCATGACCCTTTTGACCGATGGGAAGAGACACTACTTTGTAGCGATGATTTGCCTTTCCAGGTTGCTTGGTTGGCCAAAAAGGGCGTATGCGTTTTTTCCTGAATATATTCAGGAAAAAACGCATTCGCTCTTTTTGGACAAGGTCATCATTGTCGACGTTTTGCCACCTTTCATGTGCTTTAAAGGCGATTCGAATCTACCTCCTGAAATCTGTTTCGTGCAATTCTGCCTTGCTTTGAAATCCTCTTCGTTGCCTTCCCTCAATATATTTGTGGACGAGAGTTATCATTTATAACTCAGCAGGTTTGTGAATTGCAGTGCCCCTGAGCTCCATTTTTCAACTGTCTATTTTGGGAGCTGGCCGCAAACGCACGGGATTGCCTAAGGCCCTATTCTGTTTACCTGTGGTAGGCTGAGCCTGTGGTTAATTCTTCTTCCTGATGGGAAAATAGAGTGACCTGTGCCTGTCCCAACACCTAGATCTAGTCTCTCATTGGTTGCCCCTCTTCCCGTTCATCCTCAGGACAAATTGCAACCTGTAGGGAACAGGAGGTTAAAGGTGCTGATTCTCCAAGTAGGGAGATTGCTAGTAAAGTACCTGGAATGGCGAACCCGAGCACAAGGAGATGAGAAATGAGGTGCGTTTTAGAAACCTTTCAAAATCACACGGTGTACCATCTTCTGGGTTTCTCATGTATGTTTTCGATGTAGGAAGATGCCCTTGAACCTGGAGATTTGGGACCCATGGGATGGGTACCAGGCAGTATTACTTTAAAGGTTCTGCGTTTGCTCACCCAACCTCACCCAACCTCTCAGCCCCAAGAGTGTCCACCCTTATGTCTCATCCAGCTGTGTGTCTAGATATGGTCAATCCAGGTTGCATCACAGCCCCAGACCGAATTTTGGAAGAATTTCTCTCTCTTTCACAGTCTTTGTTTTACGGGTTTTTAAAAGTAATTTATTTTTATAATGGGGTTTAGCTGCTTTTCACGGCTGTGTTTATGCGGCTTTACACCCACTTGACTCACTTCCAGAGAGATATCAATACATAGGTTTTAAGATTCTTACTAGTCAGATATATTCTTGTGCGGTGAATAGGGGGTGTTGAGTCCAGTTCACTGAGCAACGTGTAGGTTTTGTCTATTATATATTGGGTGTATGGAACGCTATCTGAGCCAATTTGAAACCCTTGTTTTATGCATCACCCTAGCTCACCTTTCCCGTTAAGCAGCCATAGTGTGTTTTCTAAACGTGTGAGTCTGTTCTGTTTTGTAAATCAGTTCAAGTGTAGCGGTTTTTACATTCCCTCTATAAGTGATAGCTTATGATAAGTGTCTTTTTCTGTGTGACTTATTTCACTTAGAATCATCGTACCTAAGTCCACTCATCTTGTTTCTTCTAGCCTTATGACATTGATTTCATGTCTGAGTGATATTCCTTTGTACATAAGGACCACAACTTCTTTATCCATTTTTCTCTTTCCTGGGATATTTAAGGTTTCATGAAGTGGAGGTTCTTGTCAACAGAGCAGCCCTAAACTTTGGGGTGCCTGTGTCTTGCTGATTTTTACTTTTCCCAATTTATACGCCCATGAGTGGACGTGCCCTATGCTCCCTAAGCTGTGTGTTTTAGATGTTTCAGGACACACCGTACACTTCTCCAGAGTGGCTGTTGGCAATTTACATCCCGCCCATCAGCGTAGCAAGGCTGCCATTTCTCCATGGCCTGTCCTGCATTTCTGGTTTTGACACTTTTTGCAGCATGGCCCTTTTGACCGATGGGAAGCGAGACTACTTTGTAGCGCTGATTTGCCTTTCCAGGTTGCTTGGTTGGCCAAAAAGGGCGTATGCGTTTTTTCCTGAATATATTCAGGAAAAAACGCATACGCCCTTTTTGGCCAAGGGCATCATTGTCGACGTTTTGCCACTTTTCATGTGCTTTAAAGGCGATTCGTATCTACCTCCTGAAACCTGTTTCCTGCAATTCTGCCTTGCTTTCAAATCCTCTTCGTTGCCTTCCCTCAATATATTTGTGGACGGGAGTTTTCATTTATAACTCTGCGGGTTTGTGAATGGCAGTGTCCCTGGGCTCCATTTTTCAACTCGCTTTTTTGGGAGCTGGCCGCAGGAGAGCGGGATTGCCTCAGGCCCTATTCTGCTTCTGGGCGGCAGGCTGAGCCTGTGGTTAATTCTTCTTCCTGATGGGAAAATAGAGTGACCTGTGCCTGTCCCAACACCTAGATCTAGTCTCTCATTGGTTGCCCCTCTTCCGTTCATCCTCAGGACAAATTGCAACCTGTAGGGAACAGGAGGTTAAAGGTGCTGATTCTCCAAGTAGGGAGATTGCTAGTAAAGTACCTGGAATGGCGAACCCGAACACAAGGAGATGAGAAATGAGGTGCGTTTTAGAAACCTTTCAAAATCACACGGTGTACCATCTTCTGGGTTTTTCATGTATGTTTTCGATGTACGAAGATGCCCTTGAACCTGGAGATTTGGGACCCATGGGATGCGTACCAGGCAGTATTACTTTAAAGGTTCTGCGTTTGCTCACCCAACCTCTCAGCCCCAAGAGTGTCCACCCTTATGTCTCATCCAGCTGTGTGTCTAGATATGGTCAATCCAGGTTGCATCACAGCCCCAGACCGAATTTTGGAAGAATTTCTCTCTCTTTCACAGTCTTTGTTTTACGGGTTTTTAAAAGTAATTTATTTTTATAATGGGGTTTAGCTGCTTTTCACGGCTGTGTTTATGCGGCTTTACACCCACTTGACTCACTTCCAGAGAGATATCAATTCATAGGTTTTAAGATTCTTACTAGTCAGATATATTCTTGTGTGGTGAATAGGGGGTGTTGAGTCCAGTTCACTGAGCAAGGAGTCGGTCTTGTCTATTACATATTGGGTGTATGGAACGGTATCTGAGCGAATTTGAAACCCTTGTTTTATGCATCACCCCACCTCACCTTTCCCGTTAAGCAGCCATAGTGTGTTTTCTAAACGTGTGACTCTGTTCTGTTTTGTAATTCAGTTCAAGTGTAGCGGTTTTTACATTCCCTCTATAAGTGATAGCTTATGATAAGTGTCTTTTTCTGTGTGACTTATTTCACTTAGAATCATCGTACTTAAATCCACTCATCTTGCTTCTACTTGCCTTATGACATTGATTTCATGTCTGAGTGATATTCCATTGTACATAAGGACCACAACTTCTTTATCCATTTTTCTCTTTCCTGGGATAATTAAGGTGTCATGAAGTGGAGGTTCTTGTCAACAGAGCAGCCCTAAACTTTGGGGTGCCTGTGTCTTGCTGATTTTTAGTTTTCCCAATTTATACGCCCATGAGTGGACGTGCCCTATGCTCCCTAAGCTGTGTGTTTTAGATATTTCAGGACACACCGTACACTTCTCCAGAGTGGCTGTTGGCAATTTACATCCCTCCCATCAGCGTAGCAAGGCTGCCATTTCTCCATGTCCTGTCCTGCATTTCTGGTTTTGACACTTTTTGCAGCATGACCCTTTTGACCGATGGGAAGAGACACTACTTTGTAGCGATGATTTGCCTTTCCAGGTTGCTTGGTTGGCCAAAAAGGGCGTATGCGTTTTTTCCTGAATATATTCAGGAAAAAACGCATTCGCTCTTTTTGGACAAGGTCATCATTGTCGACGTTTTGCCACCTTTCATGTGCTTTAAAGGCGATTCGAATCTACCTCCTGAAATCTGTTTCGTGCAATTCTGCCTTGCTTTGAAATCCTCTTCGTTGCCTTCCCTCAATATATTTGTGGACGAGAGTTATCATTTATAACTCAGCAGGTTTGTGAATTGCAGTGCCCCTGAGCTCCATTTTTCAACTGTCTATTTTGGGAGCTGGCCGCAAACGCACGGGATTGCCTAAGGCCCTATTCTGTTTACCTGCGGTAGGCTGAGCCTGTGGTTAATTCTTCTTCCTGATGGGAAAATAGAGTGACCTGTGCCTGTCCCAACACCTAGATCTAGTCTCTCATTGGTTGCCCCTCTTCCCGTTCATCCTCAGGACAAATTGCAACCTGTAGGGAACAGGAGGTTAAAGGTGCTGATTCTCCAAGTAGGGAGATTGCTAGTAAAGTACCTGGAATGGCGAACCCGAGCACAAGGAGATGAGAAATGAGGTGCGTTTTAGAAACCTTTCAAAATCACACGGTGTACCATCTTCTGGGTTTCTCATGTATGTTTTCGATGTAGGAAGATGCCCTTGAACCTGGAGATTTGGGACCCATGGGATGGGTACCAGGCAGTATTACTTTAAAGGTTCTGCGTTTGCTCACCCAACCTCACCCAACCTCTCAGCCCCAAGAGTGTCCACCCTTATGTCTCATCCAGCTGTGTGTCTAGATATGGTCAATCCAGGTTGCATCACAGCCCCAGACCGAATTTTGGAAGAATTTCTCTCTCTTTCACAGTCTTTGTTTTACGGGTTTTTAAAAGTAATTTATTTTTATAATGGGGTTTAGCTGCTTTTCACGGCTGTGTTTATGCGGCTTTACACCCACTTGACTCACTTCCAGAGAGATATCAATACATAGGTTTTAAGATTCTTACTAGTCAGATATATTCTTGTGCGGTGAATAGGGGGTGTTGAGTCCAGTTCACTGAGCAACGTGTAGGTTTTGTCTATTATATATTGGGTGTATGGAACGCTATCTGAGCCAATTTGAAACCCTTGTTTTATGCATCACCCTAGCTCACCTTTCCCGTTAAGCAGCCATAGTGTGTTTTCTAAACGTGTGAGTCTGTTCTGTTTTGTAAATCAGTTCAAGTGTAGCGGTTTTTACATTCCCTCTATAAGTGATAGCTTATGATAAGTGTCTTTTTCTGTGTGACTTATTTCACTTAGAATCATCGTACCTAAGTCCACTCATCTTGTTTCTTCTAGCCTTATGACATTGATTTCATGTCTGAGTGATATTCCTTTGTACATAAGGACCACAACTTCTTTATCCATTTTTCTCTTTCCTGGGATATTTAAGGTTTCATGAAGTGGAGGTTCTTGTCAACAGAGCAGCCCTAAACTTTGGGGTGCCTGTGTCTTGCTGATTTTTACTTTTCCCAATTTATACGCCCATGAGTGGACGTGCCCTATGCTCCCTAAGCTGTGTGTTTTAGATGTTTCAGGACACACCGTACACTTCTCCAGAGTGGCTGTTGGCAATTTACATCCCGCCCATCAGCGTAGCAAGGCTGCCATTTCTCCATGGCCTGTCCTGCATTTCTGGTTTTGACACTTTTTGCAGCATGGCCCTTTTGACCGATGGGAAGCGAGACTACTTTGTAGCGCTGATTTGCCTTTCCAGGTTGCTTGGTTGGCCAAAAAGGGCGTATGCGTTTTTTCCTGAATATATTCAGGAAAAAACGCATACGCCCTTTTTGGCCAAGGGCATCATTGTCGACGTTTTGCCACTTTTCATGTGCTTTAAAGGCGATTCGTATCTACCTCCTGAAACCTGTTTCCTGCAATTCTGCCTTGCTTTCAAATCCTCTTCGTTGCCTTCCCTCAATATATTTGTGGACGGGAGTTTTCATTTATAACTCTGCGGGTTTGTGAATGGCAGTGTCCCTGGGCTCCATTTTTCAACTCGCTTTTTTGGGAGCTGGCCGCAGGAGAGCGGGATTGCCTCAGGCCCTATTCTGCTTCTGGGCGGCAGGCTGAGCCTGTGGTTAATTCTTCTTCCTGATGGGAAAATAGAGTGACCTGTGCCTGTCCCAACACCTAGATCTAGTCTCTCATTGGTTGCCCCTCTTCCGTTCATCCTCAGGACAAATTGCAACCTGTAGGGAACAGGAGGTTAAAGGTGCTGATTCTCCAAGTAGGGAGATTGCTAGTAAAGTACCTGGAATGGCGAACCCGAACACAAGGAGATGAGAAATGAGGTGCGTTTTAGAAACCTTTCAAAATCACACGGTGTACCATCTTCTGGGTTTTTCATGTATGTTTTCGATGTACGAAGATGCCCTTGAACCTGGAGATTTGGGACCCATGGGATGCGTACCAGGCAGTATTACTTTAAAGGTTCTGCGTTTGCTCACCCAACCTCTCAGCCCCAAGAGTGTCCACCCTTATGTCTCATCCAGCTGTGTGTCTAGATATGGTCAATCCAGGTTGCATCACAGCCCCAGACCGAATTTTGGAAGAATTTCTCTCTCTTTCACAGTCTTTGTTTTACGGGTTTTTAAAAGTAATTTATTTTTATAATGGGGTTTAGCTGCTTTTCACGGCGGTGTTTATGCGGCTTTACACCCACTTGACTCACTTCCAGAGAGATATCAATTCATAGGTTTTAAGATTCTTACTAGTCAGATATATTCTTGTGTGGTGAATAGGGGGTGTTGAGTCCAGTTCACTGAGCAAGGAGTCGGTCTTGTCTATTACATATTGGGTGTATGGAACGGTATCTGAGCGAATTTGAAACCCTTGTTTTATGCATCACCCCACCTCACCTTTCCCGTTAAGCAGCCATAGTGTGTTTTCTAAACGTGTGACTCTGTTCTGTTTTGTAATTCAGTTCAAGTGTAGCGGTTTTTACATTCCCTCTATAAGTGATAGCTTATGATAAGTGTCTTTTTCTGTGTGACTTATTTCACTTAGAATCATCGTACTTAAATCCACTCATCTTGCTTCTACTTGCCTTATGACATTGATTTCATGTCTGAGTGATATTCCATTGTACATAAGGACCACAACTTCTTTATCCATTTTTCTCTTTCCTGGGATAATTAAGGTGTCATGAAGTGGAGGTTCTTGTCAACAGAGCAGCCCTAAACTTTGGGGTGCCTGTGTCTTGCTGATTTTTAGTTTTCCCAATTTATACGCCCATGAGTGGACGTGCCCTATGCTCCCTAAGCTGTGTGTTTTAGATATTTCAGGACACACCGTACACTTCTCCAGAGTGGCTGTTGGCAATTTACATCCCTCCCATCAGCGTAGCAAGGCTGCCATTTCTCCATGTCCTGTCCTGCATTTCTGGTTTTGACACTTTTTGCAGCATGACCCTTTTGACCGATGGGAAGAGACACTACTTTGTAGCGATGATTTGCCTTTCCAGGTTGCTTGGTTGGCCAAAAAGGGCGTATGCGTTTTTTCCTGAATATATTCAGGAAAAAACGCATTCGCTCTTTTTGGACAAGGTCATCATTGTCGACGTTTTGCCACCTTTCATGTGCTTTAAAGGCGATTCGAATCTACCTCCTGAAATCTGTTTCGTGCAATTCTGCCTTGCTTTGAAATCCTCTTCGTTGCCTTCCCTCAATATATTTTTGGACGAGAGTTATCATTTATAACTCAGCAGGTTTGTGAATTGCAGTGCCCCTGAGCTCCATTTTTCAACTGTCTATTTTGGGAGCTGGCCGCAAACGCACGGGATTGCCTAAGGCCCTATTCTTGTTACCGGCGGTAGGCTGAGCCTGTGGTTAATTCTTCTTCCTGATGGGAAAATAGAGTGACCTGTGCCTCTCCCAACACCTAGATCTAGTCTCTCATTGGTTGCCCCTCTTCCCGTTCATCCTCAGGACAAATTGCAACCTGTAGGGAACAGGAGGTTAAAGGTGCTGATTCTCCAAGTAGGGAGATTGCTAGTAAAGTAGCTGGAATGGCGAACCCGAGCACAAGGAGATGAGAAATGAGGTGCGTTTTAGAAACCTTTCAAAATCACACGGTGTACCATCTTCTGGGTTTCTCATGTATGTTTTCGATGTAGGAAGATGCCCTTGAACCTGGAGATTTGGGACCCATGGGATGGGTACCAGGCAGTATTACTTTAAAGGTTCTGCGTTTGCTCACCCAACCTCACCCAAACTCTCAGCCCCAAGAGTGTCCACCCTTATGTCTCATCCAACTGTGTGTCTTGATATGGTCAATCCAGGTTGCATCACAGCCCCAGACCGAATTTTGGAAGAATTTCTCTCTCTTTCACAGTCTTTGTTTTACGGGTTTTTAAAATAATTTATTTTTATAATGGGGTTTAGCTGCTTTTCACGGCTGTGTTTATGCGGCTTTACACCCACTTGACTCACTTCCAGAGAGATATCAATACATAGGTTTTAAGATTCTTACTAGTCAGATATATTCTTGTGTGGTGAATAGGGGGTGTTGAGTCCAGTTCACTGAGCAAGGAGTAGGTCTTGTCTATTATATATTGGGTGTATGGAACGGTATCTGAACGAATTTGAAACCCTTGTTTTATGCATCACCCTAGCTCACCTTTCCCGTTAAGCAGCCATAGTGTGTTTTCTAAACGTGTGACTCTGTTCTGTTTTGTAAATCAGTTCAAGTGTAGCGGTTTTTACATTCCCTCTATAAGTGATAGCTTATGATAAGTGTCTTTTTCTGTGTGACTTATTTCACTTAGAATCATCGTACCTAAGTCCACTCATCTTGCTTCTTCTAGCCTTATGACATTGATTTCATGTCTGAGTGATATTCCTTTGTACATAAGGACCACAACTTCTTTATCCATTTTTCTCTTTCCTGGGATATTTAAGGTGTCATGAAGTGGAGGTTCTTGTCAACAGAGCAGCCCTAAACTTTGGGGTGCCTGTGTCTTGCTGATTTTTACTTTTCCCAATTTATACGCCCATGAGTGGACGTGCCCTATGCTCCCTAAGCTGTGTGTTTTAGATGTTTCAGGACACACCGTACACTTCTCCAGAGTGGCTGTTGGCAATTTACATCCCGCCCATCAGTGTAGCAAGGCTGCCATTTCTCCATGGCCTGTCCTGCATTTCTGGTTTTGACACTTTTTGCAGCATGGCCCTTTTGACCGATGGGAAGCGAGACTACTTTGTAGCGCTGATTTGCCTTTCCAGGTTGCTTGGTTGGCCAAAAAGGGCGTATGCGTTTTTTCCTGAATATATTCAGGAAAAAACGCATACGCCCTTTTTGGCCAAGGGCATCATTGTCGACGTTTTGCCACTTTTCATGTGCTTTAAAGGCGATTCGAATCTGCCTCCTGAAACCTGTTTCCTGCAATTCTGCCTTGCTTTCAAATCCTCTTCGTTGCCTTCCCTCAATATATTTGTGGACGAGAGTTATCATTTATAACTCTGCGGGTTTGTGAATGGCAGTGTCCCTGGGCTCCATTTTGCAACTCGCTTTTTTGGGAGCTGGCCGCAAAAGCGCAGGATTGCCTCAGGCCCTATTCTAGTTCTGGGCGGCAGGCTGAGCCTGTGGTTAATTCTTCTTCCTGATGGGAAAATAGAGTGACCTGTGCCTGTCCCAACACCTAGATCTAGTCTCTCATTGGTTGCCCCTCTTCCCGTTCATCCTCAGGACAAATTGCAACCTGTAGGGAACAGGAGGTTAAAGGTGCTGATTCTCCAAGTAGGGAGATTGCTAGTAAAGTAGCTGGAATGGCGAACCCGAGCACAAGGAGATGAGAAATGAGGTGCGTTTTAGAAACCTTTCAAAATCACACGGTGTACCATCTTCTGGGTTTCTCATGTATGTTTTCGATGTAGGAAGATGCCCTTGAACCTGGAGATTTGGGACCCATGGGATGGGTACCAGGCAGTATTACTTTAAAGGTTCTGCGTTTGCTCACCCAACCTCACCCAACCTCTCAGCCCCAAGAGTGTCCACCCTTATGTCTCATCCAGCTGTGTGTCTAGATATGGTCAATCCAGGTTGCATCACAGCCCCAGACCGAATTTTGGAAGAATTTCTCTCTCTTTCACAGTCTTTGTTTTACGGGTTTTTAAAAGTAATTTATTTTTATAATGGGGTTTAGCTGCTTTTCACGGCTGTGTTTATGCGGCTTTACACCCACTTGACTCACTTCCAGAGATATATCAATACATAGGTTTTAAGATTCTTACTAGTCAGATATATTCTTGTGTGGTGAATAGGGGGTGTTGAGTCCAGTTCACTGAGCAAGGAGTAGGTCTTGTCTATTATATATTGGGTGTATGGAACGGTATCTGAACGAATTTGAAACCCTTGTTTTATGCATCACCCTAGCTCACCTTTCCCGTTAAGCAGCCATAGTGTGTTTTCTAAACGTGTGACTCTGTTCTGTTTTGTAATTCAGTTGAAGTGTAGCGGTTTTTACATTCCCTCTATAAGTGATAGCTTATGATAAGTGTCTTTTTCTGTGTGACTTATTTCACTTAGAATCATCGTTCCTAAGTCCACTCATCTTGCTTCTTCTAGCCTTATGACATTGATTTCATGTCTGAGTGATATTCCTTTGTACATAAGGACCACAACTTCTTTATCCATTTTTCTCTTTCCTGGGATATTTAAGGTGTCATGAAGTGGAGGTTCTTGTCAACAGAGCAGCCCTAAACTTTGGGGTGCCTGTGTCTTGCTGATTTTTAGTTTTCCCAATTTATACGCCCATGAGTGGACGTGCCCTATGCTCCCTAAGCTGTGTGTTTTAGATGTTTCAGGACACACCGTACACTTCTCCAGAGTGGCTGTTGGCAATTTACATCCCGCCCATCAGCGTAGCAAGGCTGCCATTTCTCCATGGCCTGTCCTGCATTTCTGGTTTTGACACTTTCTGCAGCATCGCCCTTTTGACCGATGGGAAGCGAGACTTCTTTGTAGCGCTGATTTGCCTTTCCAGGTTGCTTGGTTGGCCAAAAAGGGCGTATGCGTTTTTTCCTGAATATATTCAGGAAAATACGCATACGCCCTTTTTGGCCAAGGGCATCATTGTCGACGTTTTGCGACTTTTCATGTGCTTTAAAGGCGATTCGTATCTACCTCCTGAAACCTGTTTCCTGCAATACTGCCTTGCTTTCAAATCCTCTTCGTTGCCTTCCCTCAATATATTTGTGGACGGTAGTTATCATTTATAACTCTGCGGGTTTGTGAATGGCAGTGTCCCTGGGCTCCATTTTTCAACTCGCTTTTTTGGGAGCTGGCCGCAGGAGCGCGGGATTGCCTCAGGCCCTATTCTGCTTCTGGGCAGCAGGCTGAGCCTGTGGTGAATTCTTCTTCCTGATGGGAAAATAGAGTGACCTGTGCCTGTCCCAACACCTAGATCTAGTCTCTCATTGGTTGCCCCTCTTCCGTTCATCCTCAGGACAAATTGCAACCTGTAGGGAACAGGAGGTTAAAGATGCTGATTCTCCAAGTAGGGAGATTGCTAGTAAAGTACCTGGAATGGCGAACCCGAACACAAGGAGATGAGAAATGAGGTGCGTTTTAGAAACCTTTCAAAATCACACGGTGTACCATCTTCTGGGTTTTTCATGTATGTTTTCGATCTACGAAGATGCCCTTGAACCTGGAGATTTGGGACCCATGGGATGCGTACCACGCAGTATTACTTTAAAGGTTCTGCGTTTGCTCACCCAACCTCTCAGCCCCAAGAGTGTCCACCCTTATGTCTCATCCAGCTGTGTGTCTAGATATGGTCAATCCAGGTTGCATCACAGCCCCAGACCGAATTTTGGAAGAATTTCTCTCTCTTTCACAGTCTTTGTTTTACGGGCTTTTAAAAGTAATTTATTTTTATAATGGGGTTTAGCTGCTTTTCACGGCTGTGTTTATGCGGCTTTACACCCACTTGACTCACTTCCAGAGAGATATCAATTCATAGGTTTTAAGATTCTTACTAGTCAGATATATTCTTGTGTTGAATAGGGGGTGTTGAGTCCAGTTCACTGAGCAAGGAGTCGGTCTTGTCTATTACATATTGGGTGTATGGAACGGTATCTGAGCGAATTTGAAACCCTTGTTTTATGCATCACCCCACCTCACCTTTCCCGTTAAGCAGCCATAGTGTGTTTTCTAAACGTGTGACTCTGTTCTGTTTTGTAATTCAGTTGAAGTGTAGCGGTTTTTACATTCCCTCTATAAGTGATAGCTTATGATAAGTGTCTTTTCCTGTGTGACTTATTTCACTTACAATCATCGTACTTAAATCCACTCATCTTGCTTCTACTTGCCTTATGACATTGATTTCATGTCTGAGTGATATTCCATTGTACATAAGGACCACAACTTCTTTATCCATTTTTCTCTTTCCTGGGATATTTAAGGTGTCATGAAGTGGAGGTTCTTGTCAACAGAGCAGCCCTAAACTTTGGGGTGCCTGTGTCTTGCTGATTTTTAGTTTTCCCAATTTATACGCCCATGAGTGGACGTGCCCTATGCTCCCTAAGCTGTGTGTTTTAGATATTTCAGGACACACCGTACACTTCTCCAGAGTGGCTGTTGGCAATTTACATTCCTCCCATCAGCGTAGCAAGGCTGCCATTTCTCCATGTCCTGTCCTGCATTTCTGGTTTTGACACTTTTTGCAGCATGACCCTTTTGACCGATGGGAAGCGAGACTACTTTGTAGCGATGATTTGCCTTTCCAGGTTGCTTGGTTGGCCAAAAAGGGCGTATGCGTTTTTTCCTGAATATATTCAGGAAAAAACGCATTCGCTCTTTTTGGACAAGGTCATCATTGTCGACGTTTTGCCACCTTTCATGTGCTTTAAAGGCGATTCGAATCTACCTCCTGAAATCTGTTTCGTGCAATTCTGCCTTGCTTTGAAATCCTCTTCGTTGCCTTCCCTCAATATATTTTTGGACGAGAGTTATCATTTATAACTCAGCAGGTTTGTGAATTGCAGTGCCCCTGAGCTCCATTTTTCAACTGTCTATTTTGGGAGCTGGCCGCAAACGCACGGGATTGCCTAAGGCCCTATTCTGGTTACCGGCGGTAGGCTGAGCCTGTGGTTAATTCTTCTTCCTGATGGGAAAATAGAGTGACCTGTGCCTGTCCCAACACCTAGATCTAGTCTCTCATTGGTTGCCCCTCTTCCCTTTCATCCTCAGGACAAATTGCAACCTGTACGGAACAGGAGGTTAAAGGTGTTGATTCTCCAAGTAGGGAGATTGCTAGTAAAGTACCTGGAATGGCGAACCCGAACACAAGGAGATGAGAAATGAGGTGCGTTTTAGAAACCTTTCAAAATCACACGGTGTACCATCTTCTGGGTTTCTCATGCATGTTTTCGATGTAGGAAGATGCCCTTGAACCTGGAGATTTGGGACCCATGGGATGGGTACCACGCAGTATTACTTTAAAGGGTCTATGTTTGCTCACCCAACCTCACCCAACCTCGCAGCCCCAAGTGTGTCCACCCTTATGTCTCATCCAGCTGTGGGTCTAGATATGGTCAATCCAGGTTGCATCACAGCCTCTGAACGAATTTTGTAAGAATTTCTCTCTCTTTCACTGTCTTTGTTTTACGGGTTTTTAAAAGTAATTTATTTTTATAATGGGGTTTAGCTGCTTTTCATGGCTGTGTTTATGGGGCTTTACACCCACTTGACTCACTTCCAGACAGATATCAATACATAGGTTTTAAGATTCTTACTAGTCACATATATTCTTGTGCGGTGAATAGGGGGTGTTGAGTCCAGTTCACTGAGCAATGAGTCGGTCTTTTCTATTACATATTGGGTGTATGGAACGGTATCTGAGCGAATTTGAAACCCTTGTTTTATGCATCACCCCACCTCACCTTTCCCGTTAAGCAGCCATAGTGTGTTTTCTAAACGTGTGACTCTGTTCTGTTTTGTAACTCAGTTCAAGTGTAGCGGTTTTTACATTCCCTCTATAAGTGATAGCTTATGATAAGTGTCTTTTTCTGTGTGACGTATTTCACTTAGAATCATCGTACCTAAGTCCACTCATCTTGCTTCTTCTAGCCTTATGATATTGATTTCATGTCTGCGTGATATTCCATTGTACATAAGGACCGAAACTTCTTTATCCATTTTTCTCTTCCCTGGGATATTTAAGGTGTCATGAAGTGGAGGTTCTTGTCAACAGAGCAGCCCTAAACTTTGGGGTGCCTGTGTCTTGCTGATTTTTAGTTTTCCCAATTTATACGCCCATGAGTGGACGTGCCCTATGCTCCCTAAGCTGTGTGTTTTAGATGTTTCAGGACACACCGTACACTTCTCCAGAGTGGCTGTTGGCAATTTACATCCCGCCCATCTGCGTAGCAAGGCTGCCATTTCTCCATGGTCTGTCCTGCATGTCTGGTTTTGACACTTTTTGCAGCATGGCCCTTTTGACCGATGGGAAGCGAGACTACTTTGTAGCGCTGATTTGCCTTTCCAGGTTGCTTGGTTGGCCAAAAAGGGCGTATGCGTTTTTTCCTGAATATATTCAGGAAAAAACGCATACGCCCTTTTTGGCCAAGGGCATCATTGTCGACATTTTGCGACTTTTCATGTGCTTTAAATGCGATTCGAATCTACCTCCTGAAACCTGTTTCCTGCAATTCTGCCTTGCTTTCAAATCCTCTTCATTGCCTTCCCTCAATATATTTGTGGACGAGAGTTATCATTTATAACTCTGCGGGTTTGTGAATGGCAGTGTCCCTGAGCTCCATTTTTCAACTCGCTTTTTTGGGAGCTGGCCGCAAGAGCGCGGGATTGCCTCAGGCCCTATTCTGCTTCTGGGCGGCAGGCTGAGCCTGTGGTTAATTCTTATTCCTGATGGGAAAATAGAGTGACCAGTGCCTGTCCCAACACCTAGATCTAGTCTCTCATTGGTTGCCCCTCTTCCCGTTCATCCTCAGGACAAATTGCAACCTGTAGGGAACAGGAGGTTAAAGGTGCTGATTCTCCAAGTAGGGAGATTGCTAGTAAAGTAGCTGGAATGGCGAACCCGAACACAAGGAGATGAGAAATGAGGTGCCTTTTAGAAACCTTTCAAAATCACAAGGTGTACCATCTGCTGGGTTTCTCATACATGTTTTCGATGTAGGAAGATGCCCTTGAACCTGGATATTTGGGACCCATGGGATGGGTACCACGCAGTATTACTTTAAAGGTTCTGCGTTTGCTCACCCAACCTCACCAAACCTCTCAGCCCCAAGAGTGTCCACCGTTATGTCTCATCCAGCTGTGGGTCTAGATATGGTCAATCCAGGTTGCATCACAGCCCCTGAACGAATTTTGGAAGAATTTCTCTCTCTTTCACTGTCTTTGTTTAACGGGTTTTTAAAAGTAATTTATTTTTATAATGGGGTTTAGCTGCTTTTCATGGCTGTGTTTATGCGGCTTTACACCCACTTGACTCACTTCCAGAGAGATATCAATACATAGGTTTTAAGATTCTTACTAGTCAGATATATTCTTGTGCGGTGAATAGGGGGTGTTGAGTCCAGTTCACTGAGCAAGGAGTAGGCCTTGTCTATTACATATTGGGTGTATGGAACGGTACCTGAGCGAATTTGAAACCCTTGTTTTATGCATCACCCCACCTCACCTTTCCCGTTAAGCAGCCATAGTGTGTTTTCTAAACGTATGACTCTATTCTCTTTTGTATTTCAGTTCAAGTGTAGCGGTTTTTACATTCCCTCTATAAGTGATAGCTTATGATAAGTGTCTTTTTCTGTGTGACTTATTTCACTTAGAGTCGTTGTACCTAAATCTACTCATCTTGCTTCTACTAGCCTTATTGCATTCATTTCATGTCTGAGTGATATTCCATTGTACATAAGGACCACAGTTTCTTTATCCATTTTTCTCTTTCCTGGGATATTTAAGGTGTCATGAAGTGGAGGTTCCTGTCAACAGAGCAGCGCTAAACTTTGGGGTGCCTGTGTCTTGCTGATTTTTAGTTTTCCCAATTTATACGCCCATGAGTGGACGTGCCCTATGCTCCCTAAGCTGTGTTTTCTCAATGTTTCAGGACACACAGTACACTTCTCCAGAGTGGCTGTTGGCAATTTACATCCCGCCCCTCAGCGTAGCAAGGCTGCCATTTCTCCATGGCCTGTCCTGCATTTCTGGTTTTGACACTTTTTGCAGCATGACCCTTTTGACCGATGGGAAGCGAGACTTCTATGTAGCGCTGATTTGCCTTTCCAGGTTGCTTGGTTGGCCAAACAGGGCGTATGCGTTTTTTCCTGAATATATTCAGGAAAAAACGCATACGCCCTGTTTGGCCAAGGGCATCATTGTCGGCGTTTTGCCACTTTTCATGTGCTTTAAAGGCGATTCGAATCTACCTCCTGAAACCGGTTTCCTGCAATTCTGCCTTGCTTTCAAATCCTCTTCGTTGTCTTCCCTCAATATATTTGTGGACGAGAGTTATCATTTATAACTCAGCGGGTTTGTGAAAGGCAGTGCCCCCGAGCTCCATTTTTCAACTGTCTTTTTTGGGAGCTGGCCGCAAAAGCACGGGATTGCCTCAGGCCCTATTCTGGTTCCGGGGGGCAGGCTGAGCCTGTGGTTAATTCTTCTTCCTGATGGGAAAATAGAGTGACCTGTGCCTGTCCCAACACCTAGATCTAGTCTCTCATTGGTTGCCCCTCTTCCCTTTCACCCTCAGGACAAATTGCAACCTGTATGGAACAGGAGGTTAAAGGTGCTGATTCTCCAAGTAAGGAGATTGCTAGTAAAGTAGCTGGAAAGGCGAACCCGAGCACAAGGAGATGAGAAATGAGGTGCGTATTAGAAACCTTTCAAAATCACACGGTGTACCATCTTCTGGATTTCTCATGCATGTTTTCGATGTAGGAATATGCCCTTGAATCTGGAGATTTGGGACCCATGGGATGCGTACCACACAGTATTACTTTAAAGGGTCTGTGTTTGCTCACCCAACCTCACCCAACCTCTCAGCCCCAAGTGTGTCTACCCTTTTGTCTCATCCACTTGTGGGTCTAGATATGGTCAATCCAGGTGGCATCACAGCCCCTGAACGAATTTTGTAAGAATTTCTCTCTCTTTCACTGTCTTTGTTTTACGGGTTTTTAAAAGTAATTTATTTTTATAATGGGGTTTAGCTGCTTTTCACGGCTGTGTTTATGCGGCTTTACACCCACTTGACTCACTTCCAGACAGATATCAATACATAGGTTTTAAGATTCTTACTAGTCACATATATTCTTGTGTGGTGAATAGGGGGTGTTGAGTCCAGTTCACTGAGCAAGGAGTCGTTCTTTTCTATTACATATAGGGTGTATGGAACGGTATCTGAGCCAATTTGAAACCCTTGTTTTATGCATCACCCCACCTCACCTTTCCCGTTAAGCAGCCATAGTGTGTTTTCTAAACGTGTGACTCTGTTCTGTTTTGTAATTCAGTTCAAGTGTAGCGGTTTTTACATTCCCTCTATAAGTGATAGCTTATGATAAGTGTCTTTTTCTGTGTGACTTATTTCACTTAGAATCGTCGTACCTAAGTCCACTCATCTTGCTTCTTCTAGCCTTATGATATTGATTTCATGTCTGCGTGATATTCCATTGTACATAAGGACCACAACTTCTTTATCCATTTTTCTCTTTCCTGGGATATTTAAGGTGTCATGAAGTGGAGGTTCTTGTCAACAGAGCAGCCCTAAACTTTGGGGTGCCTGTGTCTTGCTGATTTTTAGTTTTCCCAATTTATACGCCCATGAGTGGACGTGCCCTATGCTCCCTAAGCTGTGTGTTTTAGATGTTTCAGGACACACCGTACACTTCTCCAGAGTGGCTGTTGGCAATTTACATCCCGCCCATCAGCGTAGCAAGGCTGCCATTGCTCCATGGCCTGTCCTGCATTTCTGGTTTTGACACTTTTTGCAGCATGGCCCTTTTGACCGATGGGAAGCGAGACTAGTTTGTAGCGCTGATCTGCCTTTCCAGGTTGCTTGGTTGGCCAAAAAGGGCGTATGCGTTTTTTCCTGAATATATTCAGGAAAAAACGCATACGCCCTTTTTGGCCAAGGGCATCATTGTCGACGTTTTGCGACTTTTCATGTGCTTTAAAGGCGATTCGAATCTACCTCCTGAAACCTGTTTCCTGCAATTCTGCCTTGCTTTCAAATCCTCTTCGTTGCCTTCCCTCAATATATTTGTGGACGAGAGTTATCATTTATAACTCTGCGGGTTTGTGAATGCAGTGTCCCTGGGCTCCATTTTTCAACTCCCTTTTTTGGGAGCTGGCCATAAGAGCGCGGGAATGCCTCAGGCCCTATTCTGCTTCTGGGCGGCAGGCTGAGCCTATGGTTAATTCTTCTTCCTGATGGGAAAATAGAGTGACCTGTGCCTGTCCCAAAACCTAGATCTAGTCTCTCATTGGTTGCCCCTCTTCCCGTTCATCCTCAGGACAAATTGCAACCTGTAGGGAACAGGAGTTTAAAGGTGCTGATTCTCCAAGTAGGGAGATTGCTAGTAAAGTAGCTGAAAGTGCGAACCCGAGCACAAGGAGATGAGAAATGAGGTGCGTTTTAGAAACCTTTCAAAATCACATCGTGTACCTTCTTCTGGGTTTCTCATGCATGTTTTCGATGTAGGAAGATGCCCTTGAACCTGGAGATTTGGGACCCATGGGATGGGTACCACGCAGTACTACTTTAAAGGTTGTGCGTTTGCTCACCCAACCTCACCCAACCTCTCAGCCCCAAGAGTGTCCACCCTTATGTCTCATCCAGCTGTGGGTCTAGATATGGTCAATGCAGGTTGCATCACAGCCCCTGAACGAATTATGTAAGAATTTCTCTCTTTCACTGTCTTTGTTTTACGGGTTTTTAAAAGTAATTTATTTTTATAATGGGGTTTAGCTGCTTTTCACGGATGTGTTTATGCGGCTTTACACCCACTGGACTCACTTCCAGACAGATATCAATACATAGGTTTTAAGATTCTTACTAGTCACATATATTCTTCTGCGGTGAATAGGGGGTGTTGAGTCCAGTTCACTGAGCAAGGAGTAGGTCTTGTCTATTACATATTGGGTGTATGGAACGGTATCTGAGCGAATTTGAAAACCTTGTTTTATGCATCACCCCACCTCACCTTTCCCGTTAAGCAGCCATAGTGTGTTTTCTAAACGTGTGACTCTGTTCTGTTTTGTAATTCAGTTCAAGTGTAGCGGTTTTTACATTCCCTCTATAAGTGATAGCTTATGATAAGTGTCTTTTTCTGTGTGACTTATTTCACTTAGAATCGTCGTACCTAAATCCACTCATCTTGCTTCTACTAGCCTTATGACATTGATTTCATGTCTGAGTGATATTCCTTTGTACATAAGGACCACAACTTCTTTATCCATTTTTCTCTTTCCTGGGATATTTAAGGTGTCATGAAGTGGAGGTTCTTGTCAACAGAGCAGCCCTAAACTTTGGGGTGCCTGTGTCTTGCTGATTTTTACTTTTCCCAATTTATACGCCCATGAGTGGACGTGCCCTATGCTCCCTAAGCTGTGTTTTTTCGATGTTTCAGGACACACCGTATACTTCTCCAGAGTGGCTGTTGGCAATTTACATCCCGCCCATCAGCGTAGCAAGGCTGCCATTTCTCCATGGCCTGTCCTGCATTTCTGGTTTTGACACTTTTTGCAGCATGGCCCTTTTGACCGATGGGAAGCGAGACTTCTTTGTAGCGCTGATTAGCCTTTCCAGGTTGCTTGGTTGGCCAAAAAGGGCGTATGCGTTTTTTCCTGAATATATTCAGGAAAAAACGCATACGCCCTTTTTGGCCAAGGACATCATTGTCGACGTTTTGCGACTTTTCATGTGCTTTAAAGGCGATTCGAATCTACCTCCTGAAACCTGTTTCGTGCAATTCTGCCTTGCTTTCAAATCCTCTTCGTTGCCTTCCCTCAATATATTTGTGCACGAGAGTTATCATTTATAACTCAGCAGGTTTGTGAATTGCAGTGCCCCTGAGCTCCATTTTTCAACTGTCTATTTTGGGAGCTGGCCGCAAACGCACGGGATTGCCTAAGGCCCTATTCTGGTTACCGGCGGTAGGCTGAGCCTGTGGTTAATTCTTCTTCCTGATGGGAAAATAGAGTGACCTGTGCCTGTCCCAACACCTAGATCTAGTCTCTCATTGGTTGCCCCTCTTCCCGTTCATCCTCAGGACAAATTGCAACCTGTAGGGAACAGGAGGTTAAAGGTGCTGATTCTCCAAGTAGGGAGATTGCTAGTAAAGTACCTGGAATGGCGAACCCGAGCACAAGGAGATGAGAAATGAGGTGCGTTTTAGAAACCTTTCAAAATCACACGGTGTACCATCTTCTGGGTTTCTCATGTATGTTTTCGATGTAGGAAGATGCCCTTGAACCTGGAGATTTGGGACCCATGGGATGGGTACCAGGCAGTATTACTTTAAAGGTTCTGCGTTTGCTCACCCAACCTCACCCAACCTCTCAGCCCCAAGAGTGTCCACCCTTATGTCTCATCCAGCTGTGTGTCTTGATATGGTCAATCCAGGTTGCATCACAGCCCCAGACCGAATTTTGGAAGAATTTCTCTCTCTTTCACTGTCTTGGTTTTACGGGTTTTTAAAAGTAATTTATTTTTATAATGGGGTTTAGCTGCTTTTCACGGCTGTGTTTATGCGGCTTTACACCCACTTGACTCACTTCCAGAGAGATATCAATACATAGGTTTTAAGATTCTTACTAGTCAGATATATTCTTGTGTGGTGAATAGGGGGTGTTGAGTCCAGTTCACTGAGCAAGGAGTAGGTCTTGTCTATTATATATTGGGTGTATGGAACGGTATCTGAACGAATTTGAAACCCTTGTTTTATGCATCACCCTAGCTCACCTTTCCCGTTAAGCAGCCATAGTGTGTTTTCTAAACGTGTGACTCTGTTCTGTTTTGTAATTCAGTTGAAGTGTAGCGGTTTTTACATTCCCTCTATAAGTGATAGCTTATGATAAGTGTCTTTTTCTGTGTGACTTATTTCACTTAGAATCATCGTTCCTAAGTCCACTCATCTTGCTTCTTCTAGCCTTATGACATTGATTTCATGTCTGAGTGATATTCCTTTGTACATAAGGACCACAACTTCTTTATCCATTTTTCTCTTTCCTGGGATATTTAAGGTGTCATGAAGTGGAGGTTCTTGTCAACAGAGCAGCCCTAAACTTTGGGGTGCCTGTGTCTTGCTGATTTTTAGTTTTCCCAATTTATACGCCCATGAGTGGACGTGCCCTATGCTCCCTAAGCTGTGTGTTTTAGATGTTTCAGGACACACCGTACACTTCTCCAGAGTGGCTGTTGGCAATTTACATCCCGCCCATCAGCGTAGCAAGGCTGCCATTTCTCCATGCCCTGTCCTGCATTTCTGGTTTTGACACTTTCTGCAGCATGGCCCTTTTGACCGATGGGAAGCGAGACTTCTTTGTAGCGCTGATTTGCCTTTCCAGGTTGCTTGGTTGGCCAAAAAGGGCGTATGCGTTTTTTCCTGAATATATTCAGGAAAATACGCATACGCCCTTTTTGGCCAAGGGCATCATTGTCGACGTTTTGCGACTTTTCATGTGCTTTAAAGGCGATTCGTATCTACCTCCTGAAACCTGTTTCCTGCAATTCTGCCTTGCTTTCAAATCCTCTTCGTTGCCTTCCCTCAATATATTTGTGGACGGGAGTTATCATTTATAACTCTGCGGGTTTGTGAATGGCAGTGTCCCTGGGCTCCATTTTTCAACTCGCTTTTTTGGGAGCTGGCCGCAGGAGCGCAGGATTGCCTCAGGCCCTATTCTGCTTCTGGGCGGCAGGCTGATCCTGTGGTTAATTCTTCTTCCTGATGGGAAAATAGAGTGACCTGTGCCTGTCCCAACACCTAGATCTAGTCGCTCATTATTTGCCCCTCTTCCGTTCATCCTCAGGACAAATTGCAACCTGTAGGGAACAGGAGGTTAAAGGTGCTGATTCTCCAAGTAGGGAGATTGCTAGTAAAGTACCTGGAATGGCGAACCCGAACACAAGGAGATGAGAAATGAGGTGCGTTTTAGAAACCTTTCAAAATCACACGGTGTACCATCTTCTGGGTTTTTCATGTATGTTTTCGATGTACGAAGATGCCCTTGAACCTGGAGATTTGGGACCCATGGGATGCGTACCACGCAGTATTACTTTAAAGGTTCTGCGTTTGCTCACCCAACCTCTCAGCCCCAAGAGTGTCCACCCTTATGTCTCATCCAGCTGTGTGTCTAGATATGGTCAATCCAGGTTGCATCACAGCCCCAGACCGAATTTTGGAAGAATTTCTCTCTCTTTCACAGTCTTTGTTTTACGGGTTTTTAAAAGTAATTTATTTTTATAATGGGGTTTAGCTGCTTTTCACGGCTGTGTTTATGCGGCTTTACACCCACTTGACTCACTTCCAGAGAGATATCAATACATAGGTTTTAAGATTCTTACTAGTCAGATATATTCTTGTGTGGTGAATAGGGGGTGTTGAGTCCAGTTCACTGAGCAAGGAGTAGGTCTTGTCTAATATATATTGGGTGTATGGAACGGTATCTGAACGAATTTGAAACCCTTGTTTTATGCATCACCCTAGCTCACCTTTCCCGTTAAGCAGCCATAGTGTGTTTTCTAAACGTGTGACTCTGTTCTGTTTTGTAATTCAGTTGAAGTGTAGCGGTTTTTACATTCCCTCTATAAGTGATAGCTTATGATAAGTGTCTTTTTCTGTGTGACTTATTTCACTTAGAATCATCGTTCCTAAGTCCACTCATCTTGCTTCTTCTAGCCTTATGACATTGATTTCATGTCTGAGTGATATTCCTTTGTACATAAGGACCACAACTTCTTTATCCATTTTTCTCTTTCCTGGGATATTTAAGGTGTCATGAAGTGGAGGTTCTTGTCAACAGAGCAGCCCTAAACTTTGGGGTGCCTGTGTCTTGCTGATTTTTAGTTTTCCCAATTTATACGCCCATGAGTGGACGTGCCCTATGCTCCCTAAGCTGTGTGTTTTAGATGTTTCAGGACACACCGTACACTTCTCCAGAGTGGCTGTTGGCAATTTACATCCCGCCCATCAGCGTAGCAAGGCTGCCATTTCTCCATGGCCTGTCCTGCATTTCTGGTTTTGACACTTTCTGCAGCATCGCCCTTTTGACCGATGGGAAGCGAGACTTCTTTGTAGCGCTGATTTGCCTTTCCAGGTTGCTTGGTTGGCCAAAAAGGGCGTATGCGTTTTTTCCTGAATATATTCAGGAAAATACGCATACGCCCTTTTTGGCCAAGGGCATCATTGTCGACGTTTTGCGACTTTTCATGTGCTTTAAAGGCGATTCGTATCTACCTCCTGAAACCTGTTTCCTGCAATATTGCCTTGCTTTCAAATCCTCTTCGTTGCCTTCCCTCAATATATTTGTGGACGGGAGTTATCATTTATAACTCTGCGGGTTTGTGAATGGCAGTGTCCCTGGGCTCCATTTTTCAACTCGCTTTTTTGGGAGCTGGCCGCAGGAGCGCGGGATTGCCTCAGGCCCTATTCTGCTTCTGGGCAGCAGGATGAGCCTGTGGTTAATTCTTCTTCCTGATGGGAAAATAGAGTGACCTGTGCCTGTCCCAACACCTAGATCTAGTCTCTCATTGGTTGCCCCTCTTCCGTTCATCCTCAGGACAAATTGCAACCTGTAGGGAACAGGAGGTTAAAGATGCTGATTCTCCAAGCAGGGAGATTGCTAGTAAAGTACCTGGAATGGCGAACCCGAACACAAGGAGATGAGAAATGAGGTGCGTTTTAGAAACCTTTCAAAATCACACGGTGTACCATCTTCTGGGTTTTTCATGTATGTTTTCGATGTACGAAGATGCCCTTGAACCTGGAGATTTGGGACCCATGGGATGCGTACCACGCAGTATTACTTTAAAGGTTCTGCGTTTGCTCACCCAACCTCTCAGCCCCAAGAGTGTCCACCCTTATGTCTCATCCAGCTGTGTGTCTAGATATGGTCAATCCAGGTTGCATCACAGCCCCAGACCGAATTTTGGAAGAATTTCTCTCTCTTTCACAGTCTTTGTTTTACGGGTTTTTAAAAGTAATTTATTTTTATAATGGGGTTTAGCTGCTTTTCACGGCTGTGTTTATGCGGCTTTACACCCACTTGACTCACTTCCAGAGAGATATCAATTCATAGGTTTTAAGATTCTTACTAGTCACATATATTCTTGTGTTGAATAGGGGGTGTTGAGTCCAGTTCACTGAGCAAGGAGTCGGTCTTGTCTATTACATATTGGGTGTATGGAACGGTATCTGAGCGAATTTGAAACCCCTGTTTTATGCATCACCCCACCTCACCTTTCCCGTTAAGCAGCCATAGTGTGTTTTCTAAACGTGTGACTCTGTTCTGTTTTGTAACTCAGTTCAAGTGTAGCGGTTTTTACATTCCCTCTATAAGTGATAGCTTATGATAAGTGTCTTTTTCTGTGTGACTTATTTCACTTACAATCATCGTACTTAAATCCACTCATCTTGCTTCTACTTGCCTTATGACATTGATTTCATGTCTGAGTGATATTCCATTGTACATAAGGACCACAACTTCTTTATCCATTTTTCTCTTTCCTGGGATATTTAAGGTGTCATGAAGTGGAGGTTCTTGTCAACAGAGCAGCCCTAAACTTTGGGGTGCCTGTGTCTTGCTGATTTTTAGTTTTCCCAATTTATACGCCCATGAGTGGACGTGCCCTATGCTCCCTAAGCTGTGTGTTTTAGATATTTCAGGACACACCGTACACTTCTCCAGAGTGGCTGTTGGCAATTTACATCCCTCCCATCAGCGTAGCAAGGCTGCCATTTCTCCATGTCCTGTCCTGCATTTCTGGTTTTGACACTTTTTGCAGCATGACCCTTTTGACCGATGGGAAGCGAGACTACTTTGTAGCGATGATTTGCCTTTCCAGGTTGCTTGGTTGGCCAAAAAGGGCGTATGCGTCTTTTCCTGAATATATTCAGGAAAAAACGCATTCGCTCTTTTTGGACAAGGTCATCATTGTCGACGTTTTGCCACCTTTCATGTGCTTTAAAGGCGATTCGAATCTACCTCCTGAAATCTGTTTCGTGCAATTCTGCCTTGCTTTGAAATCCTCTTCGTTGCCTTCCCTCAATATATTTTTGGACGAGAGTTATCATTTATAACTCAGCAGGTTTGTGAATTGCAGTGCCCCTGAGCTCCATTTTTCAACTGTCTATTTTGGGAGCTGGCCGCAAACGCACGGGATTGCCTAAGGCCCTATTCTGGTTACCGGCGGTAGGCTGAGCCTGTGGTTAATTCTTCTTCCTGATGGGAAAATAGAGTGACCTGTGCCTGTCCCAACACCTAGATCTAGTCTCTCATTGGTTGCCCCTCTTCCCTTTCATCCTCAGGACAAATTGCAACCTGTACGGAACAGGAGGTTAAAGGTGTTGATTCTCCAAGTAGGGAGATTGCTAGTAAAGTAGCTGGAATGGCGAACCCGAACACAAGGAGATGAGAAATGAGGTGCGTTTTAGAAACCTTTCAAAATCACACGGTGTACCATCTTCTGGGTTTCTCATGCATGTTTTCGATGTAGGAAGATGCCCTTGAACCTGGAGATTTGGGACCCATGGGATGGGTACCACGCAGTATTACTTTAAAGGGTCTATGTTTGCTCACCCAACCTCACCCAACCTCGCAGCCCCAAGTGTGTCCACCCTTATGTCTCATCCAGCTGTGGGTCTAGATATGGTCAATCCAGGTTGCATCACAGCCTCTGAACGAATTTTGTAAGAATTTCTCTCTCTTTCACTGTCTTTGTTTTACGGGTTTTTAAAAGTAATTTATTTTTATAATGGGGTTTAGCTGCTTTTCATGGCTGTGTTTATGGGGCTTTACACCCACTTGACTCACTTCCAGACAGATATCAATACATAGGTTTTAAGATTCTTACTAGTCACATATATTCTTGTGCGGTGAATAGGGGGTGTTGAGTCCAGTTCACTGAGCAATGAGTCGGTCTTTTCTATTACATATTGGGTGTATGGAACAGTATCTGAGCGAATTTGAAACCCTTGTTTTATGCATCACCCCACCTCACCTTTCCCGTTAAGCAGCCATAGTGTGTTTTCTAAACGTGTGACTCTGTTCTGTTTTGTAACTCAGTTCAAGTGTAGCGGTTTTTACATTCCCTCTATAAGTGATAGCTTATGATAAGTGTCTTTTTCTGTGTGACTTATTTCACTTAGAATCATCGTACCTAAGTCCACTCATCTTGCTTCTTCTAGCCTTATGATATTGATTTCATGTCTGCGTGATATTCCATTGTACATAAGGACCGCAACTTCTTTATCCATTTTTCTCTTCCCTGGGATATTTAAGGTGTCATGAAGTGGAAGTTCTTGTCAACAGAGCAGCCCTAAACTTTGGGGTGCCTGTGTCTTGCTGATTTTTAGTTTTCCCAATTTATACGCCCATGAGTGGACGTGCCCTATGCTCCCTAAGCTGTGTGTTTTAGATGTTTCAGGACACACCGTACACTTCTCCAGAGTGGCTGTTGGCAATTTACATCCCGCCCATCAGCGTAGCAAGGCTGCCATTTCTCCATGGTCTGTCCTGCATGTCTGGTTTTGACACTTTTTGCAGCATGGCCCTTTTGACCGATGGGAAGCGAGACTACTTTGTAGCGCTGATTTGCCTTTCCAGGTTGCTTGGTTGGCCAAAAAGGGCGTATGCGTTTTTTCCTGAATATATTCAGGAAAAAACGCATACGCCCTTTTTGGCCAAGGGCATCATTGTCGACATTTTGCGACTTTTCATGTGCTTTAAATGCGATTCGAATCTACCTCCTGAAACCTGTTTCCTGCAATTCTGCCTTGCTTTCAAATCCTCTTCATTGCCTTCCCTCAATATATTTGTGGACGAGAGTTATCATTTATAACTCTGCGGGTTTGTGAATGGCAGTGTCCCTGAGCTCCATTTTTCAACTCGCTTTTTTGGGAGCTGGCCGCAAGAGCGCGGGATTGCCTCAGGCCCTATTCTGCTTCTGGGCGGCAGGCTGAGCCTGTGGTTAATTCTTCTTCCTGATGGGAAAATAGAGTGACCAGTGCCTGTCCCAACACCTAGATCTAGTCTCTCATTGGTTGCCCCTCTTCCCGTTCATCCTCAGGACAAATTGCAAACTGTAGGGAACAGGAGGTTAAAGGTGCTGATTCTCCAAGTAGGGAGATTGCTAGTAAAGTAGCTGGAATGGCGAACCCGAACACAAGGAGATGAGAAATGAGGTGCCTTTTAGAAACCTTTCAAAATCACAAGGTGTACCATCTGCTGGGTTTCTCATACATGTTTTCGATGTAGGAAGATGCCCTTGAACCTGGATATTTGGGACCCATGGGATGGGTACCACGCAGTATTACTTTAAAGGTTCTGCGTTTGCTCACCCAACCTCACCAAACCTCTCAGCCCCAAGAGTGTCCACCGTTATGTCTCATCCAGCTGTGGGTCTAGATATGGTCAATCCAGGTTGCATCACAGCCCCTGAACGAATTTTGGAAGAATTTCTCTCTCTTTCACTGTCTTTGTTTAACGGGTTTTTAAAAGTAATTTATTTTTATAATGGGGTTTAGCTGCTTTTCATGGCTGTGTTTATGCGGCTTTACACCCACTTGACTCACTTCCAGAGAGATATCAATACATAGGTTTTATGATTCTTACTAGTCAGATATATTCTTGTGCGGTGAATAGGGGGTGTTGAGTCCAGTTCACTGAGCAAGGAGTAGGCCTTGTCTATTACATATTGGGTGTATGGAACGGTACCTGAGCGAATTTGAAACCCTTGTTTTATGCATCACCCCACCTCACCTTTCCCGTTAAGCAGCCATAGTGTGTTTTCTAAACGTATGACTCTATTCTCTTTTGTATTTCAGTTCAAGTGTAGCGGTTTTTACATTCCCTCTATAAGTGATAGCTTATGATAAGTGTCTTTTTCTGTGTGACTTATTTCACTTAGAGTCGTTGTACCTAAATCTACTCATCTTGCTTCTACTAGCCTTATTGCATTCATTTCATGTCTGAGTGATATTCCATTGTACATAAGGACCACAGTTTCTTTATCCATTTTTCTCTTTCCTGGGATATTTAAGGTGTCATGAAGTGGAGGTTCCTGTCAACAGAGCAGCGCTAAACTTTGGCGTGCCTGTGTCTTGCTGATTTTTAGTTTTCCCAATTTATACGCCCATGAGTGGACGTGCCCTATGCTCCCTAAGCTGTGTTTTCTCAATGTTTCAGGACACACAGTACACTTCTCCAGAGTGGCTGTTGGCAATTTACATCCCGCCCATCAGCGTAGCAAGGCTGCCATTTCTCCATGGCCTGTCCTGCATTTCTGGTTTTGACACTTTTTGCAGCATGGCCCTTTTGACCGATGGGAAGCGAGACTAGTTTGTAGCGCTGATCTGCCTTTCCAGGTTGCTTGGTTGGCCAAAAAGGGCGTATGCGTTTTTTCCTGAATATATTCAGGAAAAAACGCATACGCCCTTTTTGGCCAAGGGCATCATTGTCGACGTTTTGCGACTTTTCATGTGCTTTAAAGGCGATTCGAATCTACCTCCTGAAACCTGTTTCCTGCAATTCTGCCTTGCTTTCAAATCCTCTTCGTTGCCTTCCCTCAATATATTTGTGGACGAGAGTTATCATTTATAACTCTGCGGGTTTGTGAATGCAGTGTCCCTGGGCTCCATTTTTCAACTCCCTTTTTTGGGAGCTGGCCATAAGAGCGCGGGAATGCCTCAGGCCCTATTTTGCTTCTGGGCGGCAGGCTGAGCCTATGGTTAATTCTTCTTCCTGATGGGAAAATAGAGTGACCTGTGCCTGTCCCAAAACCTAGATCTAGTCTCTCATTGGTTGCCCCTCTTCCCGTTCATCCTCAGGACAAATTGCAACCTGTAGGGAACAGGAGTTTAAAGGTGCTGATTCTCCAAGTAGGGAGATTGCTAGTAAAGTAGCTGAAAGTGCGAACCCGAGCACAAGGAGATGAGAAATGAGGTGCGTTTTAGAAACCTTTCAAAATCACATGGTGTACCTTCTTCTGGGTTTCTCATGCATGTTTTTGATGTAGGAAGATGCCCTTGAACCTGGAGATTTGGGACCCATGGGATGGGTACCACGCATTACTACTTTAAAGGTTGTGCGTTTGCTCACCCAACCTCACCCAACCTCTCAGCCCCAAGAGTGTCCACCCTTATGTCTCATCCAGCTGTGGGTCTAGATATGGTCAATCCAGGTTGCATCACAGCCCCTGAACGAATTATGTAAGAATTTCTCTCTTTCACTGTCTTTGTTTTACGGGTTTTTAAAAGTAATTTATTTTTATAATGGGGTTTAGCTGCTTTTCACGGATGTGTTTATGCGGCTTTACACCCACTGGACTCACTTCCAGACAGATATCAATACATAGGTTTTAAGATTCTTACTAGTCACATATATTCTTCTGCGGTGAATAGGGGGTGTTGAGTCCAGTTCACTGAGCAAGGAGTAGGTCTTGTCTATTACATATTGGGTGTATGGAACGGTATCTGAGCGAATTTGAAAACCTTGTTTTATGCATCACCCCACCTCACCTTTCCCGTTAAGCAGCCATAGTGTGTTTTCTAAACGTGTGACTCTGTTCTGTTTTGTAATTCAGTTCAAGTGTAGCGGTTTTTACATTCCCTCTATAAGTGATAGCTTATGATAAGTGTCTTTTTCTGTGTGACTTATTTCACTTAGAATCGTCGTACCTAAATCCACTCATCTTGCTTCTACTAGCCTTATGACATTGATTTCATGTCTGAGTGATATTCCATTGTACATTAGGACCACAACTTCTTTATCCATTTTTCTCTTTCTTGGGATATTTAAGGTGTCATGAAGTGGAGGTTCTTGTCAACAGAGCAGCCCTAAACTTTGGGGTGCCTGTGTCTTGCTGATTTTTAGTTTTCCCAATTTATACGTCCATGAGTGGACGTGCCCTATGCTCCCTAAGCTGTGTTTTTTCGATGTTTCAGGACACACCGTATACTTCTCCAGAGTGGCTGTTGGCAATTTACATCCCGCCCATCAGCGTAGCAAGGCTGCGATTTCTCCATGGCCTGTCCTGCATTTCTGGTTTTGACACTTTTTGCAGCATGGCCCTTTTGACCGATGGGAAGCGAGACTTCTTTGTAGCGCTGATTAGCCTTTCCAGGTT